>NC_066320.1:29791976-30106976 GCF_022539315.1 Serinus canaria
CTTGTGAGGTTTTCCCAAACTACAATGTATAGGCCGATCCTCGCGTAGATATACACATATGTACAAAATGTATAGAAAAACAAGAGTCCTGTAGGCAAGAGTCCTATCTTGGGTTGAAAGACACTACAGATACCATAAAGGAGAAAAGGAGATAAAGGGCCAATTCTGCCAGCACGAGCACTCATGGTTCCACACTAACCTCAGTCATTATTGCATGCGTTAGGTGCCCAGAGTCACAAGTACCTCTGGTGCAGCTGAGCCAACTGACTAAACTGCTCTCCCAGTACATCTCACTCTCAACCTGATCTAAAAGTCAAGGTACTACTTCACACATCAATAAAAGAGGAGGAAAGAAAACCCTCATGTGATTTGCTACAGCAACAAGTGTAGTTATTTGCACAACCTGGCTGGGGTTAACACAACTGCAAATCTCCATTTCAAAACAGACTACTCTACCTCACAACACCTGCACGGCCAGAAACAGAGAAGAGAAAATACACAGCTTCTCAGACACTCACTTAAGAACTACCATCTCTAAAAGCCAAATTTTCTGTTTCTTTTAAAATGCAAGTTTGCTGCACTGAGCTACCACTCCAATCCTACTCTTTCCCTTCCAACCGTGCCTGCCTCAGCATTCCAGATGACAGCTGAGGCATTTGCACCCTCTAGCTGTCACAGGGAGGACACATTACTTATCTCTAACTTACATTCATTTTCAACTTCAAATTTATTGAGGCAGTTTATATCAATGTATCCATAAAATAATTCAGAAATAACCCAAGTATACCATTTAAACATCTTCATGATTTATCCATTTACACACTCAGTACACAAACAACCCAGCCTCTGTACAAGTTCATCACATGCAAACCATCCATAAAGACAAAAACTTTAATTAAAAATAAGTCACAACTCAGTGTACTGTTTCAACTGCATCTCCATTTACCAAATGGCACATTGAATAGTCTCTAAAATAAGATGTTTTTAACAATCTTGTTAAAAAATTCTTGGGCAAAATATTTCTAGACTTAAAAAACATCAAGATTTTTCAAAACACTCAAGATACTATACAACTTATAATAACCTTGAAATAGGTTTACAAGGTTGTTAACCAAGGTATTTACATACCAAATAATGTAAAGCAAAAAATTTGTATTTCTAGTGACAAAAAGGTGATGCATTAAAGATTTATGAAATTAAAATTAAGGCTCTTTGTTATAGTTCTTTATGTAACTTTACATAATAGCCAACTTTGGAAATGTCAGTCTTGCACATTCTTGTCAATCTACTGCATTTAAAGCAGTAGGGTATATTAAGTATTACTTTGAATAATTACATTGCTACTTCTATGTTTGAGCATGCTTTTGAAACACTGTAATTATGAAATATTTACAATGTGTAGCCTTCAAACTTTATGTAAAAGCCCAAGTATGACTGTCTGATTTGAATACAAACAACATACTTGTAAAAACACTTTTACTTCTCAAAATTAAATGTAAACTACTGGAGTTTTAACAAGCAAACCAGCTCTGAAAAGTTTCAACATGTGCCTGAATGTGGACAGTAAAAGTTATGTGAAATTTCTCAGACAGTACTGTTTTTCATTTCAGACTGAACTGTTCATTGTATCAACTGTTTTCTGTAAGCATGTAGAAAAATTAAATATTTCTTTAAAAAATTATTCCAAGACCTACATGTACTTTGAGCTATGTCCATAGGTTTCTTGAAAACTCAATACTGTCTTGCAGGTTGTAGTGATTGGTCCACAGTTTATTTCAGGATGTGTGTTCAACTAAAAGCAACTCCCTGTTTTTCAACGTCATTTCTCTTAAAAGCACAATGATATAAAACACTGAAGACAAAACAAAAAAAAAAAAAAGAAAAGGAATGGTAACCTCAAGATCAAATTCATTAGCCATTTCTCCTACTATATCAAAATTTGTAGTCAGAATTGTCTTTATTGACTTTATTTTTAATTTTTGTACACAAAGAAAAACATGTTCATATCCATCATGAACAAAAACTTAAAAAGGCAGAACTAGAAGACATTTGTGTCCTTCACCAAAGCAAAGCTGTGCTAAAGGTTCCAAACATTTCCATTTTTAAAATAAATATTTTCTTTTTTTTCATTGTCTACATTCCAGTCTTCAGAATGTCACTGGAAACTGCAGCCTATCATGAAATACACACTTTTAAACAGAGTCCCAGCTCACTGCGTTTGGTAGCTTGCCATACCATATCCAGCTTGGTTAGGTATTACAGGAGCACCTTGTCCCTGGGCAGGTTGAGCACCAAATCCACCCATCCAGGCAGCAGATGGAGATTGGCTTAAAAAGAAACAGGATGGTTAAAAAAAGTGGGGAAAAGCAACTTAAAAAAATTATATATAAAAACATACTTCCTACACAACTACTTGTATCAAAATAGAACAATTTCTTCTTTTTAATGAGTAATTCAGGTTAAGCTCTACAACATGTGATTCCTGAAAATATCATGAGCTTTTTAAGAACAAAGGAGAAAAAAACCCCACAAACCTTGGGTACCAGTTGGATATGACATCTGCCTCCCAAGGCATGAACACACACAGGTGGCTGGAACTCAACATCAGTGATGCAGAAATGCAATAAATACCCAATTCCTCATGGGCATGAACACCAGTGAAAGGTTTATCAGGGCTTAATATGTTTAACTGGCACCAGACAATGAAGAACTAGGCAAACAAGTTATTTCAAAATTATGTTAAAACAAAAGAGTTCTTTTGAAGACTTCACTCTTCAAGAGATCCATTATTAAAAGCCCACCCAAATTTGGAAACTGCACAAGTTCAAGGGTCTGTGTTCCTTCTCTCCCTGTAGGCAAACATCCAGGCTCCTGGCTCCTCAAGTCAGAACCCAGAACAGATTTAGATACCAGACAAGACCATCACCCAAAACTTTTCCTCACTGGGTAGTCTTTATGCCTCTATCACACACAAAATGTGCCATCAGGTACAAGTCTGAGTGACTCACCCCAGTACCTGCTCATGGCAAGCACTGAACATAAACTCTAAGCACACAGGAGTCCCCCTGAAGTTTGAAACCTTGTACAGTCCTTGACCCAAAGGAGCCTGAAATGTAAGCTACAGCATTCTTGGAATATTATAAAAAAATTAAATATAATTACTCACTCTACTCCAAAACCCTGTTGATTCCATGCTTGGCCATACATTCCATATGATGGTACTTGCCACCCATTAGCCATATATTGCCCATACTGTTGTGGATTTCCATATACTTGGCTCCATTGTCCCCACTGACTGTAATCCACCTGCAGAAAGAATAATCCAATGTACTTCAGGTTCTAGAGATGGTTTATTTTGCATTTGTGCTGCTGAAGGCAAAGTTTTGGCTATATCACTCAGAGAGCTAAAACAAGCAATAATGAGATCTGAAAAATAAGATGTCACTATGACTTAATTAGATCCTTGTACTGAAAAATTTATTTGTGTGTGCTTGAAACCCCAAAGACTATTTGGTTGGACAGCCACCTAATCTGCAGTTAGCAAAACAGCAAGAATTAAAATTACCTCAAAGTTTCTCCCTATCTTGGATCATATCCAGAAGACAGTAACAGATATTCCATCAAAATCACTAGCCCAATTTGATGAACTGGAACATAACTGAGACAGAACATGGAATTTCATAAGAACTCCACCACAAAATTTAGCCATTATAACTGGGAAGTCATTACAGGTATAAACACAAATGCTTTTGGAATACAAAGAAAAAGTTAGGTACAGTTACCTGTTGGAAGTTTTTAGTCATATCAGGGGATTCTTTACCCCAATAACATTTAACAACGTGTCCTTCAATTGTGGTTCCATTAACTGAAACAATAGCATGTGCTGCACTTTCATGGGTTGAAAACCTAAAAAATGTAAAAACAAATTAATGTTATATTTTACAGTACTTCCACCCGATTACTTAAAAAACAGTGACTCCATACACACAGGAAATCCAGAGAAAAACACCTGCTTTCACAAACATTCATCTTCTCAGGTAAAAATATTGGTGGCCCCTTTTACAAGTTCCAAATTATTTTATGAATATATGGTGACAGCTTTAATTGTATCAGGACAGGTTCAATCAGGTGAAATTACAGACAAATGAAGTGTTACTACATGCACAGACCCAGAGATTTTGCCTTCTTTGTCCATACCTGACAAATGAGTAACCTTTTTCTGGAAACACCCTTATTTCCATAATCTGTCCAAATGGTGAAAAAGTCTGTCTCATAAGCTGATCTACAACATAAGATGTTGTTGAATTAATAACCATCCCAGTGTCCAAAAAGTTTCAATAATAAAAAATAAGAGAACATTTCATACCTGTTAGCCCCGAGGCAATTCCTCCACAGTACACAGTACAATTTTTTGGACTTGACTGATTTACTACATCTTCAAATCTCAACTGTTTTGTATTATCTATAAAGAGAGAAGGCTGGTTTTCAGCAGTGGGCTGACAGTAACCTAGACACTTACCTCGTACACAAGCATGAATTTCACATTTAACAAACACATTATTAACAAACATTAAATATTTTATGACTATGTTGATACAACATACCAAAAAAAAGAAATCAAATCAAGATCTGGAAGGCAAGCTAATATGTGATTTAAGTGACATGATTTTGGCTTATGTTTTATTCCCCCAGTGAAAAGACAGAAAATACAACACAGCATGACTGAAGCTCTTACTTTCTTGTGTACTTTTGGGGGCTGGTGGTTTCCTTGTTGCCCAGTTAGTTCTGATCTGGCGGCCTCCCAACCACTGGCCTCCCATGTGTACAATAGCATTTTCTGCATCCTGAAGAGATTAAAACAGATTGTAACACTTCCAAACAAAAACCATGTACAAATCTACTCCCGAGACCTGGTCATCAGTTAAGTCCATTGCCAAAACCAGTAACAGTTCTAAGAAGAGTAGGAAATGCTGAAAAATCATAGCAAGCAGACAAACATTAATTAACATGACAGCAAGTTGTTACAGAGAAGGCTCTCAGAAGTCATCCAGCAAAAACTTCCTCCCACCCATTTTCTACACAGGATAAAAGCCAACTGTAATCATATATATACTATCCATATACATGCACATTTATACATGTACACACACACATTTATACCATACACTACACAAACATCTGTATTTAAATGTTCAAAAGCTGCCCAAAAAAGTGGGAAGGTCACACAGATGTCAGAAGCAATCACTGAAATAAAATAACTATCACTAAATATTTCTTTTGCTTCCTGGAGGTGTGCAACAGATGCTTTTTAAGTTCTCTACGTGTTAAAGTCATTGTATGAACACACATGAGAATCCATGGCCCACTTTTTATCTTGAACATGAAACTGAAGACAATCTTTAAGTTCACAGGGTAAGCAGAAACATCTGGTAAGCAAGGGTAAGTTTGCTAACAGCTGCAAGAAGCAATTTGTCTCACAACTGCTTTCGAAGAAGACAGGTAAACAGTTAGTGCACATTTGAAATGCTTTTCCAAGGGCACAAACCTTAAGGAAAAAACTGCCAAGCACAAGGGACTAAGAAAATGTGGACAAGTTAAAGGTGAGCTGCTCTCATCTCAAGTTCAGGACCTTGATCTTTTTAGGTTTTAATTACATTAAGTACCCATTTTGAAAACACAGAAATACAAAAATGAAATTACAAAAGATGACCGATAAGAAAAGAAAAACTCAATCTAAAGGATAAAACCAAACCCCAGACAATGAAACACCTCAACTGATTCAAGCACCCTTGGCTCCTAAAACATGTTGAATATCATAAGGAACTGATTATGAAAGGAAACACTCTCTGATGAATCTTGTTGCTATCCTGCTTGAGGATCATAGCTGAGACAAAAATGGAACAGAGCCCAAGCCATAACTGATCCAGTCCAATGCAGGAGTTCCATTTTCTCTTAACTGTGCTATACATTAAGGGCTCAGGCTGGAAGTCTAAGAGCATATCCCACTTCCCCAAATCCAGCAGAATGATACATTCTGAAATGCAGGCTTTAAAGTACCAGCTCAGGACTGTCACACCATAGCCCTACAGGTGCAGCTGCTGTGGGAATGAATAGCAATCAGGACATAAAATTTAGAGTACTTTTTAGTACTGTGTTTAGAATTCACCATTTAACTTTGAAGAATGAATGCTAATTTCAAATTGGAGTTTTTATGGCTCAATCTATAAAGAATCCAGTAACTTTAATTCCATGACTGTTACAGTTCCCCCCTGGTCACAGGAACCAAACAACTGTATGATAAGGGAAGAGGGATACAAGGAAATACCAGCTATTCCTTCCTTTTTCAGCTGTAAAACAGAACAAAGAAAGTGCAACTGGAAAAACACACTGAATCAAGGCATTCAATTGCAGTAGCTTATGGCATCGGCAAATCTGAAGAAATTAAATTTTTTTCTGATTATGACATCTCCAGGTAACTGTTGCAGAACATCAAAAGAGATGTTCTGTAACATGTAAAAGACATGTAGGACTTCTGACGACCCAAACAGGTTTATATGCCTAAAATCCTGAAACTGTGAGTTTTTCCTATGCAAAATATTTAAGGAAAATGATTCACAGTTTCCCCACATTGTCCTAAACATACATCCAGCTCCTGTACATGTAAATTTGTTTCCCTGGGTGAAGTCTAATAAACAGCGAATACATAAACAGGCAAAACTAAAAATGGAAAATAGGAACTATTTTAAACCTGCATTGTGATTACTCACCAGTTTGTTATAAAAAGATACAAAACCATAGCCTTTTGACTTTCCAGTTGCCATATCTTTAACTACCCGTGCATCCCTGTGAAAAGAAGCACAGCTATATGAGGGTAGTATTGATAACCTGCAAAATAAAAACTAAAAGGAACCACACACACTGTATTGTGAGCATAATTTTTTCTTATAAATTCAGTTAGCCCTAAAACTACAGTCATTCCTGAACTCTCCCTATTGCTTCTTTACCTGTTAGAAAAAAGCAGTAGGACAAAAAAAATAACATGTAATAAACATGCAACCTATGCACATAACCTATACTGGCTATAACTAGAATGTTCAAATTTGAAGTATAAGAGAAACAAAGTTTCCTTTTCTAATATTCTATTGGCTAGGGTCCTCTAAGGTTTACTGTTCTATAAATTACTGTAACAATTCTATCTAATTTACCATGCATTTTCTAAATAGTTAAATGTCTTCTGCCTAGTGATACAAAATATATGAAATATTAAAAAAATCGAAAAAGAGGAAAAAATAGGAATTAAAAGGCATACATGGCCTGTTAACAGATTTCTTTATTTTTCTTGGTCAATTCTCTACCATCATTTTGGAGTTTGGGTAGCTGTAAATTTTGAAAAATTGACATTTTCAGAAATTTAAGAAAGGAGAATAAAACTAACAACAATGCTAAGCACACCAGTACGAAAACAACAAATTTACACAGAAATTTTAGTGAGTAAGTTAAAATGATTGGAAATATAGAACTGCACTGAATATAGAATGTTAAAATGTAAATACTAAAATATGTATATATAAATAATGTATAATAAGAATAAATAGAAATGAGAAAAAATCTACAACTGAGTTCCAGTGTGCACAGTTCCTTGCAGTTAGCCTTCAAGATCCTGTCCATTCTTATGAGCAATTCTGCAAAATAACCAGAATGCTATTACTTTTAATTGTGACTTGGACTTTAGAAAAACTGCAGGTCTCAGGTATAAATATAGATTGAGAAACAGAAACCTGAATTATTCTTTTTAAATTGATTTTTAAAACAGTACTACTTACCACATTAAGAGACAAAAAGCAAAGTAAACAAAACAGCAGAGGTAAGAAATAAGATTTATGATTCATTTAAAAATATGCGTACAGAACAAGAGAAAAATAAGAATTTTGTTCTTAGAAATATATTCCTGTAAAGTAGTACAAAAACCTTCATGTGCAACTTTGATTTTTATAAAGATAAACTGATAAAAGATTAACAGACTTTTTTGTAGCAGTACTCTTTACGACATATGTATTTTAGCACTCTCAAGAATTTTGTAATGTTAAAAATGTTCAATTAGAACACCAGGTGATTTAGGATCACCTGAATTGTCCAAGAGAAGTTTAAAGAAACATTCTCTTAACTGGCAGAAATGTGCACATATTGTAAAGCCACCATTCTTTCATTTAAGATATTATAATTGTAATTCATCCCATTATCATCCAAAAAAACAGATTTCATTCTCATAGGTATTAGCTTTTCCAAAACATTCCCAAGTTATTACTAGCTGCTTTATAGAATTATATTTCATTTGCCCAGTTTTCCACACTGTGTATGAAATGCAGCAAAAATGCACATAAAACACACCCAAGATAAAATATACACCAGTTGTCAAGTCACTACTCTGTACACATTCTCAACAGCAAAAAAATCACACTTAGAGCAGTAATTAAATTTTAATCAAAGGTTGAAGGACATTAGCATGTAAATTAGGTTAAAAGCACATTGCTTTCAGCAAACCAGAGCACAATTACATTACTGTATTTACATTGTGAAACACATTGAGATACAACCCCTCTTTACTACCCACCCACCCACCACAAGGAAATGAACAGTAGAAAAATTATCTCAATAGATAAGAAATAACATTTCAACTTAGAAACACATTTTCACTATCACATTTTCTGACTAATAATGGAAATGTTTATGATGATACTTACGATATTTTACCAAAAGGAGCAAATGCTGACTTGATGTCTTCTGTTGTTATTTCTGGACTTAAATCCCCAACGAACACATGGAAGTGATCTGAAAATAAATAATTTACTAATCAAATATTTAACTGCTATCTGAAGTTTCAACTCCTGAGAAAGTGATGCTCTGCACACAGCTCTGGGAACCAGGAACGCTCAGGATTCCATGTGAAGAGCAGCAGCAATTTAATCTGTCCACTCCGGTTTCCCCAGTTGTAAAGCAGAAACAGAAGAATTAGTTTGCAAAATGCTATTAAACACTAGATGGGAAGGAGAGAAGTTATGTTTAAATGCATTTATGATAAATTATCACCACTTGGTGAAGTATTTGTGCAGAAGTGATACTGTGGCATTACATTACTTACTGGATGTATCTTTTTTCTGGCTACTTGGTGTTGTTGCCCAGTTTACTTTGACCTCCTGAAAACAAGTATAAGATTTAGTATAAATTCACAAAATTCTTACATTTTATAAGTTCATTCAAGGGTGGGTTACAACTGTCAACATTTAGAAATCATCATTTAATATAAAACACCATCATACATAGAAGATCACAAATAATACAAGATCACAAATAATTTCCTAAACAAGACTTACTTTTTTAATATCAATACTTTTAAAAGATTATTCTATCAATATTTAATCTTGGTAAAACATCTTCAACGGTTTTATCAATATTTTCACGCAAATCTATATTCTTTAAATCTAAGATTACCAGGTGAGCAACTTACCTTTCCCAAAATTTTTCTCCCATTCATAGCAGCTAATGCAGCAGCTGCATCTCTGTGTTCATAAAATTCCACAAAGCAATAAGGGTCATTGCTTGTATGCTGCAAAACAGAAAATCCAACAGAAGAGTTGACCCTTCTGCTATCGGGTTGCTGAGAAGAAAATCCAGGAAAATATATTACTTACAGCTAGAAACTTTCAGAATGATTTGCATCAGATTTAAGAAATAGCCTTTGACATTACACTTAAATGCAAGAATTCTTAAGATGGATTTTTTATTAAAGGTCGAGCAGTTTCTGAAGGATACCTTGCTCTGAATGAGGACTGAAGTTTACTGTACTAAAAATAACTGATCAGAAAAGCAATCTGCAAACTGGATGGAAAGGGGGGAAAAGGGGGAAGAATGGAGAGAAGAAAAAACTACTTCATGCATATACTCAAAGCTAGAAAGGTTTATTCCCCAGACACATTTTCACCAATTTTCTCTTGCCCTACTTAAGAAGTCTTTCCTTTTATTTGACTGAAAACCACCAGCAGGCAGCAACCTGGAACCTCCACAGTGTCAGTCTCAAGTGAAAAATGCCATAGCAAAAACTGGGAAATAACCTTTTAAAAGAACTCCAAATAGTTTGACTGAGGGAAAAGGATACTAATCGATTGACTGTTAACTCTGTTAACCTTCAGTACAACCTGTTTTTGTAGGATGGCCTAACAAATCACCTTTAAAAATACTCAGTGACAGAGGTCACTGAAGTAATAATTGTACCAGAGTATAAAGTGCAAAGAACAGAAGAGTTTTCTGAAAAGCTGATCAAGTGGAAAGGATGTTGAGAATGCCAACTTGAACACTGGATTTGATCATCTTCAGGATGTAATGAGTACCAAAACTCTCACCAAAACATTTCCATTAACTATTCAGCATGTGCACGGACCAAAATGGTAAAATATAATTCTATAAACACTAAAATTACCCTAAGCAAGTTATTTCTCACATGGAAAAGGAAGGGTCTAGCAGAGAGGAACCGTTCTGGCATCAGTATCTCATCAGTATCTCATCACTATCTCATCAGTATTTCACAACCTCCCCCAGTACAGGTAGAACACAGCTGTAACACGAGCTAAGAGACTAAGAGAAGCCTTTTCCAGCATTCCTATTTAACTTCTGACAACCTGTACACACTTACACTGATGAACAATTCTAATCCTTCCCCCTAAGAATGGATTGTACAGCTTAAACATAGTTCTGTCTACTTGTGGAGCTGTGAAGATGCAACAGTTGAATGGATCATAAGGCCTTTATACACCTAAAATGGTCTTGGAGTCTGAAGTCTTCCTCCTGAACACTGTCACTACCTGGGGACTCTGATGCACAATGAACAGATGAGAAAAAAATGCACCTGAGATCATAAAAAAAGTTTCAGTCACAAAGTTATCTACAAGCACACTCACTCAGATGCCCCAAAAAAGAAAGCCTTAATTCACCCCTCCTCCCACACTACTTTGGGAAACCCATTTAAGGCTTCTTTAGGAAATTTGGTGTAGTTTATGCTTCAGCTGAAGTGCAGCCTTACTTTTAGATTGTAGGGAGGTCTTCTTTAGCACTGAGAACTTGTCTGAACATGAGAGGAATCTCTTTTGCAGACACTCAGATCTTTAGGTGTTCAAACTATCTACAGATACTGTGCCAGCAGCCTGAGTATTACAAACCCCCAAAAGAAACACCTGAAATTTTTCAACACTTGATGTGTTCATGTCATATACTCTACAAAAGAAAAATAATGACTTGATACACCTGGCTAAAATAAAAAAATCACAAGTTTTTAAAAGGTGATGGTGGTACTAACAATGGTAAGAGCCACCTAACCATGACACAGTCCCTAAAAGAGGTTAACCACACACAGTAGAAGGATGGACACCATGGACAGGTCCTGTGACAGCCTAGAATCCCACCTGCACTTCTGTGACTGCTTACTGGCAGGTGCTGAGGTCAGCCCAGTGCAGTCACCTCTCTGGGACTGAATACAGCTGCCAGCAATGTTTGTTTATCTATTTGTTTCATTAAGATGTCTCACTTATGGAAAGATCATAAAACCACAAAGCCTCACCAAGATAAAAATGTTGGAATTTCTCATCTGATTCCCAAGAAACCAAACTGCTGCTAACAGCTCTCACCCAGCCAAAGGTGGGAGCAGCAGCACCTTATGTCTGTAGAGCACATGACAATCAAAACTGTTTCTTCAGAGAAGAACTAACAACTGTGATCTGTCAACTTTCTGTTATTTTTCTCCAATAAACTTAAAGCCAATCCAGCAGAGGAAAGTGTCACATGGGAAATTATTAGTCCAGACAAAGATGAGAGTGATTAAACAAGCAGCAAGTTGATGATAAGCTAAAAACAAAGAAATAAACAAGCTGTACGACACATTGAAAGGAGAAGAAGCCCACAGGGGAGTTTCTGGTAGCATTCCTAAAGAAGTCTGGTCACAAGACATGCCTTTTAAAACTTTCATTAATAATCCTGACAACAAATTAATGTAACTGTCCTCAAGAAATCTGTAATTACAAATTAGTAAGAAGCATAAGATGTAGTAAAAACTATGAAGAGAATACAGAAACCAGAGACGAAGGACGAAAGCTTAAACCTGGCTGAAGCTCAAATTAGTTCCTGCCTGCTCAAAGCTTACCAGTTACAAATGCAGAAGGAAGGAAAAATACCAAGGAGAGAGAAGTTTTGTAGGATGTGTCAAAAAGCTCACAGAAATGGCTGCCAACCATAAAGGTACCATAGTATTTACAATGGAGATAAGAAAACATTAATACTTACCAACACTCTGTGCAAAAGACTTTATCTGGAATACTATGGAAATTTTGTCACTTTGTTTCAAGGAAAAATTAATTTAAGAACAGACAGGTGCAGACAAGAACTATTTGTACTGGTGCAGACAAGAGGTATTTGAACTAGTGCAGAAAAAGTTGAGGAAGAGTCAAACTTATTTTGAAGGATTTCTTACTTTTCATCCATAGCAAAGAATCATTTATTCAAGAGAGACAAGAATTACTGAGGCTCATGTTCAAATAAAGTGAAAAAATGTACAAAATAGCCATGAATAACACTTGAAATAATAAGGTTTCTGATCATCAGAACAATGTGATTCTGCAAAGAGGGGGTAACAATCTTTTAAACAAAGTGGAATCCCATCACCAGCTGACTAAAGCTATGTCAGGGCTACAGGCAAAGCACGGGACTGCACAGATCAAGTCTCTCCTGCAAAGAGTTATCCCCAGAGCCAAATACAATCAACCCAAAGAAACCCACTGCCAGTAATGTCAAAAGAAGCCCTCAACTTAATTTGTTTTGGACAACTTAGGATAAAGCTACATTACACTTGCAACCCCCCAGATGTGGAAGGCCTTACCTCTGTTATCATTTTACAGCTTTTGCATGGTCCAATCTGGCTGAATAACTGAAGTATGAGAACCTCAGTCACATCTCTGGAGAGGTTTCCTACATAGCTACACAAGGAAACAAAAAACCAAGATTTTAAACCAGAAATTGTCATCTTTTAAAATATAATTACCGTTTTAAAAACTTAAACAACTATAAAGAATCTCCTTTTAAAACACCTCAGGTATCTTCAAGACAATATTTACTAATTACTTCACAGTTTTAATGCAGTACTCATGTGGTTTCTGAATTATACCACTGGCCACACAACTGAGAAGTGAAGCTCAATACAGACAACACTGGACACCCAGACCTAGTGCCACTCATTCCCTTGGCACAGAGATGTCAAAGCATGAAGAACATTGCTCAAGAATGTTGTGCAGAACAAGCAACCAATTGGGCAATGATATTTTAAGTTTCACTTCCCACTGAGTATCTCATCAAAAATACTTCTGAATTTGGGTACAAACACACATCTAACTCCCATGAGCTCAGGAGCAGCTCTCGGACAAATTGTGCTGCCTTGCAAACAACCAACTCAACTTTTCTGTTTTCCTGAGCATCTGCAAAGCCAGCCCACTCACCAACAGACAAGGCAATTTATGCTACATTCTGCCATAGGAATGCACTGTGCAGCATCCATCTCAACAGCTCCTACCTTTGTAATACCCCCCCAAAATTCTGGCAGTGCTATTTTAATATCACCAGACTTCTTGATTTTCATTACTTTTTAAATCTTGAGAAATAATTCCAAGTTTTGAAATACTTAGCAAGTTGAGATGAGTCCTAGATTTAGCAGGTCACAATAATGGCTGAGAAAGTCAGGAACCCAAAACTAAATTCTTTTTAACAATGTGACTAATTTGTAATCAAATTGTAAACAAAGTGATCAGTTAAGAGAAAGGCTTGTCACAGTAACAGATGTCACAAGCCATCAGTAGAGGGACCTTCATCACCTTCACAAACAAGCCTGTTAAAGCATAAAGAATTCAAGTGTAACCAATAAGATGAGCAGAACCTTCTCTGATTTAGAAGTTGAAAGAATATACATTTTACTCTGGTCAGTTACAGAATGTCATAAAACTGCAAACTCAAGTCAGCCTGACCTGTTAATACAGTGAACATAAATGTGAACAAGCCTTTCTTAGTGCTCACAGACAAATTATTTTGAGTTAACTAAAGGTATGCTCCGAAATAGCTCTGAGAGGCAACCCTTGAAAACTCTTCAAAAGCAAGTCGTGCTTGACAGCTGGACTTTCATCCGGATCAGCAAAATGAAAACGGACACTGTTTGTTTTCATTAGAACACCACACAATGTTATCAACAGATGTTTGTTTATGTTCTTCTTTTGGCAGCTACAGGGCAATTCTGCACTTTCTCAGCAGGACTTCAATGCTACAAGATCCAGAGTGACTTCCTGAAGTACCACCTGAACAGAGAACATCCACTAAAATCCTTATGAACTATGTATGAATTAACAGAAGTCATTGACAGAAGCCTAGATTGTTTTGAAGCTTTTCAGTAGAGAAGTTAAAACTGCAGAACTCTAAGAGCCCTTACAGGACAAATTGTCCATCTCACTGACTTTTCAGTTCTATCCTGAAAACTCAGTAGTTAAACATTTATCCATACTTTTTTTCTGAAATATTAACTAAATTTTTGTTAATCATTCACCAAGAATAAATTGTAAATCACTAATAGCTTTTAGTGGAAATGTTAACCTTTGAAGATACTACTAAAATCAAATGGCAAGTGTATATCCCAGTAGGAATTCCAACATAAAGGGTCAGTTTATTGCTAGTACTGGTTTCCTCTGTATGCTGCAGAACAGTATTCATTAACACTGAGCCTTCACAGCACACCGATACAGTAACACTGATATGAAATTAACACATTATTTCTACTGCAAATCAGATACAGTAAGGAATACAATTAACACTAACAAAAAAAACCCAAGTATCATCCTCTTCTGCATAATATTAACATGCATTTGGAAAACACAAGTCTGAAAATCAAGCTGGAAAATTCCTCTTGGTCTGACAAAAATTTTAAAAAGAAAAAAAGGCCAGGGAAATAGATTCCTCAGCAATCTATTCAACTAAGGTAAGAAAAGTTATACTAACTCCTAGAATATTTAAGATATACTAAGTGGTTTTTTGATACCACCATGCCTTAAACAAGAAAGTTTTGAGAATGTTGCATCATAATCTTTAGCTATGAAACTGCCTTTTCACAAAAATCAGGACCACCTTGACTGCTAGATTCAGATGGGATGTGAAATCCTACTGGTCCACTAATTCCCTAAATGTATCTGTTAAACACTGCCTTGGTGCACAATATCACCATTAGTCAGAGGCATTCCCACCCTTCCCAAGTTGCTAAAACCCAAACTTCAGTAATGCACCCACTGAGAATACTGCACAGTAAAGGTTCATGCAGCAAGGACAACACTCAGAGAGACCCAAATCTCAAACTAAATGGAAAATATGGAAATACAACTCTCTACAAATTTGAAACAATATGCTAAAAAAGTAAGACTTGATGGTTAGTTCATGTCTTTAAGCAGACTGCAGTGACATCACATCCTTCAGTACAGTTAGAAACTACTTTAATAAAAACATACAAGCAAACATCTTCAGTGTCAATGTCTGAGTGCTACAGAACTAAAGAAATCAATATATTCACCACATTAGGAGCAGACACCTTACCTTTCTGGAAACACAAAACCTGGCTGAGCTAATGCTAATCACCCACTACACATGGCCAGCCTATGGTCACCTTCCCCCTCCCTAGCTCCATTTACACATGATGTAACACAACTGCAGCTTCTTTTCTACTCCATGAAATCAAAATTATCACAACCACAACTCAAGAAACCCGAAGACTCTTAACATGCTATTGTACTGTATTCCAACCTTTCTGGACTGATACATTCTAAAGGATTTATTATGCAAAGTTTTAAAAAATTACAAAACCCAGCAAGGCAGAAGCACTTACTAAGCTTTTATAGGTGGTCTTGGATGATGTGACAAAGCAGTAAAAGTTGTGCCTTTCTGCACACAGGCAATAGTATTTGCTCCCTTCTGCAGGCCTGAAGCACTTAAACACCAATTAATAAGCAGCTACAAAAAAACCCCAACAACCCATAGACAGAGAGATGTCCTGACATACATTTTTATCTATTACACTTCTGAATGCTGCTGACAACACAAAGAGTAACAAGCTACTTGAAATTCAGAGATGTTGTAGAACTATCTAAGGAACACAAGAGGCATGTATCAGTCCATAATGAGTTTTGGAAATCAACTCTTTGGCTTGAGCAGCAAAACTCTCTTTTTGAAGGTAAACAGGTTTGTATCGCATCCCAGACAGGGAGGTAAGAAAGGGACATTTACAGCCACTACTCTGAGGTACACAAAACTCCTTTAAACTCTTTTTTTGAGGAAAGATAGTAAATCTGATTTCTCACTCACACAGGCAACACACAAGAAAAGGCAGTTTCCATATTTAAAAGAGGAAATTATGATAAGCAATAAGGTAATTGATGTGCTCAAGAGCCCATGGAAACTCTGGCAACTCTGCCTAGTGTTTGTGAGCTACTGGAAATAAAACCACACCAAGAATAATCCACTATGCAGCCTCCTCCAGGAGACAACATTCCTGTACAGAGCTGAACTGAGAGGAAGCTCAAGAGAAGTGAACCCGGGTGAAGCTTTACTCCTGCACTTTATCCACATTCCAGACTTGGAATACAGCACAGCAAGGCTGATGAGATAGCAGCTGTAGGCATGCAGTGACTTCAGAGCAGTCCCTGAACACCTACAAATCACGCAAAACATTTCTAAAAACTTCACAAGAATATACAACTTTGCAACTTTACTGGCTGCCTGTGAGAACAGATAACATTAGCAGCACATCAGGTTTCTGATAGTTTAGTTTTCACTTTGAAGTAAAAGCAGGACTTTGATACAGCCTGTGAAATCCAACAGTACTCACAGAGCTTTCAAGTGTTCTACTAAGACAAAAAACAACAAAAAAATCAGAAGCTCACAGCTCAGTTTAGGACCAGCTGAAAAATTACATGTGACAAATCATGAAGAAGGGCCCCCATTCCTGGAAAGTTTTTTGGCAGAAAGTATCTAAGGTTATTCTTCACATTTCTGTAATGTTAAGAAATAAAAACGCAAACAGTGTCGGCATTCTATATTAAGCTTCAGAAAATATTCTGAATTCTTAGTGGTTTATGACTGACCTATCATGACTGGAATAAACATAACAGTCCTGTAAGGACTGCAAACTGGAACAATCCTTATTCTGAGCTGGTTAAGATGGACATAAATGTTACAGTGGTGAGGTAGGTTTTGCCTTTTATAAGTAAAAAAAAATGGCTTGCAACTGTTAATAAAGAAAATTCTTTCCTAATTTACAGATTTTGGATTTCTTTTATTCCTTCATTAGTGAAAAACTAAGACATTCATAAAGTTCTGCTTACACTATCAAGGGCTTTTCAATCAAGGGCTTTTGCAAATGGTAAAATAGCTACTGAAACAATTTGTTCTTCACTTTCTCCCCCCTCCCCTTCCCCAAATACACCAAACATTGAAAACTTAGAAGTTCAACATTTTATTTGTTCTTCTTGGGGGACAGTGACTTTTATTATGAGATCACAAATGCTCTATATGAAAAGCAGGGCTCAGGATAATAATCTTTAAAACACACCTTGCTATTCTAAATTTAAAGATATTTCAGATAAAAAGTAGGGACAAGAAGGTAAAATGTAGAAAATGCTACAGCAAAATTTTTGTCTTCCAAGCAAAAAGCCTACAGATAATTACAGGAAAGTAACCCTTTGTGATTGTGGTTACTACAGAACTACTAGGAAATTAATGTGCGTGCTGTTTATTAGTTTAACAAATGAAACAGTCACACGTGGGCAATAAACCATTTGGGGCAGCTGTAGAGATGCTAGTTCAGACATCTTAGTACAAATTTATTTTTTTCTTGTTAGTAACTAAGTGGGTTAAGTCAGGTCCTTGATGGATGTGTTCCTGGAAAGGACCCATGGCCAATGTGGTACCCAAACTTGTTAGCACTAAAAGAACATCTCAAACTTAATGGGACTCTAGCAGTTCTTAGAAAGAAAGAAAAAGAACCAATAATGAAGAAAGGGGCCTTGAATATAAAACTGAATAAAACACTGCGTGACTCTGCTCTTTTCCTTTCTCCTATTCTAAAACAACACTCAAACCTAGGTCTGCTCTGAGGGCCAAGCAAACTCAAATCATTTGGGTAACCAACACAAAAAGCATTTCAGATCTGCTTACTTAAAATATGCACCTCAGGGAGCAAGGACTAAGTACTTATACTACACTATAAACGAGTTTAAAGAACTTTCGCAGACCTAGAAAGAAGAAAAAACAAAATGCCTTGCGAAGCCTTAAATGCCAAGTCATCATTTTCATAGTGAGAACAGAATTATGAGATATTTTACTCTGTTTCAGTAGTTTCTTTAGAGTGGCTTTCAGTCCAGACTATCTCGGAGAGTTTTTCTGAAGGCTACTGTCTTGAAAGCTAAATAGACAAAGATTTCATTTGCACAGTCCTGAGTTGTGTTTGTCATCTGGGCAGCTCAGGCATGAGCCTGCCTTTCTTCCAGGGACAGCCCGAACGCTGCACCGCTCACAGAGCCCGAAACACCCTCTGGCAGCTGCTCTGCAAATCTGGGAACTGCTTAAAATCAGCAGCAGCACAAAATCCCTGCTCTCAAGTGCCCAACCACAAGCGCGAACCTCCCTCCTTTAAGCCAACAGGACAAAGAAAATCCATCAAAACCACATCTGCAAAGCCGAAAAGAACCCAGCAGCAACCCCAAAATGCTCAAAATTTGTATTTTCAAACAGAAAACGGATGACAGCCACCAAGTGACTAAACAGCGCGGAGAGACACGGCCAGCACACAGTTATTTCTTTCTGCTGGGCCCGATACCCTGTTATTGAACCACAGCGTGACACGCTGGAGGGAAGAGCGATCCCTCCCGCTTTCCCGGCGCTCCCCATCCCACCCACCGCCGGCAGAGCACAAAGAACTTTCCCAGCGCCGGGACCGCCGTGCAGGGGGGGCCTGGGGGCAGCCTGTGCTCCCCGGGGAAGGCTTGGGACCCCCGCCTGCATCTCCAAACCTGCGGGGACGGGCCCCGGAGGCTCCGGGGATGGACCCCGTTACACGCCGGGTCCAGCCGCGGCCCGCCAGCGTTTTCCTTGGATGGGAGAAGCGCCGTCTCCGTGAGGGCCACGCTCCGCTCCCGCTCCCCCTGCCCGGACCCCGCTCCCGGCCCTGCCGCACACGCTCTGTCCCGCTCGGCCCCCTCTGCTCCCCCGGCACCCCCCGAGGCCCCGGCCCCGCTCCCCGGGAGCGCATCCCTGCCCCCGCCCCGCTCCGCCCCGGGCCCGCTGCCCACCCTGCTGCCCCCTCCCCACTCACAGGGTCCTGGGCTGCCCGTCGTCTTCCATGATGGTGGGCGAGCGCCGCTCTCCGCAGCCGCGCCCGGGGGCAGCGCCGGAGGGGCTCGGCGGCGCACGGAGGCGAAGGGAAGGTGAGGAGGGTGCGGGCGGCCCCGGCTCCCCCCGCTCCGCGTCGCCCCCGCGCCAGGTCCCGCGGCCGCAGATCCCGAGCGGGAGAGGGAAGCGGCACCACAAAATGGCGGCCGCCACCAGACGCTCAGGAAGCCGCGCTTTGCGCAGGCGCCGCCCCGCGCGCTCCCGGACCCGCTTCTCCTTCCAGGCCCCGCGGGGCGCGATGGGGATCGTAGGCACGGCCGGGCATGGCGCGGCGGGGCCTCGCAGGCTACTGGGAGTTGTAGTTCACCTGCCGGCGAACAGAACAGCGCGACACAGGGAAAGAACTACAACTCCCGGCATGCCCGGTGGCAGCGGCGCCGCGGGGGCGCGCCTGGGCCACCGCGATTGGCCGCCGGCAGCCCGGGAAGATTCGCTTCGTCCCGATCCCGGCCCTGGTCCCGGTCCCGGGCCTCATCCCAGCTCCAGCCTCAGACCCACCGAGCAGGACGGCGGTGCCAAGGCTGCGCCGGAGCGCGGTGTCACCGTGTGCGGGGGACAAACGCCGCGCCCCGCTGTGCCCCGAGGCTCATCCCGGCCATTCCGCATGGCCGCGCCGGGCGGGCCCACCCCGGGACGTGTCACTGTGGGCAGCGATAGCCTCGGGAGGAGGATGGCCCGGCTGCGTGGGCTTGGAGCAGGCTGCCCTGTGTGTGGCAGGGGGGTTTTTAAGGTCCCTTCCAGCCCAAAGCGCTCTGATCCCGTCATTCCCAAGAATTCCGATTTCATGTGCCACATTCGTGTGTGTGTCCATGAGCACCGATCGGTTCACTGGGAAGATTTAGGGATGTGTGGGGTTTAGAGGGCTCACCGAGAGAGCCAAGGTAGGAATTGTCAGCGGGAAATGGATCAGGATAGCTCTGCACAGGCAGAGGATGAGCATCCTCACATGCAGCTCTCACTCTGGAATAAATCACAGAATAATCACAGCAGAATAATCACAACACTCTCACTCTGCAAAAAAATCCCTTTGTACACATATTGGATATTGAAGTACTCTTAAATACCTCCCCCTCTTCCCAAATAGTAATATCACTGAGAAAACTGCTTGTATAGTTATCAAACAGTATTTTCGTGCCTGCTGCTCTCACAGTAGCATTTTCCTCTCTTTAATTTAAACAGGCAAGACTGTTGCCAGGCACACACTTCTGATAGAAGCATTTGTAGCACATGGGTGCAGAAAAGGTGGTTTAAAAAACTCTTATTTTTAAACTCTTAAAAATGTATTAAAAGCAAAGCAGTTTGGATATGTAAGGAATTAGTGGAATACTCTAAGCATGGATTTTGATTAGCCAGAGATCTGCAGGTAAGGAATTTCTGTATCCAGCAGGCATCAAAGACATTTTTTGTTGGTCTACAGGCAGAAAATGCCAGGAATTCTAGGAGTGTTGTGACATTTTCCAGTGCCTGCAGCTCCAGGAGATGATGCAGCAGGACTGGTGTGAGACAATGGAGTTGTGGCACCCAGTTCTGACCAGCATCAGTGTGTGCTGCACTGCCTGAACTGCCAAGCCCCTGGCCATGTGTTTTTGTATAATTCAGCAATAAAAATAAAGAAAATAAACTAAGGTTTCTTTCATTTTCAGAGATACTAAAAGTCCCTGCAAAAAGTGGGTATAAATATATAAATTGCTTTATAAAGATAAAGCAATTATGCACTGACTGAGTCTTCCCCAAGTGTGTACTGAGGGTGAAGTTTTTCCCCTGGGTTTAGGATTTGCAATATTCAGAGTGTTGGATAGCACTGATCTGAGGAGAAATTCTTTGGGGAAAAAAACCTCCACTGTGCAACTGTTTCTCATTAACAAGTACATCTTTTGAGATTTGTTAATGGAAGGATCAGAGCCAGCCAACATGAGATTAGGAAAAGGCAAAACCTGCTTCTCCTTCTGCGAGAGGGAGACCACCTGGTGGATGAGGAAAGGTTGTGGATTGTCTGTCTGGACTTGAGAAAAGAGTTGAACACCATTTCCCACAGCATCCTCCTGGAGAAACTGGCTGTCCTTGGATTGGACACTCTGTTTTACTCACACCACTCTGTCTGGTGGGTAAAAATCTGGCTGGAAACCCAGAGAGTAGCCCAGGTGATACAACAACATCATAGTTTTTACTGAGTATTGACTCCAGCAAAGGAATTGTTTTGGACTTGCCTCTTGATTTATCTCTGTCAGAGCAGCTAATCTGCTGGTAATTGTTAGTCTGCATACTTTTTACTTAATTCCAAGTCTGGCAGCTCTGCTGTGGCAGTGAAATCTTGCAGAGATGGTTTCCTGACTGGTCTTCACTTCAGCTCTGAAATCAAAGCACTTCTAATTTTTTTTTTTTCCCTACAGAACCCACATTTTACAGATTTATGAAGAAAATCAAGACACAGGAAAGGTCTGAGTTTTTAATCATTACCTCAGGATACTGTAGGTCCACCTGGGAGGTAGCACAAGCAATGTGGAATTAGGAACAGGGATGTCCTGGGAGACAGAAAGCAGTGCTGCTCTGGCACTGCTGCTTCCCCAGAAGGGAGGAGGAAGGGATGGGCAGGAGGGAAGGGGTCTGGGATCTGAGAGCATCTCTGAGGAGCTGTTCTCACCCAGCAGGATGTGGAGCAGTGAGCTCAGAGCCCTGATGGGAAGCAGGCAGAAGGAAACTAGACTGAAATACATTTTATTGCTCTTCATCATCTTTACTTCAATGCCAAGAGGGTTAGTCTTGATATCCAGCCTCTTTTAAATCTAATTACTTTGATTTTTTTTCTTTCTTTACAGATCTAATTATCCTTCTGAAGAACAGGAGGTGCAGTGAGACTTGAAATAACTCTTCAAATATGGATGATTTCAGATGTGTAACAGAAATATCTGGAGCAAAATTTGGAGATCTCACAACTGCTACCCAGCCTCTGGTCAGACTGGTCAGATTCCTGTGAGCTAACTGGGAAGTTGCACAGAATTATGGAATACAACCAGGAAAGGAGCCTGAACTTAAACCGTGTCCTGAAAAAATGCTTTCCTCTCCTTATCTTGATTTCTTTTATTTATTTTATATATTTATTCTCCCCCCCAAAACCTAATGCTTCGTGTATTTAGTTTTACCTGACTTAGCTGGGAGGTTGACAAGGAAACAGGGCTAAAAGTCTGAGCTATTTGAATTTTGCAATACAGACACAGCCAAAGTTCTTGCCTCACACAAAACAGGTAGGTCAGAAAACCAGGCCTGGGTCAGGATGGGAGCTGAGCAAAGTAAACTAATTAAATAATAATTCATAAGTAAGTGGAAAAGGAATTGTCAAATAACTAAAACTTCTAAAAATGTGAGAACATGAAGAAAGATCAGTTTCCTGCATCAAAATACTCTTTTATTTTGATGTCAGTTTCCTTTTACAAAGAGGAAGAAATCTTACCTGTAGGTCAAAACCAGAAGAGTAATTTATCTTTTTTCATAGTTTATCAAGCACATCAATGCTTCCAAAATCTTGTAAAAATTGACAGCAACCAAAACAAAAGCCAAAAAACAAGTAAGAGCAAATTTCATTACGGATTTATGTTTCAGGGGAGCACCCTTTTTCTTAAAATTTCACCTAATTTCTCTGAGCTGAAAGTTTCTCATGTGGAAGTCTAACTTAATCAAGAAGCATCTCGAGCCTTTACACATGGAAAGGTCATTCCACCAAAAATAAACATAAAGACGCTGCCAGTCTACTGGAAGTTTAGTTCAAATGCCATCCACAATTTGTCATCTGTCAGCTTCCTTGTTTGCAGCAAGAAAAGACATATGTATTCTAAAATACAAGAAAACTTTCTGTTATGTCACACTGCTCCTATTTGATCATAGTGTAAACCCTGAAAAAGCTTTGGATGGGATCCCAGAGAGCCAACAGCAGAAAATGTGCCTGGCAAAATCAGGGAGTGAAATACACAGACAAACTGATGCAGTGTTGCTTCCTGAGGTTCACAAAAAGAAACTCTGAAGGCTGAACCACCTCTGTCTTAACTGGAGCTGCTTCCTAAAGCCAGAAGCTTCACAGCATCTTTATGAGAAACTGAAGAAAAATATTCCAAGAGAGCATGACTCCCTGGACTTCTTAACAGGAGACATCTGCTTATCACAGTTACCCCAAACTTTGATTCTTGCAGCTCAAGAGTTTGTTATACCAAAACCATGAAGCAGAGCTGTACAAGACATGTCTTTATTTGACTGCTCAGAACGAAAGAAATGTTATTCCAAACCTATTTGTTTATAAAATGTATTTTTGTGCATT
This sequence comes from Serinus canaria, assembly GCF_022539315.1. NCBI lineage: Eukaryota > Metazoa > Chordata > Aves > Passeriformes > Fringillidae > Serinus > Serinus canaria. The sequence goes on from NC_066320.1 coordinate 29,815,789, forward strand.
ATACATACTTCATAATCACTCAGCATCTTTGTTTAATTATGCTAAATAATGGTGAACAAGAACATTCTCATTGATTGTTCATTAAAACATCACCCACTGACACATAAATGCACCATATTACAAATGCACAACCTTGCACAACCTCTTACAAAGATTTTGTTTCTGAGACTTTAGCTATGGAACAAGCAAAAAGGGGAGCCATGCACACATATAAACGTGTATTGTAAAAATATGGTGGGGATTCTTTGCAAAAGTCACCTGGAATTCATTGACTAGTGAGGCTGTAAACCTGAAATTCTCTTCATGTATTTTCTTTTGGGAAACTTCTGGCTGTATGTTAGAGAGGAAACAAAGTTATGTAGGATAGTGTTGTCTAGACACTATCAGATCACAGCATCCCACACTGTGGGCTCAGTACAAGGGCTCAGTCATGCAAGATTCTTTCTTTTAATCTGTTTATTGCTCTGCTGGGTCTTGCTGCATGCTTGATATTGCTGCAGACTGCTCAGCTCCCTCTCCTGCAAGTTCTTCCTGGGTGTTCAGGCTTGGCATTGCTCCCAGTGAAGATGTGGAGCTAAAAACCCGTGGTGAAACACAGAGAACTTCAGCCCCAGAACTGGGTTCTGCTCCTGTTGATTAAAGCAGCAGAGGGTAAAGGCTTAAAACAGAATTCTCAAAGCAAAAATTTGCACCAAATGCAGGATGGGCTACAGGAAACACAGACATGGAGGCAGTAAAATTCTCAGACAAAAGACAAAAAAACCCACATGCAGTGATCCTGTGGTATAGAGCTGAACTAGGCTGCAAGAAATAAAGGTTAAAGGCTTTGATCTGGGTCAGAACCACAAGACTTGAACCACAATCCAGTGCCTGCCCTAAGCATGGGATTATTCTGGGATGATATTTAAATTTTTCTACACAATGGCAAAAAAAGTAAAGATTTTTCCTTCTTAGTGAAGATCACTGACAATTAAGAAATCTCAAAAGATTTTCTTTGGATGGAAGAAGAAACCAGGGCAGCCCTCTGCTGCTTCTCAAACTGCTCTGGCTCTCTCACCTTGCCAAGGCAGAGTATTTTGGCAACTCAGGATGTGCTGAGGAGTGGAAGTGATCTGCTCCATTTAACTGCCAGGCCACATTCCCAGCACAAGGGAACACAAGGAGGGCTGAGCTGTCCCAAAGCTTTGCAAGGATCTTTCCATGCCAGTATAAACCTCTAGAAATCAGATCCACTGTTTTTGTGTTTTGCACCATCTGCATTTTTTTTTCTAATAGATTTGATATTTAAACCACAGCATAGATGATGTTCAGCCAAAAAAAAAAAAAAAAAAAAAAAAAACAACCACCAACAAAAACCCAAAACCAAAATATGAGACTTCAGAAAGATATGAGAAAATTTGCAATATGCCCTTAGAAACAAAAATCTAGTTTTCCAGTGCCCTGGACTATTTAGAAATATAAAGAGTGGGAAAGGAAAACAGCTTTGTTCTGGGTAAATCAGCCAAAGATTGAAAAAAATCCTTTTAGGTACTACAGACCAAAATTGCAGTTCTGTAAACACAGATATGCATCATCTAATCTTCTGTTTCAGAAAATTGATTAAATTTGGAAAGTATTTCCCTGCAGCTGCTCTGAACTCCAGGTTTTATGCATTACCCAGGTTTGTCTTCCTCTGAATCTCTGGAGATGCAGTTGTGACTCAGGCCCTGGAGCAGAAGTGGAGTCCCCAGTTTCCTGCCCCTCTGCCCTATCAGGTGACCCTGCAGCAAGGATGGCAGAAGATAAAATGTGCTCAGGAGTTGAAGATTACAGTTTTCAGTTCTAATTTAAGAAGTAAGTTAGTGGCAGCTCAGTTTGACCTGCAGGTTTTCCCTCTGTGGCCCTGCTGAAGGACCCCTGGGCCATCCAATCCAACATAAACCATGCCCTGAACACCAGACAGAGCCACTGCTAGAGATGGGGTTTTTACTCAACTCTGCTCACAAGGAAATTAGAGGAAAATTGTTATAATAAGTAGTCTTTTATAAATGCCTCCTCTGGCTGTTGTTTTGTTTTTATCAGGAGTATGCAGACCAGGATTTTCCACTTGGATTTCTTTACTGCTGAAGACTGTATTAAAATTCACCGTGGCAAAACTCACTTTTGCATGAGGATACCTGCAAGCATGGTTTTGTTTATAACTCCATCTCCTGAAGGTTGTTGTGCCAGTGAAGATTTGTGCTGGCTTCTTGGCTGGTTCAAATTTCAGCAGAGGCACAGTGATATTCCCCATTAAAGGAATGTGTGGGTTCTGTGACACCAAAGGGTTTAAGTTTTAGTTTTAGTTTTTAGCTTTTCTGACTGGTTTGCAGCACTGAGTGGACGGGTAAATGCCTCCGTGGATAAGATAGCAGATGCACTGAGGAGTAACACTGTCCAGAAACCCTCCCCTCACCTCTGCCCATCCTGCTGATCCAGCTGTCCTGTGTGATGGGTTTCCTAGGTAGGCAAACAGCAATTGTGGCACTGCAGCTGTGGGATATCTTTGGAGGGGGCCTGGGGTGAGAGCTCAGCAGGAAACAGCCCCAGGAGAAAGGAGGGGAGGCACTAATGCTCCTTCCAACCCTTGTCACTGCTCTTATCAGCCAGCCAGCCTTGAGCAGCCAAGCACACTCCTAAGAAGTGGAGGGGTTGCATTCCTGGCACGGATCTGAAGAGCTCTTTGTATGGCTAGGAAACACTAGCACTTCCAAAGCTGAATTCCCAGGCAGAGGCTGCTCCAAGGAGAGCCAGGAGGAGCAGAGACTAAAGGACATTCATTTGTTTCTTGCTTTTCAGTCTGTTGCCTCCTTTGAGACTCCACTGTGCCAGGGAGAGAGCCAGAGATGCTATCAGCTCTGCATCTGCTTCTTCAATTCAAAGGAATAAAAATATTTGGAAGGGATGATTAGGGACAGAGCATCAATATTATTAAATCAGCTGCAGTACCCACAGAGACTGGAGAAATACTTCTGCCTTTACATGTGCAGCATTCTGCTCATAAAGGGATCGATTTACTCATGAAAGAGGCTTTTTAAACTCCCTTTTCAGTTGTTTTTTTCCAAGCTCCGTACTGTGTCTGCTATTGGGCACCCTCAGGTCTGGAAATGATTCTGTTTTGGACCAGGATTTGCCAGTAAACTTTGGAAAAATGACTCAGACGTTCCCAAGAACATTTGGACCGTGGCAGCCCGGAGTACAGCAGGGCAGATTATCCACTAGGTGGGAGCCTCTCAATTCTAATGGGTGCTGGCCACTGTGGCAATTAAACACCGGCTCACACCGACTCTCCTTCATCCTCCTGATGTCGGAGGGAGACAAAGTTCTGCTCCCTGGTTAGACCCAGACACTCCTAAACCAAAGAGCTGCCTCCTTAGGCTTCTGTCTGATTGTCACTGGAAGAACAGGGAATGAGCAGCCAATAATGCCTGTTTTGGAAATATTAATTCACCTTACATGTGCCACATCATGACATATTAAGAGAGTGTGTAGCTCTAAATTCAAGTTGTCTTCTGCTGCCTATGCTTGGAAATGAATTTTGCTTTTGCTGCATACAGGTCACAGAAGTTAAAGCTGGTTTTGCAGCATTCACAGCCAGATTTGCTCCCTGATTTATGACAAATTTCATTCCAGGTGGAAATAAAAAGGGAAAAGAAAGTAAAAATTGTGCTGGAAGTAGCCCCTCAATCTTTATCCAAAAATCTGAAATTTTGAAATCGGAGTAGGTGCTTTGTGAATGCCCAGCTTTAGTGTAGCTGCAGTGTGATTGCAACATTTAAAAAGCTTTTCTCCATTTAAACAGTACAATTAGCACTCTAATTTCTTATTAATATTTTGAATTTTCTATTAAAGTTCATAGGAAATATATTTATCTATCAAATGACTTGCCAGTTACTGTGACTCCAACAAGCAGATGGCATGATCAAGCTCTAAGAGCCAAGCAATGTCTGCAGCATGCAGCAGTCAGAGTGAGATATGACATTTGTGGATGGTTTCATCCACCTATCTCTGCTCTCCACTTCACCACCTGTTACCCTAAATTGTGTACCAAACTCTGGAAATCAAGTCTGAAGTGGTCTGGAGCAGAAGTGGCAGATTAGTACAAGATTAGCAATCACTTTGCATCTTTAATTTTCTTAAAGGCAGGCCCCAATTGTATGAGTGGCCCAACAAACAGCTCCAGGATTCTGAACAAACCATGAAGGCAAACATCTGTACAGCTCTGGTCACAGTAATTCATAGGTGGGACCTTTTTGCTTTTAGCTGAAATGGTTCATACACCTGGAGCAGGATATTCAAAGTACAATCAGTGAAGACCTGGGCTATTCAGTGATGCTCTGGATGAAACAACAAGTGTTGGAAATCATGCAGGTCAAATTCATCATGTCTCTTGAATCTGAGGATTGAGAAAGTCTGTGTTTGTTGCATTTATTAGGAGTGTTTATATGACTCAAATGCATCCAGCAGAGGATTTGGACTGGAGCCTGCTTCACCACACAGCACTTGACACGTGCCAGGCACGTCACTCACCCAGGTTCAGCAGTGACAGCTCTCTGCAATACTCATCCAGAGCAAACACCTGAACTCCCAGTCCTGGTTAGCAGAGCCTTTCCTGCTCAGGTGACCTGGGAAAGTGCTCAGGAGGTAGAAAGCTGATTTAGATCTCACTGCAAGATGTGTTGTTTCCTGACACACCAGAGATATCTCCTTGATTAATACAGTGAATAACAATTCTATTACAGCAGTGCTGTGATGCACAGCCTGAGGTAGAGCTGCTGTGCAGCTGGGAGGGAGCTCTCTGCAGCCCATGGTCAAGTCAAACAGACATGGAAGACCCTGTAGAGTAAATCAGCTCTGGGTAACTACAATTACATGGTTTCTAGTTGTAGTGGAACACCCTGGAGCAAATGTTTAGTTTGGTACTCCTGGGTGTGTGAAGCACAGTGCAGATAGGAACCTGGACAAGTCAGGAGTGCTGTGTTTGCACTTACATGAAGAACAGGAAAATGGAAATGCTTTTTGAGTGTTTTCACTTCTGAAATAGAGCACACAGACCTTGAGCCTGGAGTCTCATCTGAGATTAGCCAGACACTATAGAGACTCACTTATCTTAATAACAGATTTTCCTGAAGCCAAGATTTTTGCTTGGCAGTATTCCCTACATGGACATTTTCATAAATCATTCTGATCCCAAGAATGGCTAATGACAATATGAACTAGAAGCCACATTGCCTCAGGGTCACAGCTATGGCCCAGTGACACCCCAGCACCAGAGAGCAAACAGTGAGTCCCTGTACAGATGTCCTGTGTAACCTGCCTCACTGGCAGTGCTTTCACCTGCACAGGAAACCAGGCTAAATCCTACCTGTCAGGAAAGACAATTTCATTAACAGAAAAAGCATGATGTCTTGCCAACTAAATTCAATCACTAAAAGGCTTTTCCCTGTCAGCTCAGACTGTTCTCTTTCCAGCTGGATGCTTGTCGACCCTGCAGCAGCTCAAATGAATCTTGAATCACTAGCCCATGATAATTTCTGTGAAATGCAGCTCCCTCTGTTTCTTTGCAGGGTATGCCTCCCAAAAAAATGTCTAACTTAAGTTAGATATGTCTTTGAAATTTCCTTTCATTTATTTTTCACCTACTTGTGACCTTATTCATTAGCTCTGTTGAGTATATGGTTGGCTGCCAGCTGCAGCAAAATAAAAGACCCCCCATTCTTCGTGCCTTTTTTTACATTCTCTCAGCTACAAACCCCATCTGTATCACTTCCTCAACTTACAAAAGTAGTTTTCCTGCAGGACCTTTTTAACATCTGTGTCCCCCGTGTCTGAATCAGCTGCTTTTGTTGATTTGGAAGAGCCTCTGGCATATACTACAGAGAACATATGGTCTAAGTGTGCCTTTCTGTTGCAAAACTGGGAGTGAAATTCCTCTGCAGATGGGAAGCAGAATAAATCGATGATATTACTCTTTTTGAGGCTACTGCTGGCGTTGGTGAGGCTGAGCAGAGGTTTTGTACCAGAGAGCATGAGAGGCAGCAGAGGTAGGAAACATGGCCAGGGACAGGCACCACAGTTCAGGACTGTTAGATGAGCAAAGTTTGGGATTTGTTGCTTAGAAAATAGGTGAGTCAGAAAGGTGATGGCAATACAGACATCTGCAAGTAAATGCTCGGGGAAAAAAAAAGATCAATTTATAATACTTAGGAGTCAAAGGCACACAACAGTGGGGACAGAAAAATGGGTCTGTGATGGAACAGTGTGGTACTGACAGCAAGGAACACACAGGATGGAAGAGGTGCAGGAGTAAAGGAGCAAACGTCAGCAATTATTTGGTTTGTCAGTGTGATAAACAAAACCTCCTGTCAAAAGATGAATGACAATCAGTGGGAAGCAGTATCAGGAGATCTTTGATCCTGTCTCAGGCAGGAGGAGATCCTGGCTGTGTTCGGGGCTGTGAAGAGGCAGGGGTCCTTTTGAAATAAGAGATACTTCAGTAATAAGCCTCTACCTCCGAGGGATTCATACTTGGAATTCCTCTAAGCAAATAGCTTTGCAGAAGGTAACTTCTGCGTTTGAGGGACACTGTGCATTCACTCCTCTACTTAGAGTAACTATCGACAGGCATCTGTGGCTGCTCCTGTGACTGTCAGATGACTTGCAAGTGGTGTAGTTGTGAAGCACAGTTGCCTCCAACCAAACCCACTGAGTCCCTGAGAAAGCCACTGTTTTAAACCTCACAGACACACTCTTTGCCTTCAGGTGTATTTCTAAGTGAAACTGAGAATTGAGACACGCATTTGCAAACTGCTGAGAAAGTTCAAGCCAGTTGGATCCGAAGAACAACGCCTGCCCACACCCTCGCTTGAGAAGCATTATTTTTGTTGTTTATCTGCCATAACCTCGAATTATCAGTCACGGGGCAGGTTTTGGGGAGGAGCTTTGATCTTTCGCTTAGGGCACGGGGCAGTAGTCGGAGTTGCCTTGCGACAGTGCCGGAGGGGGCTGCGGGCTGCCCAAGGACGGGCTCGGGGGCGCGGCGGGGACCGGCCGGAGCCGGAGTACAGCTCGGGACAGTGCATTCACCCCGCGGTGCCGCCGGCGAGCAGCCCTGCCCTCGCCGCACACAGAGCCGGCCGCGCCGTCCCGGGGCCGCCTGCAGCTCCCGGGGCGCTCCCCGCCAGCCCTCCCCGGTACCCCGGGGGTCTGCCGAGCCGCGCTGGACACAGCCAGAAGTTTCCAGCCAGTGACTCCTCCACCGTCCCCCGCGCTCCTCCTCCGCGTCCCGCCCCTGGTCCCTCCCCCGCCGCCGCCGTTTCCAGACAGTTCCAGCCCCGCGCCCCCGCCCCCCGGCCCGCGGCGGATAAAGCGGCCGGCGCGGCCCCCGGGCTCTGCCCCGCCATGAGCGCTGCCGCGCAGAGCCCGCCGCCGCCGCAGATGGAGGGCAGCGCCGAGCCGCTGCCCCCCGGCTGGGAGATCAAGATCGACCCGCAGACCGGCTGGCCCTTCTTCGTGGATCACAACAGCCGCACCACGACCTGGAGCGACCCGCGCCTGCGGGCAGCGCCGCAGGTAGGGCGGGCGGGGGTGCCCGGGCCGGGTGTCCCGGCGGGGCGAGGGGGGTCGGGGGCCGCGCTCCCCCCGGGCGTGGCGATGCAGTGAGGGCAGGAGCTGCCTTTTGTCTCTGACGCACTGCAGTCCCTTTTTTGTGCATTCAATCATTCGATACCTCGGCCCTGTAATGTTTATTTAAAGTTGGTTAAGTCCGCCCGGCCTGCCAGGGGAGAGGCGAACCTGATTTATTTTTCAGCTGTGAACTGCCCGAACGCTGGATGCCTTTAAAAAAGGAGCGATCCTGCTCGGCGTCCAACTTCTTTTTTCTTTTCCCGTTTTCCTTTTTCCTGGTCCCAAACTCTGCCGGCAGCTGCCGCTCCGGTTTTGTTGCGAAGCACGCTCGGGGAAAAGCCGCATCTCACTCCAAATATGTCCATGGAAGGAGCGGCGCGGAGGGGAGAGCGGCCGGGGCCCTGCGGGGTGACCCTTTCGGGTCAGGTTCTGTGGCTTTTGGGGAATACAGCCCGCTCCTCGGGGCAGTGCAGCCCTCTGACCCAACAGCGCGGCGGCTGTGGGCAGAAAGTGCTGGAAACTTGAGCCAAGTCGGATTTGCCTGGTGGGAAGGCGATTCCCCGGGCTCTCGGCGCGCTTCTCTGCGCGGAGCATCGCGTAACCCCGGGCGCGCTGGGCTCTCGGGGCGTCCCTCCCGGCCGGGGCTCGGGCACGGCCCTGGCACGGGGATCCGCAGGGCTGGACCGGAGCCCGGGGCCGGCGGCCACCGGGGAGGCGCCGTGCCGGGGAGCGGCGGGGAACAGCAGGGCGGCCCCGGGGCCAGCGGGGACGGGGCTGGGGGAGCCCCGGGGGACAGCGGGGTCGGGGCCGCTGGATGCGGCTGCACCGGAGCTCCGTTGAAAGCTTTTCTCCTCTTGCCTTCCGTACAACGTGAGGAGAGACGCGCTCAAGAAGTGTTAATTATTTTATGAACTTACCGTTTCTTAAAATAGTAATTGCCCGGTTTGTGAGAGCAGACCGTGACTGAAAGCTCGGTGTGAGAGCAGCTGGCCTTGGAAAGGAAGGGACGTACTTCTCTATCGCAAATTAACCCCCTTTGCAGCTCTCTTAGTGCTAGTTCGTTTGGTCTATAAATAAATCCTAGTAATAATACACAGAGGTCTTAGAAAAATGTAATTTGGAAATAAGAATATTGAGACTAGCATAGGAAAAAGTGTTTTGCCTCCTTTTTGGAGGCACCTGCTAACACTTGCTGTTCCAGTAGTAAAAATAAAAATAGTGTGAGTTTTATAACCATAGAATGTACTTGAGAAGAAGAATGTGCTGTTTACTGAAAGGGTTTTGTTCCAGGAATGCCACTTGAGCCTAACCCATTTAACAGAATAGTGAGATTCAAGCTGCTTTCAGTAATTGTGTGAAGAGAGTTGGAAGCTGTCTGATGGATCAGCTCTCTGCTTGAGTGGGTGCCTGAAACAAAACAAATTTTCACTCCTATCTCGTGTGAAATCTGTGGTGATGGGAATTGCCTCTGTGCCTCTTCTGCCAATTGCAAGGGCAGTCACAGGTACAGTGTATCTGCTTTTCAACAGCTTTTGTGGGACAAACTCTTTGCCAAACAGGAGAATCTGTTACTCCTGGCTGTAAGCAGGAATATGTGCTTTGAGTTTGTTCACTGGGAGACAGATAAATGCCTCTGGAGTTGAGCTGTTGATTTTTGGGAGTTCCTAGCTAAAAAAAAGTCCTTCAGTTTATGGTGGTAGAAGTTGTGTGTAACAGCTCTCACAGAGCCATTTATCAGAACCTCGAGTTAAATGTGTTTGCTGGAATTCATGGACAGCTGCTGAAATCGTTAGTTTGTTGAATACCAGTGTATTTCACAAGGACAGATACTAGTTAGCAAAAGAATCTTAGAATCAGGCCCAAGGAAAATATATCTTTTTCTAAATATTGTTTTAGCTGGATAATACCAAGGAAGGCAAATTACCCACTGACACTGATTTTCAAATCCAGCAAGGATTTTTGAAGATGCCAGACTTCTGTTAAAACCTAAACAGGTAGGAAGGACATAACCACAGATGAAAGCAAAAAGGCAGATGTGATGGGGATAGCTTTCTGATTTCCTTCTTTCTCAGCCCAGCTCAGATGAGAACTTGGGGCTGTTAGAAGTGATCTGAGGATCACAGAAGCTGACTGCATCTGTCAGACTTTCATGCACCTTTTCAAGAATGATTATACAAAGATCAAACTTGTGCTGACTCCATCACTGCATCGCTTTCACTGAAATCTGACAGTGAAATTGGCAATTTTTTGCCACCTTTGAGGTGGTCTGCACTGCGTCCACCAGTATTCTGTCTGTGAATGTTTGTTCCCTTTCTGAAGAGATTAGGCAATGAAATGAGGTGTTACACTCCAAGTGGACAGTGACTGGAGCGCAAATCTAGGGCTAGCTGAGCTTTTCTAGCTGGGTAAGAGTACAGCTGAGGCAGTGTCATAGAAAAGTCCTGTTGTTCCCAAGTGCTTGATCTTGGTCTTCTCACTTACCCCAGGCTTAACATCAGTGTAGCCATGCTGACTGCAGTAATCTGTGCCAGATACATAATCGGGTAAAAGTTGAAGTGGCTCTTCTGAAATTTTAACCCATGACAAAAGCATTTTAAAGCAATGAAACCAGACCTTGTTTTTGCATTTAACTCTGGATTTGAGGTGCATTTGTGAATTCAGGCTCTCTGTTATTTCCCCATTCAGTCTGTTTTTTTTTTTTTTTACTGACATGAAGGATGAATGTAATTCTTCTGCATGGTTTTTTTCTGTTATATGTGAGAAATCACTGCAGCATAAGGGTGGATTGGGGAGCCCTTAATTAGAAAGAGGGAAAAAACCTCATTTTGTTTCAGTGAGAAATAAGGAATGACTTTGCAAATGACAGAAAAATACTTATTAATGAAGCTTCTTGGTAGACTGATGATTTTCTTTCAAAGATCTGATTAGTTATTTAAGGAATAAGGTACAATTAATACTGTGAAGATGTATATACATTTAGTAAAAAAGGTGTTGTCTAGCAATGCCACTCTTCCTTTTTTTTTGACTAGAATTACTAATTTCCTATGCTTATTTGTTGTAGTTACTTTCTGTGCTAACTTAGGGTACCCCAGCTCTGTATACTTCCTGCAGGATTGTCTTATGACATTAAATTGTTTACTTGGTGTTCCCTGAAGCGTGGATAAAAACAGATTGCACTTAAAGAAGAAAACAAAGGTTTGTATAGGTATTTATCAATACCTCTTCTCCGTGTTGTTTCCACATGCAGTAAACCCCCTGGGAAATAAGGCAGCTAAAAATAAACCAAAGGAATTGACTCTGCTGAGCTTCACTAACGGATATTGGAGTGATCAATACCTCAGTGGTGCCTTGGGTTTGAGATAAAAGCTGCAGCAGCAGCCAGGCACAAGTCAGGGAACGGCCATAAAAGTGATCTATGATAAGTATTGGCTGCAGCAATGACTGCACAGGCCTAAACAAAGGAAGAAGAAGCCATCTCACCCTGCTGCTGATGCTTCACTGGGGAGCAACTGACTACACCTAAGTTTCCATCCTCTCCCTTCATGGCTGTTGCATCTCTTTTCTCTCTGCTTCCTCAAATAAGTCTGAAGTCACTCAATTCACATCTCTTTAGCAGTGGGCTTATTTTTGAGCACTGACTTCTCGTGGTCAAGTTGACTGAAAAATCCTTGGTAGACCAAATTAGAAATTGCATGGAGAGGTCAGAACAGCCTCTCTGAAGCTGTACCTCTCACAGGGGTTCTCCTCAGGGGAGGGGAGTGTGAGGTCAGCTCAGTAATATTTAAGGCCTCTTCCACCTGCAGTGTTGTTACTTTCCTAATGCTGATGTGCATTCTGTTGGGCTAATAAGTTAGTTTCTGTGCAGTACCTTTTTAATTCAGTAAAGGCTTAACAGGTAAGAGTGGTAAAATTATCTGCAGGGGATTTCTGGGAGGGTTGTGTCCTGGCTTTGCCCGGATTCCCTGCAGCTGCTTGATGTAGTTATTTAAAGGCCCCCCTGACAGACCATGGTGAGCAGGGAGTTAACTTATGGATGTATCAATTAACCTGAAAACAAGGGGTGGGGCTAATCAGAAATAAGAGACGGGAACAGGAGGAAATGATACTGGAGATAATGCAAGAGGAAAAGCAGAGAAGGTGTTGCAGGGCTCTGTGCAGCTCCTGGCACTGTGTGCCCCTTATCTAAAGGACAAAGGAGGAATGCTTGTGCCAGGTGGCAGCATTCTTACCTAGGAACTGTATTTTTAACACTTGTATGCACAGGCAGAACTTTTCCATGACTACATGGCAAAAATAGAATTGTTCCCACTTGAACCATGATAAGGCAGGTAACAAACTATTATACTTTGGGGAGTGCAGACAGTATCACTCTGTAGGTAAGCTGTGGTCTCTCTTCATGCCAAGGTGAAGGTAAATGTAAATTAGAAGAAATGGCTTGTTCACACAGATCACATTACTTAATTACAGGCAAAAAGAAAAATGCTGTATCTTAAATATGTTGCAGAAGCTGTTGGTTTGATTATTTCTATTTTTCCTTTTTGGTTTTACAGACAGGGAAATCAGGCATGGGATGGGGAAGAGACTTGTCTGACATTACCTGGTAGGCTGGGTAGCACAAAAGTGTGTTTTTTATGGCTGATGGCAAAGCCTTATAATTAATAAAAGGGGTGCAATGTAGCAAGTGCTTTTATAGTGTTGGAAAATCGCCCTTTAAGGAAGAGAATTCAGAAAACTGCTGTGTACAAAATGAAATTTTAGATGAAAATTTGAAGCCTGACTATAAACTGAAATTCATGGCCCATCCTTCAACAGTTATCAACCATTATCTGCTTATTCTCCTTTTTCTTTTTTAATGAGACATTTTTTTGATTATTTTGGGGGCTTGTGCTTTCTGTTTGACCACCTGCTTCTTAGGTAATGAGGCAGTGAACAGAAATAACTGAATAAAGTGTCATTCTCATCCCCCTTGGCCAAGGGTATTTGTTAGCACTCTGAAGGGCTTTTCTCTACCTCCATCCACTAAAGCTGGCAGGGTGGGTGGTGATCCCAGCTCTCTTAGAGCACTCTGCTCCTGGGAGCAGTCATTGTTCTTTCTCAGACATGTTCAGTTTGGCCCATGGGGTGCTTTCAGTGCCAGCTTCCACTCATGGGCACACAGGGCAGGTGTTGTCATGTTCGCACCAAGGCATTTTAGCTGAAGAAAGAATCCTCCTAGTGATTAAAACAGGACAGGTTTTGTTCTTGGTACAAGATTGATCTGCCAGATAGCCAACATATTTGCTCCAGTAAGGCTCTGTGTTCTGAAAAGCTGAGGATTAGTTTTCTCCTTTAGTTTCTAATGGTGTTTATTTATTTCTAATGGCATCGGTTAGAGCGAATGTTAATGTAATGCTTGTATAATACAACTTGATAATTACAAGAGAGAACAAAAGGCCTGTTTGCCTACACATATGTATGTTGGGAAATAAAACTCAGCATTCAGCAAGTGGAACATCAAAAGCAGCTTGGCCTGTAATTGGGTTACCTGATGCGACTGACACGAAGCCCTACTGAGACAGCTCATGCAGCTAAGCTTATTCATGGTTTCCTTCAGTCATTAGCTAATGATATCTTGCTCAAATGCCTGTGTGCTCAGTCTATATATTTAAGCACAAATTGTGAGTAAAAGGGTGAGAATGCAAATGTCTGCAGCAGCTGAGGCTGTGCTGTAAGAAGTTAGGAGTCAGCACTGAGAGTAAATCACTGGGTACCTTGGAACTCATGTAGTTCTCTGGGAAGTGCTAGTAAAACCCAGCTCATGCTGATGCTGTGCTATTTATATGTTCAAACACACAGCAGACATGAGGAACTTCTCAGAAATACTTGGGGTATGTTGGTTGCAATTGATAGCAAAGGTACTGTGGTACTTCTGTAGTTCATGCAACAGAGAAGGAAAGAAGGTCTGGCCAGAAGTAAAGTACAAGTGGATGTGGAATCTAATTCCAGTGGCTAAAATTTTGCCTTTCTATGACAAAATTGGTATTTGCTTTAATAAATAGAGTAGTTACTTTATTCTTAATTTAAATAATGGGTACCACTGGATTTTTTTGATTATTCATGGCAATTTCTAATAAAATAGAGGGGAGAAGAAAAGTTGGTTGTTAAGTCACTCATTTTGGTTATATTGCTGTATTTGATTGTGGAAGAACAGAACCATGCTATCCCCTTCTTCCTAAATAGATAGGATTTGGGCTTCAGGTTATGAAAGATGTGTTCATGTAAGATTTTGTTAAGTACTGGTATTTTCTCAGCCATTTGAGCAACTAGAATAATTGTTTGTGTGGTACTCTATAGCAGTAGCTTACAAGTTCAGAAGGACACTGGAGTCATGGTCCATTTGTTTGCATACAGAGAAGTTGTTTAATCTCTTGGCAGTGTTGGTAAATTTTGTTTTCCCCTTGCTAGATAATATCTACAAAACAGGTACAATTTAAATACTTGCACTGCTGCTCTGCAAGAGCTGCAGTGGTGCTACATGTGCTTTAGAGACTGAATTGACTGTACTGCAAATAACATCACTACAGGTGAAGAAAAATGCAGGAGTGCAATGGCAGCAAAGGAGGTTTTTAGACTTTATTCTGTAGACCATTTCAGTATTGGAGGAATGACAAATGTATTATGTAAGGAGTCTCAAAAGGGAGATTCTGAATTTGATACCACTATTCAAGTAATTTAACATGATTACAGAATATTTTGACCAATTTAATTCGAACAGTAGAGCTGTCCTGGAAAACTCCAGTGGCAATTTGCTGGCATCAGCAGTGACTGAATTTGCAGGTTTCTGGTTTTGTGTCTGGAATAACACTTGAGCAGACTTGGGGCACACTAGGAGTTATCCATTATCCATTCCAGATAGTACAGCTGTGCTGGGAGCCCTGGTGCGAGGCTGTGCTTTTGCTCTTGCTGTCACTTTTTTTATTCCAGTGCCTTATGGCTTCAGCTCACTAAATGGGAGCAAGTTGGAGGATTTTAGTGTCAGTCCTGACAGTGCCCTTCCCACGGGAAGCCAGCACTAGGATGTGGGGGTATGAAGTGTTTTTTCCAGTTGCACAACTCGTGCTGGCTGCACCTTTATTTATCCTGGTGATGGCCTCACAACAGAAACACTTGTCCCGAGAGCTGTGAGCACTGTCCCTGCTCCTGAGCAGCTCTTCAGGCACAGCTCCATTGTCCCTCCTGGGCCAAAGCTCTCACTTGCCTGGATGTGATGGCTTACCTCACCACCTCCTGAAGTGCTGGATCAGGTTTGAGTTCCTGTGGGTATTTCAGGCTACCTGAAATGTCATCTAAAACTGTTAGGAGCATTTCTGAACTGCTCAAGGCAGTTTTTGTATTTTTGTGCTCGTTCCTTTTGAGGGATTCTCCCTCTTCAAGGTAAATTGAGTGTGTGATCACAGCTGGGATGGCTGATAGTCAGTCCTGGTACTTACTGAAAATTAGTTGATACTCTGCTTTTTGTAGCTGCTCAGTTTTAAGGAACTTGTTTCCTTAGATGAGGGCAGGAGAAATTTTATTCAATTGGTTTTAATGCAGAAACATGAGTTGGGTTCCTGGTTTTTTTTTTTTTTTTTTTTTTTAATACTTAAACCAGGAAGGATGATGGACTAAGGCTTGTCATTCATTTGTTGGTCATTCTCTTTGTGCAGATTTGAATTAAATGTGAGCTCTGGACTTTTTCTAGGTAACAGGTTTGTTAATGTAACCAGCAAGAACTCTATGTGATAGAAGGCAAATAAAACCAAAAAAATGGCTACTTTTAGTTGTGCTGGCTGTTCTGTAGAATTAAAGCATTAGGAGGGAATCTGTGACTTTCTTTAGTGTAGTGTGAAGATGAGAGTTTTCCATAGCTTGACTCCATTCCTCCCCATTGGCACAGTGTCCCCAGGCACACCTGAGCTTTTCCTGAAGTGTTCCAGAACCTGTTTGCCCAGGCTGGAAACACAGGCTCTCCTGCACAGAGCAGAACTGCTTTGGCCAGAAGTTTGGAGATGGGGACACTGGGATCTGCACGCACTCACTGCTGTGTCAGATCCTCACTCAATACAGACCTGAACTCAGGGCCTCTCAGTGGTGTCATCCCCACTGACAGGGGAGATGGGAGTTTGAGAATATCTGGATTGTCCCTGTTTATGATTGTACCACGGTGGGAAGAAAAGAAACAGGATAGAAAGAATGTTAAAGATGTGGTGATACAAACTGGCTAATGTAGGCAGGTGCTTTCAGAGTTAAGTATTAATTAAGTGCTGAAGGGGACAGTGTAGATCCGGAAGTGTAGTTGTGATGAGAGCACCTTTTCTAAACCTGATCTGTGCCTTGGAGCCACTGATGGTGGGAAAAACAAGGACGCTGCATTTGCTCTTTCACCAAGGGCTGTTCCAGTATGACTCTACAGTTGAGGCCTCTGTGGTTAAACCTGACTACAGGGGAAAAAAACCTACAACAAAGGACTAACTTTCCACAGGAGCAGCTCAGGTTGTCTGAAGCTGTAAGAATACATGAGAAATTGTGGGAGTATAGTCTATTAAAAAAATAGAGAACAACAAAACAAAAAGACCTTAAGTATTGACAGAGGCTTAACTTAATTTATAAACTGGTTGCTTTGAAGAAGCAGTCCAACCTGATTTTTGCTTTGGTTTTGGGCTGCCTCTTTTGTGTTTCCTAGCAGGGCTTAAGTTGCAGTGGCAGATTTCTCAGATTGTGGAGAAGGTTCAAAACAAGGGCAGCCCCACGGGTCTGAGCATGAAGACCAGGGAGAGGATGCCCATGGCTGGGCTCTTTGTGGGAGTTCAAGGAGTGTGGGGGGTGTGGGACACTGTCCATGTGGAATGATTTTTTTATTGTGGGGCACTCCAGAAAACTGGAGGTCTTGTCCCCAAATGGAGCCATCAAAGACAATGCCGACCCTGCTGCTCCTTTTGGGCAGTTCTGTGCCCCCAGGTGGGGTGGAGCAGCTTTGGCTGACAAAACCTTCTGGTGCCCGATCACCTGTAGCTGCTCCTGTCCCACCCAGCTCCTAACCCCTTCCCGCAGAGCGGCTGGAAGTGAGGGAATCTCCTTTTTATAGCGGTGGGAGCCGTGGCCCTAGGTGGGGTGGCTGCTCGGGTTACCGCGGCGGGGACACTGGAGCAGCTGGCGCTCGCAGAATGCCCGGAGTCAGCGCAGCACCAAGGTGCTGCTTCCCGCTGGGATCCATCGCCTCCCCTCCCAGCCCAGGCTCTGACACACGCTTGGCTCCAGCACGGCCTCGCATTGTTGTCAGCTGAGCACACCTCGGATTTATTTTTTTTTTTATTTTCCGACAAACGCAGTTTGCTGACGTAAGGGCGAGTCCCTGCGGATCCCGGCAGAGCTGCGGGGCCGGGGTTGTGCTGGTGGAAGGTGGAAGAGCGAGTGTGTGTTGGTGTGGGGGGTTCTGGAAGCCCCTGAGAGCCTGTGTGGAGCAGAGGAATGTGGTTTCCTGGTAGGGTGAATTTAAAATGACTCATCCGTGGATCCCGGTGCAGACGTTGGCATGAGATCATCCTCGTTGTGCAGCTGGGAAAGCCAACTTCAGATTGCTTCTCTCTGCGAACTTTCTAGGCCCGGCTCTCCTCTGTGCCTCTTCTAGAATTCTTCCTTTGTGGAGGATTTTCTTTATTTTTTTAATGAGTAAAAGGAAATGGAACAGTGGGGCTCAGACTTTGAATTTGTTCCTTTCAGTGTTTTTTTACAGCCTCAATTCTCTGTGGTTTTACTGCTAAGAAGAATCCTCAGAAATCACTTTTTAAGATGATACTATCATATCTTAAGAACATTGATAATCTGCTTGGTAAAATAGTGAATTCCCGATGAATTAGTGTGTCAATGTCTACAAGAGCAACATGAAATATTTTTGCAGCTTAAACACCCCTTTAAAAATAGGGTTTCCAACACTTGCACCATATGTCCCCTTATTAAATTCTCCTCTTACTGAATAATGACATTACCCTCTGAATGACAGAGGTGCTTGTTACATGATCTGACTTAGAGATACATCTGGAACTTGGCCCTCACGGGGTCTCAAAATAGAATGACCGATGCAGGAAGAACTTACTAGAGGACTTGTGAGGGCTCTTAGCACAAACCACTTCCACCCTTGCCAGAGCTTTGACATTGTCCAGTGAGTTTACTCAGACAACACAGGGATTTTTAAATTTTGCTTTTCAGTGTTTTCCTCTTTGTTAAGCTATCCTGTCTTCCCCTTCTCTCTCCCTCAATGTTTACTGAACCAGATCCTCCTTAGCTGGCAGTGAACACATTTTCAGTGTGCACTGTCAGTATCTCTTCAAATAGCCAGTGGAAAGAATGATACAAACAAAATCTGTGCTTCTGTTGGGAATAGTCTTCTTTGCGAGTGTCTTTCAGCTGTAGCTCAGATGTGTTCTGAGAGGTGCTGTGGAGATGTCTTTGGTTCCATTGGTACTTGTTTGAATTGGATGAGCTCCCTCTGAAGAGGCTGGGCTGGTGGCTAAATAAGAAATCCAGGTGGAATTAGGCAGGTATTTCAAAGAACAAATGAATGCCTATGAGAAGTGGGGGTGAAAGCCCCACACATCAGCAGATTCTTTTATCTTCCTGCCCTTGCCTGCAGTGTTGGCACCTGCTGTTGGCTGCCCTGCACAGGCCTGAGAGGCTCTGAGCTCCTCACACGCATCTGATGCGGCTTTTAGGTCAGACCTTTAGGGCAGCTTTCTCTGACCACGTTTCTCGAGCTACCAACAACTCTCTGTGCTGTTTTCCCTTGCAGGAAGGCCAGTCCTCAGCCAATGGCCCATCTCGAGACAGCCCCAAGCAGCCGGCGGCCCGAGAAGGACACGTGGGCTACCCCAAGCTGCGCGCGGGCTACATCCCCATCCCCGTCATCCACGAGGGCCTCGACGGCCGGCAGCAGCACCCCTGCTTCTCCTCCCCGCAGAGGTACAAGACAGAGGCGGTGCCAGCGCCAGGGCAGGCTCAGGCACCCCTCAGGGGGGGCTATGGTGGCCCTGAGTCGCCGGCGGAGGCCGCGGCGGCCGATAAACAATGTGGACAGACACCGGCAGCTGCGGCCACGCACGGAGCCGAGGTGAGCGTCAGCGCTGCTGGGCTCTGCCTGCATTGGTCTTTGCAGCATTTATGGCCTGAATGTCACACACGGGGAGCTTAGGAAGCCCAGCTCGCCACAGGATTGTGTTTTTTCCCAACGCTTGCAGAGTACTGAAAGTGCACAGTCATGGCAGCATGAATATGGATGGGTTTTTTTCTGGCGTCACCCACTTGTGTTCTGGAATGATTCTGCAGAGATAAATGCAGAGCTGAGCAGGCCCTGTGGCAGGGGAGGGGTTTTTTTTAGGGTTTGTGCAGGTTCCCCTGCAAGTGGAGAATGCAGACAAGCTTCTTGTGTTCTGCACCGCGAGTCAAAGTGGGAGAGACAAGTGTCCAGTCAGCTAACAACCCAGGCCACTTCAGAAGATCTTTGCTTCCTAATTGCAAATTTCAGTTGTATGGAATGGATTTACATATATACACATTTAGAAGTGAGTTGTAAAGTATTTTTGTCCTTCGGTGGCATGTTAAAAAAATTTCAGACTATGGACTTCTTTGAAAAAATGTCACCCTGCTTGTTTTGTGTTTCAGAAGGTGGGATTTTTGGCCTGCTCTCTGTAGAGAATTAGCAAATTGGTATTCTTGTAATATATGGAAATATAAGCCTCATTTTTATTCAAAGTAAGATGAGCAGGAAATTCAGCCTTCACCAAGCTGAAAACATATCAGGTCTGTAATTCAACAGTGGTGGCATCTTCTCTGAAACCCATTTGGAGTTTGAAGAATGTAATTAAATCCTGTTGGCAGGTTTCTCAGCTATTTTGACTAACCATGCCTGTCTAAGACAACAAGCTCAGCTTTTCCTTCTCCCAGCTGTGTACAGCTTTGCCCTGTCTGCAGAGTGGCTTTAGGAATGTGACTTCTGTGCCACTTAATGGAGATAAGGAGGGAGGGAGAGCCTCAGGACCTGCTGTTACACGCTCAGGCAGTGCAGTGTGGGTGCCAAGTGACCAGAGCCTGTGCTGGGCACCCTGCACTGCACATCAGCAGTGCCACCAGTAGTGCCACTGATGGTGCTGTAATGCAAACCATCATTTATTTATCCAAGGTTCCTGCTGTTCCTTGGGCAGCTGAGTAGTTGATCAGCACCAGAAGAGGGGTTTTGTTCCCTTTCTCTCCTCCAATGCCTTCTCTCTCCTCTCACAGCTTCAGTCTGGCCTTTCACAGGCAAGGGGACAAAGGGCAGTTATCCATATCTGCATCACCAAATTAATGATATGCTCTTAAAATCCCCAACAAAATGTACAAAATCTGTTTGTGTGGTCAGGATCAGAAGTCAGTGCTGTGTGCTCTTAGGGGTTTGTCTCCAGTGCATAATTTGTTTGCTTAGCTTTAGTTTACCTCAAATTTAACAGGTTTAGACAGGAACAGCCATGCAAAAGCAGCAAACATTCTGACTGAGCATCCACTCCCTGCTCATTTCAGGGCTGGGAATGCTGTAGCTCAGGTTCCTGCTTGTTATAATGATGCTCTCACAACTTATGTGGTTTGTCTAGTGAGGCTCTTGGCCAAAAAAACAGGGAAATGGAGTCCTTGCACGCCAGGAACATGAGTTCAGTTTCTATGATGATTGCCCCCTTTTCCCTTTAGAAATGAAAAGTATTGTGACCACACAGTGGTTAACACTTAATAATGGATTTTTGTTTTCATGGCAGCCTCAACCTCCTGGAGCATCTGACCCTCCAACAGTTTCCCCTCAGACCTCTGGCAGACCCAACGCGGGGAGCCACCCGCTTCCTCGCGGTTACATCCCAATCCCCGTGATCCATGAAAACATGCCCCGCCAGCCAGCACAAGCCTACCACCAGGCACAGAAGACCCACTACCCTGCCCAGCAGAGCGAGTTCCAAGCCCACCAGCCGGTGTTCCACAAGATCCAGCCGGAGGAGCGGGAGCCCAAGGCGGCGCGAGCGCAGTCTCCGTTCCGAGTGGCTCAGAGAGGCTCCTCTAGTCGGGAGAGCTCCCCGGCCAGAGTGAGCACCCAGGTGCAGCCCCCAGCTCCCATTCGAGTGCAGACAGTAGTAGACAGACCCCAGGTATGTAGAATGGGGAAGTGATTCGCCTGCCAGGGACCTGAGCGTGGCTAGAGCTGTAAAATGAGCTTGTACTAACACATACATGAAAGCACCTAAAGCAGTCTCCACTGCTGGATTTAAACAGACTGGGAGATCCTGAGATAAGCAGCAAGTTGCCTTTCCACCTGTCAGGACTGTGGTGGATCACTGAAATATGATTTAACACACGATTTAATCTTCTCTTGTCAGAGTATAATTTGGTGTAATTACACTGAGGTCACTGATGTTGCATTATGTTTATGAGACAAAAACCAGGTCTGTGGGATTTGTGACATCTTATGTAAATATACTTCACTGATGTCTCAGAACCATTTAGGGGATAGCATCAGATGCACAAAGTAATTTTTGCTATGAAGAGAGAGGATAAGCGAAATCCAGAGCTTTTTATTCTTGTGACTTGAAGCATGTTCTTGGTCATAGAACCTGCCGCCCATTGAGCATTTTTTCCATGTTAGAATTCTTACTACAATTTAAAGGCTACTGGGAATTAGACAACTGTGAGTGTGTGGAAGGGGCTATGTACAGAAACAAGACTTGATTTCCTCTCTGGAGATTTTTCACATTAAAAATGACAGGAGCAGAATTAGGTTAATAGTTTTGAAAACCCAGGCTAGGACAAAACTAGGAAGACTCAAGATTTAATGGCATATTCTAGGTCAGTGCTAATTTATTTATCTTAGTGGGTGAGAGTTTGCTCTCCCTAATCAAATTTTGTGTTTAACAGGTAAAGCAGTAACAGATTGGTAGTGTAGGCCATTTACATACTTGGTTTCAATAAAATACAGATATTTTACTATTTAAATCCATGAGAGCTGTTTTTAGTGTCTTTCAAAATCACTATTTATGTGCCTAAGTAACTAAAGGGGGTGTCAGGGGGAGGAAAATGCAGATCTCATAAATTTCAGTTTTCTGCCAAGGTTTCAAAACTAATCTCAATTTCAAGAGATTTCTGATTTGGTGATTTAAAAGTGGAGTAATCCCAAGGATAGTCTCTAATCACTGCAGTGTAATAAGATTGACACAGTAACCTCTGCATGTAAATAGGTTAAAGATTAAAAATAAGCACTAACCAAAAAAGGAATGTCCTGAGAACAGGAATAGGATGAGAATAGCCCAAAGTGTGATTAAAACTCAGCAAAGTAGTTGGCTTTTCAAGAAAGATGAGCCCTTAATTAGTGAAATGGGATGAAATCTTTCTTCAGCAAGAAATCTCCCTGACTTAAGCTAGGTGAAGGCTTTGCTCAAAGGTCCTGTCTTTTAAAGCTGCTTATGGGGCTGATTTTATTAAACATGGGCAGGATTTGGTGGGTTGAAATGTAATGTTTGAAAGAGTTGATTGGTGACTATAATAATTGTTCAGCACAGTGCTACTTTTCAGTTTAAAACAGTAAAATTCAGCAATGATCAGGGAAGATTAAACATCCTGTGTGTGTGAAATTGCACTGCTAGGAGTACAGAAAATTAGAAGCTAGATTACTTGTTCATTAGAGGGAAATAAGGAGCATTGTGTCTCAACACAAAACTTGCCTTGCTCACCAGGTTTCTCAGCAACAAGTCCCAGCTCAGGAGCCACCAAGACCAGCCCCTCCTCCTGAAGTCAAGCCTGACAACAAGGCAGCCCCACCGCCCGAAATGGAGGCACCCTCCACATATATCCCAATCCAGGTCACCCACCAAGAGCCAGATCCTAAACCACAGCCCCAGAAGCCTCCAGCCATGGCAGAGAAAGCTGACAAAAAGGCTCCTTCCCCTGCTAAGGCTGCTCCCCCTCAGGAAAGGCCTCCTCCTGAAGAAGCGGCACCGCCGAAGACGATGGAAACAGGAGAACCTCAAAAGCATCCTGGTGTCTTGAAAGTGGAAGCAATTCTGGAGAAAGTACAAATGCTTGAGCAGGCAGTCAACTCCTTTCAAGGCAAGAAAACTGACAAAAAGTACTTGATGATTGAAGAGTATTTGACCAAAGAGTTGCTAGCCCTAGACTCAGTGGACCCTGAGGGTCGTGCAGATGTGCGCCAGGCCAGGAGAGATGGTGTAAGGAAGGTCCAGACCATTTTGGAAAAACTTGAACAGAAAGCAGAAGATGTCCCAGAACCTGTTCAAGTTGATGGACTTCAGCCAAATTTTCCAGAGCCTAAGCCACCACAGGAAATCATGGAGATTGAACCTGTGGAAGTCAAGAGCAAGGGAGATACCAGTAATAAAAATGCTCAAGAGGAAACCAAAATGGAAAGACATCAGCCTGAAACCAAGGAAGAAGTGTTTACCAATCTTGCCACCACGACAAACACATCCAATAATCCAACTGAACCATAGCCACGTGCTGAAATCAAAATCTCTCAGACTTTATAACTTAAAGTGTGTTTAAGTGAATTTTAAGTTGCATGCATTTCCGGAGCTCTTTTCAACTGGTTTTAATCAACATAGCAGCTTGGGACACAGTAAACACTTTGTGGGGAAAGGAGGGAGCTAGAAAGAAAGTGATGCATTTATCTTTTATTCTTACACTATGTAAAAGACATGTTTCAAAAATAAACCCTGTACATTAATTGCTTTTAGATAAGCTGAATGGAAAAGAAAAATGACTTCAGGGTTAATATTGATGCGTGTTGTTTAAGGTGTATTCTTTTGCAGGTGATTTTTGTAAAATCAGAGGCCTGCATTGTCAGAATACCAGTCCTCCTACAAGTATAGCCACTCTTAACAAGTAATGTTTTTACTTTTAATGTTCACAGTTGGGCACTTTAAGTAATGATGGATAGAAAGTGTGCAAGAAACTGTAGGGATATTTATATGTGTGCAGGACTTCAATGCTATATTTTGAGGGAAATAAAATAATATGGAAGCCTAATTTAGTCTTGTGATTTTATAAGCTGGAACTGTAAAGGCAGTAATTGGTTTTAAATACACTGTTCTGAACAGACTTGTTAGTGCAGCATTGTAGTTGAAGTCTGACAGCTGTTTTCTCATCAAGGCAAAACATGCCTTTCACTATTTGTGTCCTCCCTTCTGATGTTGTTGCTGTGTCACATCTATGGATTGAGAAAGGAATTTGGCTGAGCATTTCTGCCTCCTCGCCCTGGAAGTCACCATTTAACTGAAATGTTTCTAACATTGAGATCTGTGGTTGTCTTACAGAAATTTCCAGATCTTAACTTCTTCTGCAAAGTCACTATTGTTTTATTAGCAATTACAGAATTTTGTATGCAGAAGTACTTTTTTGTATTTAGAAATACATTTTGTATTCATAGAGTCAGTAGGATTCCTCTCACTTTGTGAACAGTTTTAAGCAACTCTTTGTTCAAAGAGATTAACAGTTTGTACTTAGCAACAGAAATAAACCATTTTTCTGCTACAGCCATGTAAAAAGAAAGCAGCAGTCAGTGCAGAAGTGCAGGGGAGGAAGGGGTCCTAACTGAAATCCAGAAGTTACACTTGACTTGTTAATTTTATAAATGTAAATTTTCTTTCACCTGATAGCATGTTTGCTGCATAGAACACCAAATTTATGAATGCCAAAACAAATCTGCTCAAGGCAGTTATCACTTCCTGACCTACACTTTGAATCATGAGAGTGCATTTGTGATAAGGTTTAAGCCCATCTGAAAATCTCTTCTTTTAAAGAGTGGTCATTGAGAACTGTCACTCTTTATTTTAAAGTAACAGTACAGCATGTAATTTATGCTGCAATATGTGTAGCATTTGGGCTGTGAACTCTCTGCTTAGTTGTAGGTGGAAGGTTGATGCTTCTTGTTTCATTTTCATAGTCAACAGCACTGTGTAAGAATACACAATGTCTTGTAACCTTTTGGCTGCTCCAGCTTTGGGAGCAGCATTTGAGGCATTCTAGAAGAAGAGGTGTGAAAGTTCAGCTGCCTGCATAATTCCTGCATGAACTCATTTCAGTGGCACATTGCTCATGCAGGGTTACATTTCAGCTGAGGACACAAATCTGACATCATGTAACAAAAATACTTAAATTGAGGAAAATCAGCTGTGGATTTTTAGAACTGAGCTCTCTAAGCAAAGTCTATGGGAGATATTAAGGCCCAATCTTTTAATGGTTTCTCTTAGTGGACCACTAAAATAATCCAGCTCAAAACCACCTCATTAACTGAGGTGGCACAGTGGAAATTAGGGTTATTTACAGTATTTACAGGGAGCTAAACAGGTGCTAGATTTCTAATACATGTCATCTGCTGCTAATGGGGCCTGATTCATGTTACATTATTCAGTGCTGGTCAGAGTAGGTGGAGTCAGACTGAATTACAACTGATGGGGTTCTCTTAAGAAGCAAAGCTGGAGGTAGAGCTGCTCTCTGCCAAGTGCTGCTTTAGAAGCTGATTCTTAAAGTCGGTGCTACTAGTGCAGAGTTAGGTACAACTCAAAACAAAGTGAGGTTTCATGATGTGGCCTAATAAGGGAAAGTGCATTTGGCTGCCCTGGACCTGCCTAGCTGGAGACTGGTGCTCTGAGTCATAGGCTCTCTTTGTTTCCTCTGTTGCTCAAGACTAAACTGCGCCCAGTCCAGCTTATATGTCTGGACACATCAGCATAGCTACAAATCCTGCAAATGGGCTGGGAGGAGGGAGTGGCCAAGGAGGAAGCAGCTGAAGATTCCCACCAATTCCCTGTGAGCTCCTGACCTACTCTGTGCAGAGACTGCTGCCTTGACTCGGTACCAGCGATGTGGAGCTGGCAGGGCAGAGGAAGGGGATTCCTCCTTCTCCTGCCTTTCTGCAGGATGGTTGGTACCTGCTCTGTGCTTTGACCCTGGGAAACAGCTGGAAACTTAGCTTTGAAACCCAGGTGGAAAGCACTTAGGAGTTTAAAGCTATAAGAATTATGTTACATTAATTCTCAAATACAGCTGTGCACAACAAACAGCAGCTGTGCTGTTGAATGCAAGGCTTTCAAATACACAGTGCATTTGCAGTAGACATTTCAAAAAATTGAACAAATGTCAAAAAATGCAGTTATTCAACAGCAAATGATCCTGTCAGTAAAAGGCACTGATTCAGCTCATTTGAAAGTAGCAGGAGGGATACGAAAAGCCTGTACATGGAACCACAGTAAAAGCTTAGGCTATTTTCTGATTGCACTATCTTGTCCAGCTAGTGCTATTTTAAATGCCAGTAGTGGCCTGTTCTCTATATTTAAACCCTCACAGCAGCAAGGCATTGTGTTTCCTGTAAATATAGCACTTTGACTATTTATTTACAGACTGCCAAACCATGCTGTGCTTCAAGGAAGGGGCAGCAGTTACATTGCCCCCAGGAGCAGGGTGAGACAGGAATTGGTGTCTAATTCCTCTCCAGAGGGGGGGACAAACCCTTTGTCTGGGGTCTGGTTTGCTTTCAGCTTGATGTTGGCTCAGCTGTGTTTGCAGGCAAGGTGGGGAAGGAAAGGGGTACAAATCACACTTCACCCAGGAGGCAGGAAAGCAGCACAGCAGTTTGTAGAGGCAGATTCTGCCCCTGCACCTCAGGTCAAGGTAAGTCAAGGAAAACCCTGATCCAGTGTCCTCAGTGAACGTATCTCTTTTAAAAATAATTCTAATAAAAAAATAACTTCTGCTGGCTGGCACACAGCTGCTGAAGAGGACAAATCTCAGTCAAGGTATGCTTATGAGAAGGTTTTAATTTGCTACGTTTTCAGCTTCCCTCCTTAAATAATGTACATGTCTTGATCTTTTTAAATACTCAGGTAATTAAATAGAAGGCACCACATCATTACTCAAATAAAACACACAAACATGGGGAAAAATTGGCTTAGACTAAAGGCCTAGTAATGAGCAATAATTTCTGTGCTTTTGGTCCTGTTGTGTCCAAGAAATAAAATGCAGATGCCCTAGAAACAAATCTTAGTGCTGTAAAAGTTGAATATCATAAAATTTTGGGTTTGTTACAAAAGCCAGCAGTAAAAGTTTTTCTGACATAAACAAATCCAGCCTTTCTGGGCCACTTGGGTAAAGGAGGCCTTCAGGAAAAACTAATCTGAGCTGAGCACTTGCTGTGGAATACAGATTGAAGCCAGAAGTTAACCATACAAAATACCATTTCCTGCAACTTTACTGTAAATACTAAAATTCCAAAGCCAAACTTCTCTGGGTAGCTATAGTACTGTCATTAATGGAAGATGAACACAATCATTTTAGCAAGTAGTGGTTTTATTAGCACCTTCACCTCTTTATGTGCAATGGCACAGGAGAGCCAAATACAAGTGTGTTTAAACTATTTTTTTTCTTGAGATAAATATTTTGCTTAAAGTTAAATGGGTGACACTGAGATCCATTGGCCTTTAAGACTGGATAATTTGGGTTGCTGAGCTCTGCCCAAAGAACACATCCATAGGATTGTGCAGGGGATCAGTCCCTGTGCCTGTGAACCACGAAGGGACCATGGATGGTCTGTAACACTAGAGACCAATGTAACTGAATGCCAGCCCCTCTAATCCAGAGCAAGAGTTATTTTAAGATGGGCAGGAGGCTGGTTACAAAGCAGGGGAACACACCAATTCTCATCAAACATCTTTCCAGGATCTATAAATATGCAGCTTGAAAGAATAAAGAGGCTAGTTCAGTTGTTCCTGCTAGAATTTCCACTCCAGAAGTTGGAAATCTGCATGAAAGGAAGGAACAGGTCCAGCCAGCCTCTAACTTCCATATGTCCCTGCACCAGCAAATGGCAGGGCAAGCAGAAATGGAGGATCTTACATTAAATTTCGGACTGCAAGAATAAAAGCACATTTGCCACACATATTTTAGCAAATGATTCCAAAGGGCATTGATCTGTAAGAACACAGAATTGTTTCAGAATTCAAAATGTAATCTGGAGTTCTTTATCCCTGGTTCTTTACATTTGACATCTATTCAAGGACTGTGCAATGTTCTCTGACGTGTGCCACAACAAACACAGAAATCACTGATAGGGTTTGCACTAAAGATAACGTTGTTGGAAGTCTTGGGAAAAAGGATGGAGATAGAGATGAAAATAATTAACTATTTCTAGTTAATTATTTAATTTCTAATTAAATATGGTGCCCATGTTAGGAATGAGGTGAGCAGGCAAGAAAATGTAACAAACTTCGAAATACTGCTACTAGTTCAGTGGATGGATGATCTGTCTGCTGTTCATCTGACTTCACAAATATAAAATAAATTTTAAAAATGGGGTTTAGCTGAGTTTTAAAACAGTAAAAGAAATACCCTGAATTTGGCAACAAAGACATTATGGAACTTAGCCTGTTTTTTATTGCATTTCTGCAGCCCCTGACAGTGAACAGATGAGATTTGCAAAATCATCCACATGGGTAACTTGAAGCCCTGATTTATTGCTTTTCATCATTTTGTGAACTTTGAGTCCTCATCCATTTCTGTCTTGTCAGGAAAGCTCTGCTCCTTCCATTTGCAGAAATGAGCAGTGTCTGGAACAATTCCCTTGCGCGTTTCCCACAGGGCTGGCAGGCAGATAATGTGAGTTTTTTCTGCTGCCCATACTGATCTGTGGCAAAGAATAGGAGTTGTCAGCACTCTGTCTTGCCACTCCAAGTGCACAGCTCAGATTGTAAAATCTGTTAGTGAGAGCCATAATGTTTAACCCAGTGTGAGCTTTCCTATTTTATTTAAATCAGGATGAGATGAAAGCAAGGAAAACCTAAAGCAGTTTTGCCCAGCAGCCACACATGCAGCAATTTTTACTTCCAGAGGACTGATGAAATGATAACACACACCCCCAGCTGGGCATTTCAGTAGGTGTTGGTGAGTCCTTGGTCCCCAGGACCTTCCCTTGTGTCACAATTGATGATGAGCTCCTGTCTCATCTCCATTCCTGCTCTCCCCAGCTGCCTTTCCACAAACATGAAATGTTTCTTTCTCTTGACCTATTACCACTTAGAAAAAAGAGCAAGACAGAGCATGTGAAGATTTCTCTTAAAAATTTAGAGAGTTTGGTCAAAAAACAGTGCTGGGAGTTCAACTCTAACCTCTCTCATAAATTAAAAGTGATCTTGACCTTGAGCCAATAAATTCAAACATTTATCAAGGTTTCTGCATGACTGCATACCCAGTATGGAGCCAGCTCGTAAGATGGAACATGCCTGGAAGAATGAAAACAAGGATCAAGGTAACTGTAAATCAATCCAAATTTGCCTTCTCTCTACCCAAGAGTGAAATCATCCAATTTGCTTCAAAACTTTGAAAATGTGCACTATGGCAGATGGAAGCATCTGCTGGTGCTGAAAGTGCACTGAAGCACTACCACATTTAAAATGGCCTTATTTGTTTCATTTAGTTCCTAAATTTGTTAACTAGCACCCTGACAAATATTAAACCTTGTACATCAGAGCTATCTTTTCATTCTAAAGAGTAGTTACTTCAATATGCTGCTCTGTGACAAATAAAAGTATGAGGATTGAAGTTTAGCTGTATGGATGTATTAGATTACACTGAATAAAGGATATAAGGTAGGGTTGGATCACAATATCATAAACAAATATTGCTGCCTAGAAACAGCAAGCATAGACACATTAAAATATTTAAGGTACCTTTAATATTAACTACCTAGCAACAAGTTCCTGATTACTTCAAGGAAAATAGGCACTACTGGAGAAGGAAGGAATTGTAGCAATTATTATTGTTATACCTTTTTCCTCTCTCAGTAACAATTAGACACGTAACTCTTGTTGTATAACATACAATTAAGTGCTTAGGGAATCCCTGCCTTAAATAGTTTTTGCTTGACTATGCTAAAAAACAGACATGGTTGTGCAATTAGAAGATGTGGATTTGATAGAGCTGCATGAGAAGCTGCATGGCTGATCTCTGGTTCTCCCATGCCTCAGATTTACAGTGTGAGCCCAGCATCCTGTCTGTGCACATCCCTGGTTTGGGATTGCAGTCAGAGTCTAATGTATCCAGCTGTGGCACAGGAACCTGAGGCACCCCACAGGATGTCATTCGATGAGAGAACCAGGGCAGGGCACGGGTCTTGATGCCTCAGGTTTTAGATTTTATATTTTTCACATTCTGTGCTGCTTTAGTGTGTGGGGCTGGGCTTCATAGCAGGGGATGAGCTCTTTTCACAGAGTAGAGAGACAAAATGATTCCTGCTCTAGCTGGGGACCAAGGACAAATGACCCAAATCTCAGCCCAGGAGCACAAACCCTGTGGGCTGGAGAGAGAAAAACAAGCAGGGTGGGAGTGCCTGGGCTAAAGCTGGGCTGGGACAATGAACTGCAAGGTGGGAATGGAGCAGAGCTGATCCCAAGGAGAGACCCTGTGACCAGTCGTGCATTTTGGGACCATTTTGGTTCATCTTGGGTGTGGCCCTGGCTGGGCTCTGGTGCTGCCCAGGGTGTGTCCATTGAAGCTTTCTAATAAATCCCTATTTTATTCTTTAGCTCTGTCCAGCCTCTGTTCTAGGTCAGCTTTCACAAGGCATCAGTGTCACCTCCAGGGATGCTGCTGATGTCACCTCACCCGAGTGTCCCCACGAGGGTCCCAGTGCAGCACTGCCACCTCCCTGCCGCACCCCTGCCCCTCCCAGGCCCCAGAATTTCCTCCTGCCGTGCTGGAAGAGCAGAAGACTGCCATGGAAAAGGGTTTCCTGTAATAGTGAAGAGAACTTTCTCACCTTGCATGTGCCCACCGTGCTGGCAGTGTGCTCTGGGGGATGCCTCCATTTCTAGGGTTTATTTTCAAAGCTTATAAAACATGTCAGGTTTGCATTGGAGGCCTTGGGGTCCTGCACTTCCAGTTTTAACATTGACATATCCAGCATTCTAACAGGGCATACTTTCAGATTCCAAGCTGGGTTTTGTAGAACACTGCTTGCAAGTGACACTCTTGATCTTCACATAAAAGCAATAAATATTTCCACTCTTGGATCTACATGAAGATAATTACCCCAACACAGGCATTAGAGTTTGTTTCAGTTTATAAACCACAAAAAAAAGCCATTGGCTCATTTCTGCCCCTCTTTATTCCATAACCACAACTCTAATCCTCATTCTAAATCTCAAAATCATCCACAATCCTAATCCATCAATATCAAAAGAAATACAAACCTGCAGATTCAGAAAGAACAAACCCAGATTTTTTCCAGCAGCTCTTCTGGAGTGAACACAAGCAGCAGCTCTTAATTTCCTGTGGGCTTGAAACTGAGCACAACCTAAGTGAGGGAGGGGATGGTAAATTGAAGTGGAAAAAGCACTGGGGAAGGTGTGGTTTCAAATGCCTTGCTCTCAGTGACACCTGCTTTTGAGATTAGTGAGCAGGTCAGCGTTGGTGTGATGGGCCTGGCTTTTCTACAGGAGAGAATGAATCAGCCAGCTGTAAAACCAGGCCCTGTATCAATGCTCACCGTGAAAAAGTTTGCAAATTTTACTCACTCACTTGAATTTTTGGTTTTTATCAAGCAAGAAATGTAGAATTGAGACATATCGTTATTATTTGTGAATGTGTATTGTGCTTTCCTCTAATAAATCTGGTAAAAGTTATTTCTTTAGCATAAGTGATGCTTTCTTGGTTTAATTAAAATTAAACATGCATTGTCAGATTTTTACAGAGAGGCTTAAAGCATTTATCTTTATAATTTATTCACATTTTGTACCATGCAAGCTACACTACCAAGAGGGTGAAATTCTCTCATTGTCACATGATGTTATTTTTGCTTTCTGTCTCTCAGTTTTCCATCGGGAGCTCTGCATGAGTCCCCAGTATTTGCTGGTGAAGCCTGATCCATCGGAGTAATCCCCTCCTGCTGCTTCTTTTCCTGTAACTCTCCTCTCGAGGGCAGGAGATTTAAGGAGCTTTTTGTGCTTACAATTTCCCCTGTCCTCCCTGGTGGATTTTCTGTCTCAAGGACTGGACAGCCAAAGCTGTTCAGAAGCTGGAACAGAGCCTATATATATTCCTGTACATGACAGAGCAAGAAAAGACTCAATTTTTGTATTCGCTCAAATGGACATTTCCAGTCTGAGTCAAGCAGGTCATGTGCAGAAGGCACAACAAAACAAAACCCCAAGAGTCTGTCAAATTTAAAATCTCAGCTCCTAAAGTTCCTTGGGCTTGATCTGAGACACTTGTTCCTAACTAACGTGTTTTGTTACATGATGCTCTGCTAAAGGCAAATCCACTCAGTGGAAGAACCTAGCAGTGCCAGTGAGTGGTAATTAAATGTTCATTGTACAGATTTTGAGATGGGGACATTCAGGTTAGATCTCAGAAGAAAATTTTTTCACTCTCTGTGTTCTCAGGCATTGGGAATTGGTTGCTCACAGAGATGGTGGAGTCACCATCCCTGGGGTGTTCAAGAGGAGCAGGGGGATGTGCTTTGGGCTTTAGGGGTGGACAGCCGGACTGGATGATCCTGAAGGTCTCTCCCAGCCCAGACAATTCAGTGATTCTGTGACTCTGCACGGGTGCACTATGAAAATGGTCCATTGCAGCTCCATCAGCATTAACACAGGAGGTGACAAAGCCACCTTGCCCAGATCCCCCGAGGTCTGCGATGTGCGGGGACAGTCCCAGCCCCCTCGCAGCACCTCGCTATGACGTCAGAGCCCCGTGACGTAGCGCGGGCGGCGGCCGGCAGGGGGCAGCAGCGCCCCGCGGATGGCGGCGGACCCGAACCCAGCGGCTTTACGGGAAAACCGCGGGTGACGTCACAACCGCACCGGGGGCAGCGGCTGGCACCGAGCTCCGCACGGCGGGACAGAGAGGGCAGCGCTTGTGTCGGTCTTAGGGCACATAAACATCATTTTGGCTCAGCACATCAACGTCATTATGGCTCAGGTGTTGCTCTTAGAACCCTCCAAACCCTCAAAACTGCAAAATAAGAGCAGGATTTAAGTAGTCCCAGTGCTTTGTATCAGTTATTTTTCCTTATACAGGCTTTGAAGATGTACTGGGAGGAGCAGCAAGATATAATATTTCAGTGAAAGGTTAGGCTAACAATCTCCAGAGGTCCCTGCTGACCAGCTTTGGGATAGCTACACTTCGATTTCTGAAAAACCCATTTTGGAAGGGCAAGATATTAAAATCACAATTATCTATTCAGTAAATGTTTCTTTTGTTGAGGGTGCTCTTGGTCAAAGCCAGGCTGGGTCAGAATTCGTATGAGCCACTGTTTCCCTGAGAGGAAGTGATTGCATATCACCTCAGAGTGACTGATGTCACCAAGAAAAGCTGCCAAGGAGCCACAAACCTCTGACTCTAAGGATTGCTCCAGTCTTTATGATTTCATGGCTGAGACAGCCTTCCCTTCAACAAATTGGGCTGTAAGAAGAGGACATGTAAGTATAGAGCAAAAATTGTTCTTTGCATGATGGACTAGTGACCACATAAATTAATTCAATTATCACAGTTGTTGGGGATTATTTTTCACCTGATTTCCATCTCATGGAGCTTTGCATGCTTCTGTGTGTACTTATGTAGACTTTTAATTACCTGATTCCAAAGTGCTTTCCAGTCATGACATACTCCATGGGCATAGGTCATGTGCCCATTATTCAGTTTACAAGTAGCACAGGGAATTTTTTGAGTGTCAGTTATATAACCCAGTGGTGTTGAGTGTTGATTCCCAGTGCTCCCCAAATTCTTTCCCCACAGGCATTATAAAACCATGGCAGGACATACATTTTTCATTTTCTCTTTCTTAAACTGAATCAAAAATATTAAACAAAACTGATATTTAAAATTACATACTCTGGCTGAGAATCTATCCTATTACTATGGTTGGTTTTGTTAGTATTAAATTGTGATTACTTTTGGATGCTGTGTTTGATGAAGAGTAGGACAGGAGCTCCTATTTTTAGGATTGTTAGCAAATTTAAGGGGTTTTTTTTTTTCACTTTTAATTAACAGTGCAGCTCGAGGCAAATCAAATCAGCCAAACAGAACAATTGCTTGTGTGGTGCACCAGCTGGTCTCAGAAACCTCATTTCAAACTGGTTTAGTTAAACAGGAAAGTTATTTAGGGACTTGCTCATGTTTGCTTTCTCATTTTTGGGGGTGTTTTTTCTTGCCCATTCAGGGCTGCTTTTTCTGTAAAGAGGTAAATATGGCTGAGGGGGGAGAAATGGAATGTCAGCCTTTTTTCTCTTTTTTTACCCTTTTTCCTTGCACAGCTTACAACAGCTGCCTAGTAAAAAAAGAAAAAAAGCATTGATAAATGTCACAGAAAGAAACAAAATTCTTATGAAGGAGACTTTCTTTTCTTAATTAAAACAATAAATTGAGAAGCTGTGGCCCAAACCTTCTGGTGAAGTATCTACAGCCTTAGGGAAGTGCTGGAATCCACTGAAATGTGATAATTCACCATTTCTCAGGTGATTCTGGATGCCCAGGTTCAATTTGCACAATATTTATAACGAGGCAGTGACCTCACAAGAGCTGCACACAGGACATGACATGAAGCCCATAGTTCAAAAGGCTCAGAACTCAGCAGGAAGAGGCACAGAAAGCAAAGAGGGTTGGTAGGATGGATGCTGCAATTTCTTGCAGCTGGCAAGTATTTGCAGTTCTGTGGGACTGCTACAGAAACTTCTACTGCTGCTTGACAGACCCATGCATTAGACAAGAAAGACAGGGAATGGGTGAAAAGAAGGTTAAAGAAATGTGGAAATGGGCAAAGAGACTGAGATTCATAAAAATTAAGGGTGCAGCAAATCCTTGTAGGTTGTGACTAGGAAGAGATCACATTACCTCGTTCCTGTCTTGCCTAACCTGTTCTTAAACAACACCAGCAGTGGACAGTGCCCAGATAATGTCACTGAGCTGCCTATTCCCAGGCCTGTTTAGCCAAATGCTTTGTTTCTAACTCATTCTTTGTTTGTCTAACTCATTCTTCCTGTGGTTATGCTCAGTACTTGTATTTTCTGGAATAAGACTTGGGATTGTTTAGCTTCAGAATGAAAAGGGAACTCAGGGGGGAACCTTTTCAAAGTGTGTAAAGGCCTGAAGGGGGGAAGAAGATGGGGCTAGACTCTTCTCATGGATTTCCTGTGAAGAGGAAATGGCTGCAAACTGAAAACCAGGAAATTTCACTTAGAGTTAAGAATTTTTGTTTTTCTGTGAGGGTGGCCAAACAGTGGCACAGATTACCCAGAGTGGGGATGGAATCACTGTCTCTAGAGATACCTGAACCCCTCTGGATGTGAACCTGGACAAACCTCCCTGGCTGATCCTGCTGTGAGCAGAGGGCTTGAACCACAGGTACCTTTCAGCCTCCACCATTCTATGGTTCAGCAACACTGGGCAAAGAAACCAGTTGTTCTTGTCCTCTTTCCAGAAATTCTTGTGTGTTTCAAGACTGTTTTCCTGTTTCCAATGAGAAACTAGTCCAAAAAATCCCTCTTTTTGAAATAATAAATCACAGCCTTGAAAGTTCAGATTACCCTTGATTTCCTTTGGCCTGTTTTCTATAGATAATTCTTAAAATGGTTGTATCAAACTGAATATAGAATTCCCACTGAGATCTGACTCAGAGCAGAGTAAAAGGATTACTGCATAGGTCTTATGCATAATGCTCCTGTGTATTCATTGTAGTATAAATGGATTTCTTTTTCACTTTTTTGTTACTGGCTCCTCCATCAGTTTATGATCTAGGATTACCCCAGAACTCCTGATTAACCAACTCTTCCTGAGCTTGTATTTATACAGATGATTATTACTCTTGAAAATTTTTCCTCTTGCCAGGCATTTCATTCATTTCAGGTAATTTATTCAGCTTGCCACAATGAGCTCACAATGGAATCCTGATACACAGCAGGATCTCTGACCCTTCTAGCCTGATGAGTTTCCTAAGTGCACTCATTATTCCATTATTTGGGCCATTGGCAAAGGTCCAGGATAGCACCAAACTGGACTGTGAACAGTTAGTAACCACTCTCCAGGAGAAACTTCCCAAATGTTAGGACTGTACCAGAAGTGGACCATATTTCCTTCAGTAGTTACAGGGAAATCAAAAGGAACAGGATCAAAAGTTGTATAAAGTACAGACACAACTATTGTCCAAGTCTGCTAAACCTTCATAAGAAGAAAGGATGTTGATTCAATCTCATGTTTATTATCTTAGCTGTTCACACTTAGTTGTCTTGCAGGTATTTGAAAGTACATACTTTGGGGTTTTTTCTGTTCATTCTTTTCATTTAAGAAAAGATCTAAAATTCTGTAACTCTTCCTAGTTTCCCTTTGTTAGGATCAGGATGGTGGCACAGATTCCTCAATATATAGGAAGTTATAACTGCCCAGTGGTTTCACAGACATTGGGAAACAATAGGAAATTAGAAACCTGAATACTTTTCCTACTTTCTGAGGGATGAGGGGCCTCATCCTCTGTCAGTTTTCAAAGGTCAGCACTTACTTCTCCAAGCTAATCATGTCTCCAGCTGGTCCTACCAGATTGATGACCTAGTGTAAGTCCTGCAACAACAACACATGCTTGTCATTTTCCC
Source organism: Serinus canaria (assembly GCF_022539315.1). Taxonomy (NCBI): domain Eukaryota; kingdom Metazoa; phylum Chordata; class Aves; order Passeriformes; family Fringillidae; genus Serinus; species Serinus canaria. Next base: position 29,852,103 of record NC_066320.1, read on the forward strand.
TTCAGTAATCACTCAGGGATAGCTCTATTTCCTCCCACATCCTATATGGTGTAATGGTGTATATGGCCTTAATAAATAAAAGGGTGCCTTGCAATTCTTTATGTGTCTCTTCCCCCAAAGAGGCAATTGACCATTTATATGCAGTTTCTAGGATATTTTAAAATTTTGTTTAGGAATGCCTTTGGCCTTATCTCAGAAACATCAGGTGAAGCTGAGTCATTTGTGTAGCTCCATACCTGTCAAAGTGTTACAGCCCTCTGATTTGTCACACATAGCCATGGAGCCAGCGTAAAACCTATTACAGAAATGCAGGATATAAATTGTTCAGATAGATAGATGTTGTAATATAATTAAAATATCAAAGTGAAAAGCACATTGCCAAGTGTTTCATGTGACTCTTATTCCACCTTGCTCCACAACAATCTTGCTTCTCACTGGCAGTCCCCCCTGTCATTGCAGAACCTGACAGACTCCAACAAAAATACAGAACTTCCCTGATTTGTTTGAGGTATGACCATACATAAATCCTATTTTATTATTATTACCATAAAAGATAGACGTTGATTTCATCTATCTGCATACAAATACAAATGTAAACTGTTGCCATGGCAATTTAAAACATTTTACACATATCAATATAGTCAGGCTATAAGAATTTTGCATAGTAGGGAACAAATGTTACCTTTAGTCATAAATGTAAAAGTGTGGTGCAAAGAACCTGCTATGTGTTCAAGGACAAGGACTCTTTCTGATTTTCAGTTCTCTTTTTCCCTCTCATGTCTATCTTCTTTTCCTAGGTTTGACAATGACCTACATAGCATTGCACGAGAAAGGAAAAGCAAATGGAAAGCAAAGCCAGCAATAAACACTTTTAGCCTGTATATAGCAATGATCATCTCTCCTAGTCACTCAAGTATAGAACATATAATCTCACAGGAAAATAAAGTTCTTTTAATCTTCTGGTTTTGTCCTATGAGAGTCATAAGAATTCTAATTACCGGCACAGTACTTAACTGAGCATCAAGAGCTTGAGGATTGCCAGATCTATACAGGACTTTTTTATCCACATGCCACAGATGAAGGAAAAGCTGATAAGTGTTTTTTGACCTAAATTGTTGCCTGGCAGCTAGAGATTCTGCTCTTGGGAGGAGAGAGTTGAGTGTCACTTTCTGAACTTCACACATCCCTACTCCTCTTAAACACTGAGGTGTATCTGCAGTGTAAATGCAGCATTAAGTAGAGGCTGAGCTTCTGTAAATAAGAGTTCTCTTGGAGACCCATGGATATGTGTGTCAGAGAGTTTTTTATGGCTCCACATTTCTGCCTGAGAAATTTCACTCACACTGTTAAAAGCAATCACCTCATCTGTGTTAAGACACAGCAAGGCTTCCAGAAGACCACTCTTACTGTTCCACCTCATGACATTTGGGAAAGGTGATGGTCCCTGAAAAAGCTCTTTTGGATGACACTCCCTGAGGCTCATCCCAGGGCTCTGCTGTTCCATATGTGATCACATGAATTGAGTTCCTTAAGAGCTGCAACAGAAAACAGGAGATGTACTTCAGAACTACCTCTGACAGGCTCCAGCTGCTGAGGGATCTGTAGGACAAAACTAGATCTAATTTTAAATAAAGCCCCTGAAGTGTGCATAGTTCAGCAGCACGTGTCTAGTTCTCCAAACCCTTTCCAATTCTATGGCACTGCCTCCTAACACAGGCATGGTTGGCATTAACATATCCATAGCATGGCCATGATCTGATTCAGCTCATGTGACACTGGCACTGTCTGAGTGACACTAAGGTAAGTGACTCCACAAAATCAGGCTCCTTCTGCTCAGTAAGGTCAGGTAAATTTGTTCTAACTTCAGTTACTGTGATACCCAGTTTCATAAATAGTATTTAATAGGTTATTGTGCATCTGCAAATCCAGTTGACAATATGCTGCACAAATGCTTGTGGCTATCCAGTGCAGGCATGGGACAGGAATAGAAACACACAGCTGGGAAGGAGGCAAGGATTATTTAAGCTGGCTTTAGCAGCATCCAGTATTGTTGGTGAATGTCACAGTGTGTCAGACCTTACTCTGCAAAGTTCCCTCTGGAACAGCTTCTGGGGTGAGGAAAGGAGAGTTTGACCCCAAGTTAATTTGTTGCATAGGCTTTTGCTGCAGCTGGACAAGTGCTATTTTGAAAGCATATTATTCTCAATATAGAGAATGGAGTGATATAAATATTTATGTTAAAACTTTATTAACTGAATGGAGTAATAATTTTCCATCACAACTCAGTAATGCTTAAATCCTGGAATGCTGAAACCACTGCCTTTCAAGCTGATGAAAAATGCCTCATCATCCTATCCCTTAAACACCTCATTCTGTTATTGACCTTGCCTTTTGTAATGGCTCTAAATCCCTGGAATCTGAGCAGCCATTGCTGGCTCTGCACAGCACCTCACACCGTGGGGATCCTTATCAGAACTGGAGCTCCTGGGCATGACATGAATGTAAACAGTGCATAATAATTCATAAATATTGTATAAATAATGAGTGCCAGGAGAACAGGGAGCAAGAGGAATGTGATTCAACCCCGCCCTCCCACTTTTCCTGCATTTATTTCCATCACATATGACTGACAGATTTTTGCACTGAATAGCTAATTCATTTCCTTTCCTAGGGCAGCCAAACCCAGGGAAAAGTGACAAAAAGACATGTATAACACTTCAGCACTTGGCAACTACTGTGTTCTTCAGGTGTCATTTAATGCTTGGCCTCCACAGTATTCAGAGTCATGCAAAAATAAAAGTAATGCAAAAATATAAAGTTAGTTATGCAAAAATTGAATGTATATTTATATTTATTTGAGTGTATATATACCTATATATATATATATATATATATATATATATATAGTTACTTTTGATGTTTTACTGTCTAGTCTACTGATACATCCTGAGGAAGAAGCTAGATCCAGTAGACACCGGTAACATTACAAAGATGATGCTGTCTTTTGTTTCTATAATATTAAAATAGAAAAAAAAAACCCTGGGGGAATTAAAGCAACTTCCAAGAAAGCTAATTGTAAAATGAATTCAAATTGGCTAAATGGTATCAGAAAAAAACCTTTAAAAAATATTTTTTTTTTTCTAAAAGATAAATTCCAGTGATCCTGAAATTTTACTTTTAATCCTTTTTAAAGGCAGAATTTTTCTTTTTGTGATGTGAGCTATTTTCTTCTTTAGAAAAAACTCAAGCCCAAATTAAAAGTAAAAAAAGGAAGAGAAGTTCTTCCAAAGGGTAATAAAACCATTAACTTCTTCAGACTGAGGAAAAGAGAGTAGAATCTGTTTTAAATGAGATGCAAATTCGATTACAATGGCCGTGAATAACAGCCTGCTGTTTACTTTGGAGAAATTATGAATTAAATGTAGCCTTGGTATAGTATAAACCATATTTTAACTGAGGAAGGCAGCCCAACAACACAGTAAGGAATCTTTATGTGTGCACCAGCTTGGTATTTGGCAAAGTGCAATTTGCAATTCCAGAATAAAAGAATCGTAGGCAATCAAAACATTCTCATTTATTTTTGAAAATGGTCCCATTGATTTGCTCTTAAGAGCCAGTGCAACAGAGGGAAATCAATACACTGTCCATAAGCCATAGAGTGTATTGCAGATATTAACCACATACACATTGCTTTGAAGAGAGAAGGTTGTTCTCTTTCTAGTGCTTACTGAAATAGAAATATTCCCATTGCAAGTAAGAGATTTTCATGGCAAAGGAGGAAATACCAGAGTTCCTCTTCCTTTAGACATAACTACAGCTGCCACAAAAAGCTTCTTCAGTGAAAAGAAAGCTAAAAATAAATTCAGACAAAAATTCTTATGCAGAGCTGCTTTCCCTGGGTTTTGAGATTTTGCATTTTCTTGCCAAAAAGCTAATGTTCATGCCAGTAGTTTTGTATTTTTCTGTTATAAAACACAACACACAACTATTTTTCAGTAGTACATTTACAGGCACTTCAGAAAATGTTCTAGTTCCAAACAAATCTCTTTTATCCACTAGATTGCCTGCCAGGAGACCCTCTTGTTTTACTCTTGTTCTGGGGAAGTTCCTTCTCAAAACAGATTTTTCAGTCTCTGTTTAATGCACAGCAGACCCTCTCTAAAAAGCACACAAAAGCTTTCTCACAAACATATTTCAGAAGAGGCAAGAAACCTCACTAAGAGAACCTTCCTAAGCTCCAAAGGAAAACAGAGGCACATGGAAGAGGGTAGGGAATGCCAGGGAGGAATACAGAGGTGATGACTTGGACACACAGGGGTGAAAATAGAAAGGACAAAGCACAGGTGGGTTAAAAACTAGCAAGGAGTACAAAGGGTAACAAGAAAGGCTTCTGTAGTTTGGCATCAAAAAAGATGACCCAAGAATTTTCTAACATTTAGAAATAAAGTTCCTCCCCCTGTCTACAGTGCCATTTCCAAATCTGGTACCCTTCACCTCAGGAAGAGTGATGCATTTGTCCAATCCATCCAGCCAATTGTACTTCCAAGTGTGGAGTGTTACTAAATCACATCCCTTTCTGTTAACCAACATTTAAACATGAGCTCAAGCTGCTGGCAATCAGGTAATACTGAAAGAGTGCATGACGAATTGTCAGCCTACGCATTTCCTCACCATCAGCTAGTGACAATGAATTGCAAAAATGCAAAATTAGCTTTCAGGTTTTTTCCCCTATGCTAACTAAAGCTGAAAGGCTCATAAAAACAGCAGCCAGCTGTGAATCTATGGAAATATGGAAAACATGCTGAATGCAAACAGAAAACTATCCACGGGGGAGAAAAAAAAAAAAGCTCTGATCAAAGAGGGAAAAAAGGCAAAACAAAAGTCTGTCCTTGAAATCCCTGCAAGTATTTTAATGGTGACCCTATGATAGAGATGATGTTGCAAGAGAGAAATATTTAGTGAATGATAGTGCAGACTAAAGACATGGGAGCAAAAATGATGCTTGGACCCACTGAGAAGCTCAATTCCTAGTCCCAAAGCAGAAAAGTTCTGAAGTGCATGCTTATCTTAAAAGACGTGAGTATTCAATAAAAGCTATTTAAATTATACATCTAAAGTAATGCCTTTAATGCCACTTAAATGCATTTTTAGACTGGCTGCTCAGTGCCTCCCAAAATCAAGCTCTTCCCTCGCTCTTGACTGTTCAAATTTAATAATGAGATTTCTCATTTCTTAATGTCCTTTAGTCACTTAGTGTTTTCTAGCATCACCAATATATATCAATGGAGAAAAGTAGTATGAGAGAAACCCATCTTTTCAAAGAGAGGTTTGAAAGTAGTGTTTTTCTCCTTCTGCAGGTGGTTTAACAATAATTGGTAAATGTTTTAATTTGCGAACTGAAGCAGCCAGCAGCCCATTCACTGGGATGCCAGGTGCCCACCAGAGCTGCTCCATCACTGCCCTGGCTGTATGCAGGACAGGATGCTTTCTGTCTGTGTCCATCTCTTCCTCAATTTCACAGGGAGTGGGACTTCAGCGCCTGTGATCAAACAAAAACTCTGGAACCTGTGGGCAAGCCCTCAATAAGGCTGGGGAGGGTCTGTAGCAGTTTGCAGGTACATTTTCCATTGCTGCCTGCAGAAGAGACGGAATGATTTGCCTTTTCATCAGATGCCGCCTTCTGGATAAATATTTAACATAACGATGAGCCCTGTGCTGTGGTCCTGAGATTTCCTTTCACCTCGAGTTATACCGTGCATCACATTCTGAGGGCTGAGCGGAGCGGAACTGAGGGGAGCGGGGATGAGGGGAGCCGGACTGAGGGGAAAGGGCTGAGGGGAAGGCGCTGAGGGGAGCCCGCCGAGGGGAAAGGGCTGAGAGGAGCTGATCTAAGGGGAGCCGGGCTGAAGGGAGGCGATCGGAGGGGAGCTGATCTGACGGGAAGCGGCTGAGGGAAAAGGGCCGAACAACCTCCGGGACCGCCGGGCAGGGTCGGGCACGCAGCCCTTCCCCTCACAGACCCCGCCTCCCGCACAGACCCCACCCCCTCTGGCCCCACCCCCTGCTCTGCCCGTTTAAGCGCTCGCGGGGCGGGGCCGGGCGCTGTCACGTGCGGCGGCGGGAGCGGAACCCGAGCTCGCGCCCGCTCCGCCCGCTCGCGCTCCGGCTCCGGGGCAGCGCCCGCGTGCGCGCGCCCCCGCGCGCGGCTGCTCGGGAGCGCGCGCCCCCGCGCCGGCCATTCCCCCTTCCGCCCCGGGGCCGCGCGCGGCGGCGGGAGCGGCGGGAGCGCCCCTTCCTCCCGTGCCGCCCTCCGTCCCTCTCCGCCGGCGGCTCCCGGCGCGCCAGCATGGAGCTGTTCCAAGCCAAGGACCACTACATCCTGCAGAGCGGGGAGCGGGCGCTCTGGTGCAGCCGGAGGGACGGCAGCCTGCAGCTGCGAGCCGGTGAGACCCCAGCGGCCGCGCCCGGGGAAGGGCGGGCTGGGAGCCTCCCGAGCGCCGGGGGCGGGCGGGGCCGGCGCGGTGTCCCCGGCGGGTCGGTACCGCTGGCCATCCCCCCGCAGGTCGCAGGAGCAGCCCCGAGTCCCCCGGGCCCTGGGAGGTCACGCGTGTCCCGGTGTCCTGGCTGCCGCGCCTCTCCGTGAGGTTGTTTCCCCGCTAGTAAAGCAGCGCTGTCCGCGCCCGGTGTGACCGCAGCGGTGCCGGTGGCCCCGGTCATCCCCGGGGAGCATCGCTGGGGCGAGGGGCCGTGCGGGGCTGGTGTCAGCCTTACATAAGGGATGCTCCCGGGCATTGCGTCTTTGGGCAGATGGGTCCCGTGGTGGCCTCTTCCCGGAGAAATTGAACAGGTGGCTGCACTGAGGAGGGACTGGGTCATCTGTAAGGTCCATTCCAGCCCTTTGACGGGCTGTGATTCTGTGGCTTCTAAAGCGCTTCTGAATTTGTCAGTGATTACGGGCTGTGTAAGTGACAAGTGCAGTGTGTATTAATACAAGACTGAAGGGAAGGCAGCGTGAACAAAAACTGAGCTGGAGTTGTGTAAAAGGGAATTTTGAAACCATGGTAATTATCCTGCCCTACCTTTAGGAGTAGAGGTGTCTTTAAAATAAAATGCCACCCTTGCTTTGTGTCATGTCTGCACGCTGTCCATGGCAGGAGGTTGGAACCAGATGGTCATTAAGGTCCCTTCCAAGCCACACCGTTCTATGAGTTTTTGTCATTCTGTGTGATTCTAATATGTAGCTTTGATGTAGAGGACCACTCTGACCCTCTTTGTATGAGAAAGAAACTCTCAGTAGCTGTGTGTTTCACCAGACATGTGGCAGGCTGCACAGATCTTACTTACAGCTTTCTAAAACTGGGATCTGTGTTTTGCTGAAAGAGGTGTCTGAACATGTATGTGACCAGGCTGCTATCTGAGTGCAGTAGACTTTATGAGCTTCTGTGAAAGGCTGGACAAACTTTTAACATAAACATTAAATACCGTTGTTATCTGTGTTTCTTCAAAGAACTGTTTTTCATACTGCACTTTCTTGTGTTATGTTTTCATCCTTGAGTTGTGTCTTCTCAGCGCAGTTTGTTTGTGTCTCTTAGATAAAATTGCAATCTGTGTTAGCATGACTAATTCTTGTTCATCAACTTCACTAATCCAGCAATACTTTGATTTGCAAGTGACCTTACAAAGTAATTGGTGTTAAGCTATCAGACAGTACTGCTAGTCAGTGAAATTTGTGCATTCACAGGGGAGAAAACCCCTCAGGTTTAGGTTTGTGATGGTTACAGCCATCTGCATGGGCTGAAAGCTCTTCCTGAACCCACAGTAATTAAAGCAACTAATGATCTGTAGTTCTGGAGATTAGTGTTTGATAACTTCAACTTTCATCAATGCCTTGCTTTCACTCAGCCATTGCTGTGTTTTATTTTTTCTTGGTGAGCCTTAACCTGCTGGAGGCTTTGCCAGTGCCCAGCAGTTTGTCTGCCTGCTGTTCCAGCAGCATTTTGTCCTGTGCCTGCCTCTGCATTTTCAGGCAGTTTCCATGTGATCCCTATTGTGTGTGACCTGCAGATTAACTAAAGGTAATGTGATATTGAAGTCCCCTGGCCTGCTTGAAACTCTCAATTGTTAGCAGTGCTTTCCCATTTCCATGTGTTTGCAGCTTTGTTTTTCCAGCCCTCTCTGTGGATCATCATCTTGACAGTGGACTCCAGGTCTCTGAAATAAAATACCTTAGCAGGTTGAAAGTAAGCCCAAGAAAGAAACAGTTCTGTCACAAGAAGGGTTTCTTGGATCAATAGCTCTGTCTTGTATTAAGACAAAACTGCATATCCTCAAGTCTGCAATTTTATTACATTTGACCATTTATTATTGAGGCCAGTTTCATACCCGGAAATGAGTAAATGGATTTCTGTGTGATGAGTCACTGCTGTGTTAAAAAAAAACAACAAAGTCATAACTTGTGTTCATTGACATGTTTAATAATCTGTCAAAAGGCTGTGATCTAGCTCTGTGTCTCTGCTTGGTTTCAGAGACTTGGTTTTAAAAATTCTGTCTCACAGAGGCTGCTCTGAATTAATCTTTGCACATCCATGGGTTGAAATAGAAAATATTGGTAAACCTTGCAAATCATTACTTGAGGAGTTATGCCTGAGTCTAAAGAGTTGATGCTCAGCTTGAAAGTACTCTCCTCCCTCAACTATAAAGGCATGTTCAGAAATTGGCCAATATTGAGAGCTGTATTTCTAACCTCTTTGAATCATGGAGATAACAGCTTGAATTAAAAAAAAAAAAAAAAAAAGGCAAATAATCTTGGTAAATATTTGCCATAAGCAAAGTCTGAGGTTGGCCCTTGTTTGAAGGATGTCAGCCTGTGTTTACAAGATGTTTCTGGGTTTTTTCAATTCTCTAAAGTGAAAGCACTAATGAGTCACCTGCAGGAAATCCATGAATCACTTTGGCATCATAGACTTTTCTTTTTATTTTTTTTTTAAATGATTTGGCTGCTGAGAGTGTACATTTTTCAGTGTAGTGAAAAAACATGTGCTGTTCAACCATGCCTTAAATACCTTACATCAGGTTTTGGTCAGGATTTCACTCTTGGATTACTCTGTTTATGCTCTCTGTGGCTGCTCCTGGCTGGTAGTTCTACACAGATTAGAAATATTTTTTATTGATGATGTTTGTATAAATTGTGTTTGTATTTGCATTTATATACATATATGTGTGTGTAAAGGCTAAAAAGTGTTGAAGACACTGAATCCTTCTCAGCATTTGTTAACAGCAGTAGAAGGAATGAGACTGTTGTGGTGTAAAGCTTCTATTATTGAGCTGGCCTTGATCCAGGCAGTAATGTCAAATATGATTGGGAACAGTTGCTAGTAAAACTATTTCATGTAATTGTACTGATTCCCATTGCTCTGGAGAAAAAACCTACCAAATATTTTGAGGGATACACAGATTGGAATTAATGTAACCCAGCTTTTGGGGATGTCATTGTCAAAGACTTCATTGCCTCTTCTTGAAAGAGTAAGATGGATTAAGCTGTGTTTTACCTCTGGAGCTGTAAACTAGAGGCAGATGAGCATTTGTTTGTTTCAAACAAACACTTTAGGAATTTATTGTTACAGAATTCATTTTCATCTGTTGAAAATGGTTGTGACTCAGCAACTGAAATGTACTTTAAATACTTTCAGTGAGGGATGTGTTACCAAACAGTATTTTATTTTCAGAGTAGCAGGGGACACGTTTCAGGTTAGGTGTCTTAGTCTGATAGTGTGAAGTCATCTTTGAATCACAAATCATAAGGCCATCTAATATTCCAGCTGTGTGCTTGCCTTCCTCCTCCAAGGCATTGCAGGAGTCACGTAGAAATGACTTGTCAGAATTCCTGAGCTGCTCTTCATGGCTGCAGACTGGAGGAGCAAGGGCAGTTCCTTAGTGGAAGCCTGGAAGTGCTCAAGGAAGGCCCTGAGCTAATGAATGGTGTAAGGAGTGATGCCACTGCCACCAAAAGGTGCATTGCTAAGTTTTCATCTGCAGAGCAGTCCTAGACATGGCTCTGAGGGGTGACAGCCTGAGTGTGAAGTCATGCTGCTGAATTATTTCATACAAAACTGCCTTCCTGAATTTCAGTAGTATGGCTTGGAAACTGCCTGTCTATTCTGGGCAACGAATTCCACAGGAGGCTGGAGCTTTGGTATTTCAAGTTTCTTCAGAAGGAACCTCAAGCTGTTTTTTGACACCTTTTTAGCTGCAGTGGGTACTGCACTGTTTCTCACCCTTGCTTGCTCATTCTGTTCCTCTGTTCCCTCCTCTCTCCTGGTTGTCAGCACCACGTCCTTGTGGTGGCTGTGACAAGCCAGATGTCAGAGCTGATCTGCATTAGCTGGAGAATGTAGGCTGAAAAAATCTGCAGCACCTCGGTCCCTGCTGCTGCTTTTGCCTTCCTGTGAAAGAGAACAGAGGGGACCAGGGGAGTGGGCTGGGCTGCTCTCTATCCTTCCTCTGATTAACTATTGCATACATTAGTCACTGTTTCAGTTTCTGACTCTGAGGTGAGATCTTCCTATATATTTATCAGAGCGAAATTATTTTCTGCCATTTATAAGTAAAGTCTAGTTTGTAATTCCATTTGCAGTTCTTTTTATAGAGCATAGTAAACCTAAAACTGAGACTTAAGTGGGTTGGTGGTGTGTTAAAGCCTAGCCTGGTGAGAATTAAATACACCTTGAGGTGTTTCTTTAACTTTCCTGTAGAGTCTTAGCAGGTGATGAGTTGAATATGACAAGGGTGTTCCCCTCTCTCTTTTTTTTTTTTCTCCTTTTCTTTCTATGAAGAGTTCTGAAAATGCCAAACTCGTCCCAACTCAGATATGTAGATTTCTTGGAATTCCTGTCCATGTTGAAATGACCTGAGGTTTTAAATACAGGAAAATCTCCTAATGCTTTATATCTTGATATTCTGGTGTTGCTGGTTCTTTTTTGTTTTGTTTTGGTTTGTTTTTTTTGGGGTTTTTTTGCTTTCTCCCCAGAGTTAAAAAGAATCTAATTCAAGTGGATTTCTTTGGCTTGTATTTTGCTGGCAGAGGTGACTCATCTTTGATCTCATCAGTTAGTATTAACTAAATATTGAGTAGGAAATTGCAGACTAACTGCAGCTAAAATATGTAGAATATTTAGAACAGAGGACACTGATTTCAATTAAGAAAGGTCTGCATCTGTACTGAGGGCTTGTGGTTTTTTCATGAGAACACTGCTCTTGTTAGGTGGTTCACAGTTTAATGGTGTGGGTGATATTTTGATATTTCATCTGTATGTGTAAGGAAACATGAAAACTTTTGTGATTTGATGTTTTAAAACTCTGAACTGCAGGACAAGGCAGCCACTTGTTTGATGTGCTGCTTGTGTTCTTTCAAAACAACTGTTGCAGATTGGAATGGGACAGAAAATAAAGTAATGGGAGTGGAGTACCAAGAAGAGGAGAAATTATTTGTTATGTATCTAGAGGAAGAATTTGGAAATAGTGCAGAAACTGATTTTTATTAAAGCTTGGCTTTAGTAAACAGGAATATTAATACTTAATCATCATTAAAGTTGTATTTTCTTGCTCCAAACATCTTCCCCAATAAAAACTGGCAGAGGACTTTTTTCCTGAAAAGCTGAACCCAAATGAATGAAATAGTACTTGAACACTTGAGATTTTCCTTTTAAGGCAGAAACCTTACTGGAATAGAGCCCTGGAGCAGTGTTTGCTGAGCCTCTGAAACACTGAAAACAAGCCCTTGAACATCCTTTGAACTGGAAAACAGAATTTTGAGCCAAATTTAAAAATAAATGGCCTTGCCCAAGAGGTAGTTGCAAGATGTAAATGCTAAAAATGCTGCTCTGTCCTTAATTGTTATCTTTCAGTTTTTTTCCTTGTCTGTTTCTCAGTTCAGGAAAAACTGCAATTTTTGCACATAGGGGTGATGGTTAAGGTTTTCCCTATATTTGCATGCCTTCCAGTAACATTTAAATAATATGTTGCTGCTTGTTATGTGAGTAGTCAAATTGCCCCCAATTAAAAGAAAATAGAAATTAAGGAAGGAATTTTGGGGGGGGGTGGTGGCTTGAAATCCTGTCTGTTCCTGAAACACATGCCAAATTTTTGAGTATAACTCCCATATTTACTGTTTGAAATGGTTGTTTCCAATCCATAACTCTTCTTGTGCTTTGAGACTGATGAGTTGGACAATCAGAGAGGAAATGTAATTATGGCATCAGAAGAACAAGTGACAGTGAGGGAAAACTTTACCTTGCTTCAACTTGGCTCACACTGTAATTCTCCCATGGCTCTTAAGGAGCATTAGCATAAGTCAGCTGTGATTAGTAAAACAAACTAATTTCCATAATTGTGAAATCCTTCTGCTCAGTAAATGTTTATATTTTGAATTTTTGAGCATAGAAGAGCTTTCTTGTGTTCTTCTTTTGGTATGGCTGTAGCTGAGCAAACTTTTAATAGACAGTCTTCAGAATGAGTGAACATGGTGTTTAAGCTGTCAGGTTTGTAAGTAGCTTTGAATAAAATCTTTCTCCTGCCTGATTGATAGTTTCCTTCTTGCAGAGTAAATAGGATTTTAAAAAATGCAGACAACCTACTGCTTTCTTAGCTTTAAGGGTATATCCTCAAACAACTTGAGCTTTGTTGAAATACCAGCTAAAAATGGGGATAAATGTGTGTTGGTGTGGAAGAATATTAATTAGTGCAGAGTTGTTGCTTTTGGAAGGATAAAAGATGTTTTTTCCTTTTCTATTTCACTTCTGAGAAAATGTGTTTGCTAACAGAGTTCAGCAATGTGAAGAATAAAAAGAAGCTCTAAAGTTAAAAAAAAAAAAATACAAAAAAAGCCAAACCAACCAAGCAAAAAACCAACCCTCTGAGCTCCAGTGGCTTGGCACTTATTTGCATTTTAAGAGTCCCTGCTGGGTGATTTTCTGTGTGGTATTTACAGGTTTGTGGAAGGGATGTGAGGAGCTGATTCTTATCTCAAAGGGTTGAGGTGCACATAAAAGCTTGTTGAATATATTTAGCCATCAGTGGTCTCTGAAGTGGGGTGCACACACCTTGGGGGTGCTCAAGGCAGTCCACTGGGGGTGTGGGAAGAAAATACTTTGTACCATGAATAAAAATAAACACTGTTTTAAACAATGCTTATTTCACTCATTAAACACCTCTTATTTTTTGTATGTTTTATAATTCATGCAATATAAATTATTTACGTGTCCTGCTGGACAAATAAACATACATATTCGGGATATGTGCTAATTTTGTTTTTCTTGGTGTGGCATTTGGTAAAAAAGTTTGGAGGCCACTGATGGAGAGGGTCAGGCTCTGTTTGGAGCAAACACTGGTGGCAGCAGTTTGTTTCCACTTCTAGCACAGGGCTTCCTTGTGCAGTTCCATGGAGCACTGGACACTCTCCAGACAACTGAACATCTTCAGTATGTTTTCCAGTTTCCCAAGCGATGCCTGGTGACTCAAGGGATTTTCTGACTGCACCAGAATACAAACAAGTATTTCTTTATCAAGATGAGTAGTAGGGATTCATTTTTGTTAGTTGCTTTTTCCTGCTTTGGCAGCAGCACTATAAATGTCTATTATTGTGTGCTGCCGTCCCCACTGCTTTAAATCTGTCACTAAATTGTACTTGACCTGTTTGTGTTCATCTCTTTTAATGCTGAGATGTTGGAGGGAAGTGTCCCAAAAAAGCAGGAGATTAGCTGAAGGAATAACTTGTTTAAAGTTTGGAGGAGAACATGCAAGTAAATAAAGTTAACACTTCATAACAATTAAGAGTTTGTAATGCTCAGTGTCTTAATGCTTCATCTTCTGCAAGTAGCTTAAAGACAGTTTTAGAAATCTGTGTTGAAAGGAAAACTCAATTAGCCTAAGTTTTATTTGCATAAGTAGTACTTTATTTCCTTCAAGAGAAAGAAGTTCAACTTTATATTCTTAAATCTTCGCAGTTAATTTGTAATCTCTTAATCCTGGTTAAAATTCCAGAACACTATTCAAAATGAACTGGAACTTGAACGCAGACTTTGTTTTGAGAAGCCACAGGAGGTCATAAAGGTCAAATAATGCTAATAATAAAGTCTTGCAGTTGTTATTGATCTAAGGCAGACACAATTTAAAGAATAAAAAACCAACCCTGAAATCTATTTTAAAATATTGAAGCTTCTTCCTGAAAATTAACACTTCTGGTATTAAAATTTACATTAGCAGAGCTGCATGATTTATTTTGGCTGTACATAGTGAGTCATTCTGCTTTTATTTTTATTTTTTCTATATAAATATCTCTGGCTTGTGTTGAATGGCAGAAATGATAGAGGATCAGTGCTCTGTCAGACTCTAGGAAAACTTTTTGAGAATTGCCACATGAATGTCCATGCTCTTTCACTCAGGTGTAACCTGAAGGAACTCCAGGGATGATGTGCATGTTTTATATTGAACACACTGTCAGAAAACACTTCCTACCTGAGGTTCACTCCCAAATGCCAACAACAAGGGAGATGAGAGGTGTGTGTGCCCTCAGAACTACAGCAGGGCTGGAAGAGAAACACTTACAGCTACTCAATGGATTGATCCAGGCACTATGGGCTGGATTCAAATGATAACTGATTAAATTTTCTTTTCTTCCTGCCTTCTCCAGAGGAAGCTGCCAGCCTTGCCTCCAGCCATTCTGTGTTGAGCAAGTGGTTTATCCCAAAGCAGTGGTTTGTTTTCTAATCAGAGTTTGTGCCTGACCTTGGATCCTCTCAGCTGGTGGTAGACTGCAGAAAGAGCCAGAAAGCAGTTTGGGGTTTTGATGCTCTTCCAAGTTGCTTTTATATCACCTTTCTCAGGGTTATGTTTGTGTAAACATAAAGAATTAAAGAGACTTTATCTGGTGCTGCACAGCTCTGTGTGCTGCTGGTGAGCTCTGAGGGTGGTGGTGGAAGTCAATCACATCAAAGCTGGTTTTGTTCTGAATTTGGGACAGATCTTCTGTTGTGCTGCAGCTGAATGCTGATACAATCACTGTGAATGGTAAATGCATTGCAGTGGTCATTTATCTCTGACAGGAATCAGCAAAAAACCCCAACATTTGTTTCAGTAGCTTGAATTTATTTAGTAGGATGAGGGAAAGAAAGAATGAGCAATTTTGTACTTCAGGATGGAAGCTTGGTGAGCAAGTGTGTACATCAGAGTGTTAAGGCCTGTCAAACACTGGCAGTTCTCTCAAATTTAAACACATTGAGGGCAGCAGAGAATTCCTCAAGCCAGGGAAGATCTTCCCTGGGACTCATCCCACTGCTCACAGTGATTCTTTCTGGACTTTCTGCTTTCATTGACAATGACTGTTTTGGCACTGCTCTTTTATCATCAGCACAATGCTGTAAGAAGTCTGTTTCAACATCCCTCTGTTGCAGTTCAAAGCTGATAACTCTTTATTCCTGGCTCTGTGAGGTTCAAAAGAGCACTAGCATGACATTTATAGGAAGTTAAGTTTGTGTGGGGAAACAAGAGTGACTATTGATAAGTTGTATTTCCCATTATATCTCCAAACATTGTCTGTAAGGAAAGGTCAGAGTTTTGTTTTGATAGAGCCTTGTGGTTAATTCTTACTGATAGGCATTTCTTTAAAAAAGAAAAAGGAATCAAACTTGTCATGAGTTCTTTCAGCACTCAGCAGTCATATGTGGCCAGGTCTCATGTATAGTGTCTGAAAACTTTGAACATTTTCAGTTTTGTTTTGTATGGTTATTTTTATGATCTTAAAAGGATGTGGATACCTTCTGCAGCCTGTATCACTGTCTACCTTCTTAGGGCTGCCTCTTAAATTCTGTAAAATATAATACTGTTAAATACTTACATCCTGCAGGCTTGCAGTTAACATTTTTGGATCTCTGAATCTTTGCTTATGTAATGATTTTAAATATAGATTGGTTATAATTTTCAAAGATACAGGATAGTGACTGGAGATTGCTGCTGCCAGTTTTACCAAATGGCTGCAAGGGAACAGTCTTGATCAATTTTAGTGTTAGACAAAAGTTGGAAACAGCTTCTTCCTATACAGAGTGAATAGGAGTGCACTCAGCATGGAAGCCCATCTTTGGGGATGGCTGGGGAATTATAATTAAACCTTTATTTTGTTTGGTTCATCCATCTTCTGTTTCCAGAGTGCACTCATCAGGAGCAAGAGGTTCATATTGGTGTTTCTGTAGTGATATTTATTCAGCATGGTTGGGTGTTGGCTCTGAGCTGAGATATGGTTGTCACACAGGAAACTGAATTCTAACCAATAACAAAGATCTAATCAGGTTGGAACCAAATATGCTTTATTTAGTTATTAAAAAACCCCTGCCTTGCCTCTGTGCTGTCACACAGACTTTCCTCTAGAATATTATCTAGAAATAGTGTAAGAAAACCAAATTTAGTGATGCTGTCACCAAAAGGAAGTCAGTGTGACTCCACAATAGGTGTTTTTTCTCAGCCTACAAGCATTTCTCCTGTAAGGCTTCTTTGCATCTAGGTTTTCTTGGACACTGAGAGAAACATGGTAAGCCCCTTATATATTGCTAAATTGTCTGGTTTTCCTCTATGCCCTGCCTTCCTCATAGAAAGTTTTCTTCAAGCAGTCGGCCTTTGCCATGGGGAGCTTGATAATCACACTTACCTGAGAGCCAGTGCTGCCCAGCTGGTGGATCTGTATTTGCTGCCTTTAAACTCTGAAAGTGGAATATCTGATTCCAAATGCGTTCTCTTCTTTTCCAAAGCTTGTCTGTATTTAAAGTTTAGAACCATTTCTCATTGTGTCTCTGCTGCTGGGCTAGGAGGATTCCTGTAGAAGGCTTGGATTTTTTGGTGCTGACTCTGTCATAGGGACCCACAAGAGTAATAAAATATCTGTGTAAGGTGCTTATGTCCTTTTTCAGGCAGGTCTAAAATTTTGTTTCTTTATTCTTCTAATTAAAACAAAATCTCGTTTCCTCATTTTTTTCTCTCTTGTAAACTCCTAGAGGAGGGCTCTGGATAGCAAGTGAGGTTTTCTTGCTAATGCTTTATCACAGGAGGAAACCAGAGTTTTAGAAAGACAGAATGTCTTCTAGATTACCAGGCTTATGGTAAACCTTCACTGATTTGGCTTTTTAAATTTCTCCTGTGTCTGGCTTTGTTTGCTGCTTGATACCACTGGCAGTTAGAAATATGAATTTATGGCTAATTACAAAGAGAGAATAAGTAGGTGAAGTGTGAGACAGTGCAGCTGTAGAAGAGTCCCAGGATTTAGACAAAACTGGGAAAGAAAGTGGAAGGTTTGGGAGTGAGGAAGGCTGCCTACATTCCTCCTTGCTGCCAGTGGAGGTTTTCCACTCAGCACAGAGATTCTCCTGTGTGTTACTTGGAGTGAAACTGAGCTCAGGCTGTTCTAGACTTTTTTTGTATGAGCACAAATCTGCCAGGAGGATACAAGATGTGTTCAGGTGCTTCAGCAGGGATTGAGGGCACATCAAACCTGTCACACCCACTGTCACTGATTGTCCTGACTAGCTGTGTTAGTCTCCCTAGCAAGTTCATTTTAATCTGCCATGATCCACACCAGGTTCTGTGCAGCTCAAGTCACTCTCCAGAGAAAGGGAGAAACAGGAATTTGGTCCAGCATGGTTACAGACATTAAGCTGCTGCAAACATTGCTTTAAATTCCGCTGCTCTGGGCTTTTAGTTCTTGCTTGTCTGTGTCCAGGCATGTGTGATCCATCCTATTTAATGAGTTTATTCCACATCTACCCTGACTGCAGTTGTTTCTGCTGCAGGTCATGGAAATGCTTGTATTTAATGAGGAAATTAGCTGAATCTAGTACTGTTAAATGTTATACTGGAATCTAGGAAAACAATGTGTGTTCTTGGAATATCAAGGCCTCAATTACAAATGTTTCAAGGAGGATTCAGTGTTTTAAAACAACAGTTAAAAAAAACCCAAAACATACTGTCAGTTATCATCTGCAGATCTCAGATTTGTAAGAAATGAAGGTATTGTAGATAAAGTGTTTATGTAAATGATTTGTACTCTTTTGTGAGTTTGTTCTTTCAAATGTTTATCTTCTTACACCAATAGCTAAGATACTCAGTTTGTCTGGATATTAAAACTGAAGAAGTTCTTTTACCTTGGAACAAGTGTGTTTGGGTAAATAAAAACAAGCTTGTCCTTCACAGTATAGAAAAACTTCTTTGAGATTTTTCTCTCCTACACAGATTCTTGCTTTGAAGTATTTGTTTTCACTTTAAAGATTGAATTAGGAATTTCCTTCTTCCCCCCACTCTCAAATCCTTGAACAGGTACTGCAGCACAGTCAGAAACTCATTTTCTTCCTGCTTTCTCTTCTACTTCCTATGAGGTTCTCTGGAATTTGTTAAGGGTAGGAGAACCAGAAACCTAAACCTTAACTTTGTGTGCTTTGGTATTCCATGTGCTTGTGGAGAAGGGGAAGTGCCTGTGTGTCTGTGTGTTTATAGAAAGAGGATGTGAAAGTAATAGTAATTGGATGCAAATGGGAGGGAGCTGGGGGTGAAGGTCAACATCTGCTGGGTTTTGAAGCTGTGCTGGTAACTCAGTGACCTCTATTCAGTTTCACTACAGCCATGTAAAATTTTGCTTACGTCAAAAATTCTGGTGGATGTGAGAAGAATTAAGCTTCATTGAATTTAATTACTGCTGCCTGAAGCTGCTTTTCCCCCTCAAAAACATGGAAAATATCTGTGGTAGGGCTTTATGTTGGAAACTTAGTCATTTTTTCATAGCTACTTGGTAGCAAGCAAAAATGGACATGTACATCATCTTATTATTGCTGGAATTATTTTACATTTTCTACCCTCTAAGGTGGGCAAAGTGGAGAGGGTGACTGTTCAGTTGAATTGTCCTGTTTGATTTACTGTTTAAAAACAGGAGCTTTGTTCTTTTTTTGCAGCCACTGATCTTCTTTTGGCTTGGAATCCCATCTGTCTGGGCCTGGTAGAGGGAGTCATTGGGAAAGTCCAGCTTCATACAGGTTTGTGCTTTGCTCTCTTCTGATGGGTTTTTATTTGTTTATTGCTGAAGCTTTGTGATATTACAAATAATACTGCTTAGCACCAGTGGTGTTCTTTGGACTCCCCAAAGGGACTTGTCAAGGTGGTTCTGTTGTGGCTGCTCATGCAGATTCACTCTGCTCTCCTGTGAATGTGCTGTGATTTGGCACTGTCTTGTAAAAATAGAGACCTTCATTCACAAATTGTAGAAACTTGTATTTGAAGTTCTATCTGAATCTCCATGTGAGATTTATAAAATTCCTAAAACTTTTGGAATAATCCTTTCAAGGAGATTCCTGTTGTTCTCCTGTGGTACAGTGCAAAAACTAATAAAGGAAACTTTCACAAAAGTATAAGGTCTGAATTCTCAATGCTATATAAAACCCTGAAGAATAATTGCTGCCTTAGTAGAGGAATATTTGAAAGCAAGAGGTGCACTTAAGCTTGTTTGCAGTTAAATGGCAGAGTTATAAAACCCAAACAGGTGTAGAATTCATTGTTATTTTAATGATAAGCTTGTTTCTAACTGATAGTAATAATGTTTTCCTGTAAAATAAGCTCAGTACTCCTTTTGCTTTATCAGCTGCAAGTTCCTGCAGCCATTATTAGTATTTATTTTGATATATAACAGCTTTGTCCAGCAAGATAGCTCTGCCAGTAGAGCTCTGGCAGGTAGGAAGGGTGGCCATAAACCCTTGCTGTGTGCCATTGTTTTTGTGAGTGCCTGCACCCTGCATTTAAAGTAGTGCCTGGCAATATGATCAATACAGGTAAAGTTTCAAGTGTGTTCCAGGAGGGCAGGATGAATTAAGTGCTGAAATGGATCAGATGTTTGAGGTGCCTTGAATAGAAACAGATTGCTCAGGGTGGCAATAATGGGGTGGAGAGCAGGAACTGGGACACCATGGCATGAGTGTAGGGCAGATAAATCCTAGGAATATTGTGGGTGGCTCCATAGGTGCTGTGAGCCCTGCTCCTGTTTCTGGGAGTAATAGTTCAGAGCCCACCTCTCCATGAAGTTCATGCTCATGTCCTCCTTCTAGTCACATCATCTTCTTTGAGTTCACCTGACATTTCTGTCTGTGCTCATTCTCCAGATTTATTCAGCCACCCTTTTTCAGATCTGGTGCTATGAAGTGGTTCAGACTCTGCCATCTCACTTTCTCTTCTCTTCATCCAGGCTGTCTGTGCTGGTCAGCATGTGCTGTCCATGATGAATGATGGCTAAACTCCAGTAATGACCTTTTTCTGCTGTGGGAAAGTGCTCAGTGATTGGTTTTGACACATGTTTTTGTGTTTGTGTGGGTGTGGTGTTTTAAAACCAGGCCCTTGGGTACACAAAAGCCTTCCCCCCCCTCTCTAGGGAGTCTAGTTATAAAAGCCTTTGAAAAGGGAGACTTCAAATGCTTTCTGGAAGGTTTTTCAGTGTGTTGTGGCAACTGAAGATCTTTGCATGTGTGTTTATTGTGAGCTTCTTCCTCTGCTTATGAAATCTGAGTTGAAACTTTCCCCAGAGTGTGATACTTCAACAGGTGTCATCTTGCTGTTGTCAGGTAAATTAAGATTATCAGGCAATAAGCCTGATATCTCTTCTTTCCATGTGTCCTGTAGAGCTACTGAATCAATTAAGCTCATCCAGGAATTCCACTCAGCTGCTCCTTAGGTCAGTGGAAGTGTTTCCTTTTGTCTCTGCCTTGTTCAGATGCCACCATCCCAAACTGTTCATCCTTTTTGTTGTACATATTCTGGTGTTTAGTGGTGCAACAGTCCTATAAATGGTGTCTTGTTTTCTACTATTAAATGGCTGAAGAAGGACAGCTTCCAGCTGTTTATCCTTACTTTTCTTTTGAGAGCTCCTGGAATTTGCTGCAATTTCCTGATGAGTGTCATCCATCAGGCTGCAGTGACAAGGTGTCTCACACAGCTCTCCTCAAACCTGCTATTTTCAATGAACTTGATCATATTCCAGTGTAGCTTGATGTTATCCTCAGGCTGAATCATCTAGCAGTCTGTAACAGTAAACTGTCTTCATTACTTATTCTTGTATCAATCTTTGTCACCTGGAAACTTTATCAGGAGAAGTTGTATAAATATTTAACATTGCTGGATGGTTCTGTCCAGGCTCAGCAGGAGAACTTTGCTGCAGGAGTGGGTGAAATGCCTGACCTGCAACAGGAGGACTTGCTGCTCTGATTTCTTCTCCTCTGCCCCCAGGTTATCAGGATCAGAAAAATTAGTTTCAAGCTCATTTGGTGAATTTGGGCCTGTCCTGCTCAGAGCCTTGTAAGCAGCTGTTGTTGAAAAGAGGTTTTAAAAAGCTTTGGCACCCACAAACACTGGGAACTTCAAATGCCTTTTAAAGTATTGGAGTTGCTACCAGTGCACTCTAGAGCTGTCACAAAGCCTGTATGCACTTGAATGTCTTGGACATAGATCCTCATGTGTTCTTGAGAGATTTGTTTATTGCAGGACTGCTGGAATTGTCTGAGATGGCCTTGAAATGTCCCTGTAATCAGTCATGGGCTGTCTGTAATTTAGCATTGGAATACCCTTGCCAATGAGCTGTAACTAGGGATGGGTTTTAATTTACTCTTAATCTTGCAGGTTTTATTGCTTGCCTCATACAGGAGAATTTGTAGGAAAGCTGCTGTGACAGGGAAGCTGTCTCATAGAAACCAGCTAGCCAATATTACATGGTTTATTTTTTAATCCTTCAAAGAATTTTGGACATGAGGGGGCCAGTACCTCTGAACATAACTGTGCATTTATATTTGAGATTCAAATCTATTTTAAGCAGTATTTTCTTCTTCCCCAAAGTGAATTTTCTTAAACATTCAGATACTTTATTTGTGTGTGTGTGTGTGTGTGGGGGGGGGGAACTCAAACCCAAACAATAAAATGTTGGTTGAATGTCAGAATGTGAGAATATAATTGCTTACCATTTTATGGTCTATCCCTTGTAAGAAAATGCAGAGTAACAATGAGAATAAAAGGAAAAGGGTTTTGGGATGCATTGTGGAGATGTTACTGCAACAGATCATTGCACATTTCTTGGTAAGATGCACAGTTAAAATTGTCTTTGCATAATCTTCCCATATAGAGGCAAACACATCTCTTGCATAAAGGATCTGCTTTATAAAATTGAATTTTGTTCCAGTGTATCTGACTATAACCCAAGCTGGATTTCCTAACCAGTTCCAGCAATTACCAATTACCACAATCATTTCTGCCCCAGGTTCTTGTGTTTCTTGGTCAAAGCACACCCCTGTGCAGAGCAGTGTCTGTACTTGCATTCATTTGGAGTGTTCCAGTGCTGGTTAATTAAGGCCCAGGTTAAATGCTGCTGGCAAGAGTCCACAGACTCTGTAAACAGGAGGGGAATGGAGTTCTTCCTTCCTTATCCCCAGCTTTTTTTTTTTGTTTGCATGCCTCTGAATCTTGATAGAAACTACAGGCTGCTCTGAAATCTCTTCACTGAGCTATAACTGAATTTCATACAGTCAACAACCCAAAGCATTCTTTTTGCATGCAGCCAATTTTTAAGTTGTTCAAGTAACAAAAAGTATGAAATTGGTAGCACAGAATTTCTTGGCTAAAATCAAAATCCTTGCAGAAAGCAGCATTTGCAATAAACTCATGTACGGTTTATGAAAAGTTACTGCAAAAGCATTTGGGGGAAAAGTAAATTCTAGATTGTTGGGGAAGTGTTAGAGAAAAACAGCAGTGTTGTACTGAGTGTTGGAACAACAGAGGAGTAAATTTCCATTTTAGTGAGGAATGAGAGGTAATAGCTTCCTTTGGATGCAATACTTCAAACTAGTTGTCACCATCTGCTCTGCCTTAGTTCATAAAACACTGAAAATGAACATTATCTCCTGAGAGATGACTTGAGAAGTGCACTTTTCTGGGGTGGCATGCAGCTGTCCTGTTCTGCAGTACACACCGTGCCTCACACATTGAGCAGGCAGTCTCTGATCTGTGGAACTGCTTTTTTCCTCCTGACTGCAGGAGCACCTTCTCTCTATTTAGGGATTCAGTTATTTAGGTATTGCTGGCTATTATAATGTGCTGCTTTTATGGTTATTGTTAAAGCTTTTACTTTAGGGCATACTTGATCTGCATAATTACTTCCTGACTGTTTACTTTTGATCTGTTGGGGAATTCCTGTTTTCTTTCAATGTTCTGTGGCTCTGGCTGTAACACAAAGAGTTTTGCAGTGTACACCAAGATGACATTTCAGTGCCTTTTTAAAAATGACAAAAGGTTACTCAACTCACTTGTCTGTATTAAGCTCTTAAGATCTTGTTTACAGCTTGTTAATATAGGTGGGGGGAAGACTGGGCAGAGATTTTTCCTTTTCTGTTTTTTTTTTTTCCTGTGGTTTATCTGCTCAGAAATGCCTTTACCTTACACTAATCTCCAGTAGAACCCTACTGATTAATTCACTGGAGCTCTAGATGGTTGCCTTTGTTAGAAGAACATCTGTTTTGTTTGTTGACATGCCCTGGTGATCTCCCAGGAGTAAATTGTGTGGCCAACCTTCTGCAGGTGGGAATAGATGAGATTACAGGATTGCCCAGCAGGAATCCCTCCTGGATGCCTTGTAAAAGCTTGGATTGCCCTGCCTTGCAGACACTGCTGGGTTTGCCTGCTGGAAATCAGCACAGAAAGGGTAGATTTTTTCAGATGAACTGATAGGCATCTTTATGTGCTGCTGGTGGGTTTGGCAGCATTTCCATTTCTCCTTTGCAAAAGTTTTTTTTTAACCTGTTCATTGGTCTTCTCACTGTTATATAAAATCTGTCATTTTCCTCAGCTTCCTTTTCCCCTGGCTGTTGGGTGGGATGCTGGGGCAAAGGCAGGAGTTCTGCAAGCATATTCCTACAGCTGCACAGGGGAGCTGCTCCAGCACCTGATGATCACTGTGGATCACTGTGGCATTTGCTGTCACTCTCCTCTCCTGGTCTGGTGTCCTGTGACCAGTTTCAGGAGACTGTGCTTGTGGGACAGCTTGGATTGTTCCTGTGGCAGCCCTTCTCCAGCCTCAGGGCTGACTCTGCTCCATTAGGGTGACACCCCGAGCTCCCTCCTGACCTGAGGTGTCTCTGATCCTGCAGAGATCAGGATTCTGCTGGAGGGCTCAGGAGCAGCACAGGGCTCCCTTTACAGGACCATGCATATTGAAGAAGTGGTGCATGTCTTCATTCCCCTTCCCCTCCTGCCTTTTTGGGAGGCACCTTCTGGCTCTCACAACCTGTCTACAGTTATGAGGATCTGAAATTTTTAAAGGCTTCTTAATACCTAACACAAACATGTCTCTTTTTTAAAGGCAGTAATGCAGAATCCAAGGGAGGAGTGCAGTGTCGCAGCACACAGTTGTCTGTTCTTTCGATGAAAGGAACTGCTGGGGTTTTCTGTGTTTTTTCTTGAGCATTCAGAAGATGAAATACTGTTTAGAATTTACTGAGCAAGGAGAACAGGGTTTGTATTTGTTATAGAGCTGCTAAATAGATTTTTCAAAGGCTGTGTATGGTATTCAGAGGCACAATACATGACACATTCTGCCATCACAAGTGTGGGAGCATATTTGAGTCTAGCACAGCAGGCTTTTTATGTCTTTATGTCACCTTTTCAGCTGAACTCAGTTGGCTGCTTCTCAGCTGGGAGAAGCAGTGAGTGTCTATGTTTGTCTCTAGGACTTTCTCTGCCTTTTCCATCTCCCTCGACAGAGCTTTTGCTTTTGGCTCCTAAAAGCCCAGCACACAACTCCTGCTCTAGCCAAGGGATTGAAATCTGGGAATGTGCAGGTACTGCTCAGCAGTCAGTGGGAATGTTTGCTGTGTTTCCCAATCTCAGTAAAGTGTGGCTGCTGTAGGCTGGATGTGTGCATGGAATGCACCTATGACCAGTATCTTCATTAAGTATCTCACTAATTTCTCCACTACTTTATGCTCTTCAGGAGTGATGTCATGAGCCTTTAAACACATGTGAACTGCTTTATGAGGTGCAGTCCATGTTTGCTCATCAGATTTCTTCACTCACAAATCTTGCAATCAGGTGTTACCTGTGTCTGTCTTGTTTGCTACATCACAGGAGGTACACAGGGAAATTCTTAACTTGCTGTTTGACTTCCAGCTGTCCCCAAATTGTGCTGCCATCACTGAGAATGTGCATCATCCTAGAGATTGTTCATTGCTATGGGTGAAGCATGGGTTACTTTAATTATAAGTCTGTGAAATAGTTAATCTCATTATTATTTAGAGACTGAATAAATATTTTAAAGTCTTTTTTAAATTTTATTACAATGCATTATAACAAAACACAACAATAACAAGTCATCATTCACTGAGTTCTTCTTATCAAATGGTTTCTGGCACACTAATCAAAATAAATTCAAAACATATAAAATCATCTACTGATCTCTTTTTTTCCCAGATTTACCATGGTGGCTGCTTTTAATTCGTCAGAAAGCATTGATTGGCAAACTTCCAGGAGATCATGAGGTGTGCAAAATTACCAAGATTGCAGTGATTCCACTTTCTGAGACAGAACCTCAGGATCTGGAACTGGAGGTATGGCCATCCTCAAGGAACTGACTGTCCCCCTCCTGCTTCAGTGAAATTAAAGTCAAATGCCTCTTGTCTCTTTCTCTTGGTATAAGCAAACATCTTGAATATTTTGTGCTTTTTAAAATACTATTTTTTTGATTAAAAATATTTTTTAAACAGAAATCAAAAGTTCTGTTGGGGAGGGAAATTGCAACAAAATAATACTTAAATTTCATAAAGATCATTAGGAATACCACACAAGAATAAGATTTACTGAATCAGGAGCAAGTATAGTTTTAATAGATTCTCTTGCTTTCATTCCATTCTGGAATCTTAATTCTATAACTTGGCTTGAAGGGAAACCCTTACTTAGAATGTTGCAATTTTTTTTCCCCAAAAGAGAATGGATAAAGGAAGAAAAATTAAAAATAAAAATGAGTAGTGCTAATTTAATTTGAATGGGAAGTTGGGGTGGGTCTGTGTACTCAAGTCATGTCAAATTGAGGCAGCGAGTCTCACAATCACAGGAGAAAATGCCTTACAGAAGAGTGAGAATTGGGCTATAGATGGAAACCTGCATGTTCCCCCTCTATTTCAGTGTCTCCCCTAGGTCTGTGGACATCAAAATCTTGCTTTTGTAAACTTTAAGTTTTCTTTGACCTTTCTAAAGAGGATTTAAATGCTGGCTTTAATTCCATGTCATTATTTTAGCTTTGTAAAAAGCACCATTTCGGGATAAACAAGCCAGAGAAGATAACACAGTCCCCAGATGACACAAAATTCCTGCTGAAGACTCTTACTCAAATTAAATCCAATGTGTCTGCTCCAAATAAAAAGAAGGTAAAGTTTTCTTCTTTGTTCCCAAATGCTGAGCTTATAATTCAAAAGTTTTGATGGATGATCAAATGGAATACAAAGACCTTTTAAAAATTGCAGAATGTGGAGTTACTGTCTTGATGCCCAGTTTAATTTTTTTTGATTGCTTAGCTGTGGCTCCTCTGTGATTTTTTTCATTTTGTAATTACATAATTTTGGCAGAGTTGCTAATAGAGTTCTTTTTTAGTAGGATTTGCTTCCAGTGAGATTCTAAACTTCTATAAATTGCTTTGCATAAGTATCTCTTATAGTATAGAATTGGACACAAAGTTTGGTTCCTCAGGGAACACCACAGAGTCTCATCTAACTGCTTTTAACCAATAATGGCTTGGAAGTCAAAACAATAGTTATTAAAATTAGAATTACATTTCTCAGGGTGCTGTCCCTTATGTTTTTCTTTGCTGGGAGCTTTAAGGTCCTGCTCATCCCTGGGAAAGTGTTTGTCCTCCAAGGTTAGAAGTAGAAAATATGGCTGGAGTCTATTTCACTCACAGAGAAGGACATGAGAGCCATTGTTTTCTTTCAGATTAGAGAAAGCAAAGAGAAAGAGAGATTGGAGAAGAGATTATTGGAGGAGTTGTTCAAAATGTTCATGGATTCAGACTCCTTTTACTACAGCCTGAGCTATGACCTGACAAATTCTGTGCAGAGGCAGAGTGCTTGTGAGAAAACCAACCTGCCCCTGTGGAGAAAAGTGAGTGCTTGTGTTTGTTTGTGTTTGTTTGTGTTTGTTTCTTTCTTCCACCTGGGCCATGAGCTTCCAGTAATGGTCATGGTCCAGACCTGGCTGGTCACATTTTACAGCAGCTGAACACCTTGTCCTGTGACCAGCTCAGGTGCAAGGAAACAAAAGGCTGCAGCAGCATGACCTGAACTGAAGTGTTTTATTTAAGCTCTGACTTGTCTGTGCAGGTGTGGTGAATAAACTGATGGACACTGGTGTCCTTCCCACAGATACTGCCAAACCTAACTTGTAATACTGCAAAAACTGCCTTTTTGTCTTCTGAACAGGTGGATGACAGATTCTTTTGGAACAAGCACATGATTGAAGATCTCATCAGCATTGATGTGAGTTGTATTTGAGAACCATTCTTTAGTTCTTTTTAGTTGAGATGTTTGCTTAAGGCCTCACAGGGGTTTGGTTACAGACCTGCTTGGCAGACAGGTCAGGATCAGGGCTGTGCCTTCTGTAGCTGAGCAGCTGGCACTGCCCTCTGCCCCCAACCAGCCTGTGGTCATTGCTAAGGAGGGAACCTCAGCTGAAATCAAACATGAAAACAATAAAGCAATGTAGAATAACTTGGTGTGGTGTGTTTGTGCTGATTTCTGAAAGTAAAGTTGTGGTTTTATGTGAAATGGATTATCTCTGAACAGAGCTGAACTTGATAGAGAGGAGGAGCCAGGAAAGAAAAACCTCTGAATTCCAGAGTTTCCCTGAGATAAGATTTTGGTCCTCCACAGTGGAGGATAGTGTTCTGTCCCCTTGAGCACAGTAGCTGATCAGTGTAAAAACAGTGCAGAACAAGTTGTTCTGAACATCTGTCCAGAGTAAATAAAACATTTTCTGGGCAAATGAGCACATAAAGAAACAGCAAGCCACCACTGTCTTCAATATACAACCTTCCATCATTTTAAATTAACCTCCTAGACCAAGGACTAAGTTACTAACTTCTCCTGTGTGCAATTTAGGCCAAGTCTGATTTTCCTTATGGGTGACAGCACACATCTTGCCTTATGCCCTGCTCCTCTTTTATGGATAATTATGCATGAACAAATGGTTATGGAGTCACAGCAGGGTAAACCTCTGTCCTCTGTGAAAAGCTGTGTGTAATGCAGGAGTTTAATGAGTTTTATTTTCCATGTTATAAGATATAAATGGATAGCCTTGAGTTATTGGGGAATTTGGATTCTCTTTAAGAAACCAATGTTTTAGGGTGCAGAACAATGAACCTATTGTCTTGAGGACTAAATTAGCCCATATGAAATTTTATACTGTTATGTATTGCTGAAAACAGGCTAACATCTACCTTCCTGTATAAATGTGATACAGTATGTGTCCACACAGAGGTTTTAAAACTGCCTTAAAGCAGAAACTAGGTCAAAAAATTGCTTTCTCCCTTCTTCCTAATTTAAAAGCCCTGTGACTGATGGAGGAAAAGTGCTGCTGTCTCTTACAGAAATAAGGATATGGCAAAAATTAAAGCATGAAAAGCACGTGGAGCAACTGCTTTATTAACATGAGAAATGGCAGAAATAATTGTAGCTAATGTTGGACCAACAGGAAAGTAAATGTTTTTGTACCCTTCAGAATGCTGAAGTGGACTTCTGGATTATCCCCATCATTCAAGGATTTGTGCAAATTGAAGAACTCGTAGTGAACTACAGTGAATCTCCTGATGATGATAAGAGCAGCCCTGAAACTCCTCCTCAGGAATCCTCCTGTGTAGATGACATCCACCCCACGTTCCTGGTGGCGCTCATCTCCCGCCGGAGTCGGCACAGAGCTGGTAGGCAAACCCACTCCAGGCTGCTGGGGGGGATCTGAGCACTGCAGGGGCATGCAGCTGCTGGACAGGGCTGAGCTGTTCAGTCTTTGCTGCTTTTTTCTGCCAAGCTCAGGATTAA
This sequence comes from Serinus canaria, assembly GCF_022539315.1. Taxonomy (NCBI): domain Eukaryota; kingdom Metazoa; phylum Chordata; class Aves; order Passeriformes; family Fringillidae; genus Serinus; species Serinus canaria. The sequence goes on from NC_066320.1 coordinate 29,881,232, forward strand.
GTGTGTGAGATGGTATTTCTCGTTGGGACTCAGATGTTTGGTAGGTCTGGTGTCTGTTATAGTCTCACAAACCCTGAGTTCTGCAGCACTTCACTCTAACAAACTGAAAATGGAGCCCCATCTCTCTCTCTACAAGGCCTTCTAAGGATAAACTGTCCAGTTAAGAAATGACACCTAAATTTTATTTCTGCTTTTAACCCAATAACCAACCACCCGTGCCTGCAGTGTGGACTTTTTTATCCAATTGCACAAAACCACCCAAACCCATGGAGAAGAAGGTGAAGAAGGACCAGCCCCCACCCTAAAACCTCCATCTTGCTTTATACATATTACTATATTCTAACCCTTAAACTCCAGGTTTTCCACCCTGTGACATTGCACACTTCTATCCAAACTCCTCACCCACAATCCCAGTTCTGTCATTCCATTCTGGAAGCTTCTCCACAGCCTCAGGTCAGTGCAGTGCTCTCCTGTAGGTCAGAGCCTGCTGTCAGCACAGAAAGTCTGAAATGCTCAGCATGCAGGGTTGCAGCACTGAGTTGCTCAGCAGATGGCCAGCCCCTGTCAGTCTGCACTGCAGCCTTCCCTGCTGGCAGCAGGGAGAGGAGAGGCTGCAGTGCCTACAGCACTGGGCAGCTGCCACTTGGGCTGGCTGGCTCTGCTCTGGGGCACTGAAGGCATCCTTGAGGTCACACTCCTGAGGTAGGGTTCCATTTCTGCAGAGGTCCCCCTGATTAGGACCTTGTCTATAAATCTTTGCTGATATATTTCAGTAGGCTTGGATGGGAGTTAAGTTTTCAAAGGTCTTTGAGGGCTTTGGCAGCAGCTGGAGAGGCTTGAAAAGCCATGTGTGTGCATGCCTGTGTCCCAGGAGATGTTTGTTAGGGGCAAGGTGTGAAATGTCACCATGCTTTGGTCTTGTACCTTACTTGCCTTAGAGTAGCAAGACAAACAGAAATTACTCCCTGTCCTTAGGATCTCAAAAAGAAAGATTGAATCCCTTTACAGCTTCATAAATCCTGTTCAACTCCAGGCTTTTCAGTCCATCTGCTTTTTATGAAGACACTCTCTAATGTCTCCAACTCCTTTCTTACACAGTTGGGTTTTTAACATGTCAAAAACCCAAAAAAACCTGTTGAGCTTACCCTGCTATAGGACTGTAGCTTTGTACCACAGCTCACTTGGATGCATTTAACTCAGTTCCAAGGAAAAGGGTTTGTCAGAACAACTTGGAGTAAATAAGAGTAGTACCTAGTTTGTAGTCTGCTGTTTTCATACTAAATTGTTACACACATAGAGGAACTGAATTCTAGAGGGAAAATTTCTTATTGATTCCTTCTTACTATGAGCATCACATTGCTCATCTGATTTCTAGTCCAGAGCATAAACTGTGTAGAATTTTCTCCCTGATTAAAAGCTGTAATGCTGCTCTGACAATTTCTCTACAGAGATCCCTATTGTAGGTATTTTACATTCTTTTCCCTTTCCTACTTTTAACCTCTTCCTGTCTGTGCTGTCAAGGTTCAGCTCAAAAAATTGGTTCAGGACTACTTCCAGACATGGAACTAAATTTCCATGAATATTTTTCCATCTCTCTTGCTCCTTCCCCGTCCTTGCTACCACCTGCATCCCTTCTGAAACAATGATGTGCTCTCCTTTGAGTCAAGGATATGCAAACACGTTTCTGTTTAATGAGCAGTTCAGAGCTGGGTGGGCATAAAACTGTAGGCAGAGGAGCTGTATCTCTTCTTAGTGTGCAGAATTGGTTACACAGGTTAAAACAAAGAAGGGAAAGCTTCTGCCTTGTGGAAAAGGTGCAAATCCTCTTGGGCTGCTTGAGGGATCTCTGTGAGAAGTGGAGCCTCTGCCAGTAAAAGTGGCCTTTAGGTTCATGGAAAATACTGAGCACTAAAGTAAAACTTTGTGCTAAATGTGACAGAACAGGAAGAAATGTGTCTTTTAAGGTGAACCTGAAGTATTTGTGACTTTAATCTGCCCTGTCCTGTCAGCTTACATTCTGCTGCTCATAGTGTATCAGTAAATAAACTTTATCCATATAGTCAAAATAACTTTTGAGGAATAAACTAGGATTGGAGTGACTTCTACCATTAATTACTTCTACCATTAATGGATTTGGGCTAGAACTCTTGTTTTGGGTTAGCATTGTCAAAACCAGCAACATAAATTATTGATGTTTAAGGCAAACACTTTATTGTGACTTGACCATTCTCATTCCCCCAGGAATGCGGTATAAGCGGAGAGGTGTTGACAAAAATGGAAACGTGGCAAATTATGTTGAGACAGAGCAGCTGATCCATGTCCACAATCACACCCTTTCCTACATCCAAACACGAGGCTCTGTGCCTGTTTTCTGGAGCCAGGTTGGATACAGATACAACCCACGGCCCCGGCTGGACAAGAGTAAGTGTTTGGGTGAAAAACCTAAAAATCAGGGTCCCCTGGAACTCTTCTTATGGAAGAGATGTTTATGTGGGTGTGGTGCATGTGTAGAAGGATGAAGCAGGTTTATTAAAAGTTAATTTTTTGTCCCATGTCCTCTGCACAAAAAGCAAAATGCAGCAAAATTCAAGAACGTGCTTGCTTATAACAGCAGTGTTGAAACGGAGCAAATTAATGAAAGACCTTTAAAAGTAATTTTGTACTATGTGTTCTTATATTTAAGCTAAGGTATCTTGGTTTTTTAGAGTACAAATTTGGGCATGATTTAATACATCAAACAGGATTTATTGCTGAACAGGCTGCTTCTGTCTAACACTGCTCTGCCTTGTAGGTGAAAATGAAACAGTGTCCTGTTTTCGTGCACACTTTGAAGAGCAGCTGAAAAATTACAAAAAGCAGGTGAGTGCTACATGACAGAATAGTAATCTCATGAAAATGCAGGGGTTGAAAGTTAATGTTTTTAGGTTGTTTTTCTTAGTGATGTGTTGTGGGTTTTTTTAGAAGCTTGTTGAAAATTGGAAGGTTGGTACATAAGTAGAATTTTAGTTTAGGTTTTTCAAATACCCTTGTAAATAACCAGTAAAACCAAGCAATAACTTATGGCAATGTTTAAAACTTATTTCTGTGTAGCTGTCCTATGCATTCAGAGCTTCTCTGTATTTAAATTTGTGTAGGCAGGGAACTGTTGGAGCTTATTTGTCTCAGGTACAATCTATCAAAGGTAATTTCAGCCAGATTGCTATGAATCTTTAACTCTGGAGCTGTTTGTTATTGCATGGTGTAAATCCAAGCAAGTTTTGTAGCAGATGGTGAGTGTTAAATATTTAAACTTTTGAACAGGTTATTATTAACTTGGTGGACCAGACAGGCAGAGAGAAGATTATTGGAGATGCTTACCTTAAACAAGTTCTTCTCTACAACAATGCAAATCTGACTTATGTTTCATTTGACTTCCATGAGCACTGGTAAGAAACCTTTTAGAAATGTCACTTTGCATCTTTTTTTATTGTCATGAAAGGCAAGTATAAATGAGGAGAAGACTCATTATTTCTACTTCTGCATGAAACACTGTTTTTTTAGACAAGAATACAGTTTTTAAACTAAAGCACTATAAAATTTAAAACTTGGCTAAGCAAGCACTGCTGTTTGTGATGTTGTGTCCCTGACCTGTTAAATGTGCAGTTATTTATTGGGCAAAGCATAATTGTCACACATTTTAAGAATTTCCTTAAACTCTTAAAATGTGTGACAATTATGCTTTGCCCAATAAATAACTGCACATTAAACACGTCATGAGTGTTTAATGTGCAGTTATTATTTAAGTTTATTCCTTAAACATGCCATGAGTGTAAAGCTGTGGCTGACCTGCTTTTTCAAGCTATGTAGCATTTTGCTTTTAATTCTCTATTTCTGTTTCTCTTGCTTGTTTCCATAAAAACATGATGGGTCCTTTCAGGACCCTGATGCTGTTATTTCAATATAAAATACAGGGATTTTATCTTAATCCAGTGTGAGTAGTTGCTGTTTTCATGACTGCCGTCTGATGCTGCCATGCTCTCATGCCCAAGCATGTCATCTGTCACAGGCATGTATTTCTCCTGCTCCCTCAGGCAGGCTGCATTTGTGGGGGGTCTAAACTGGTTTAATCTTCACTTCCAAACCTAATCTAGGGATTGCAGCTGGCCTGGGAGAGCATTACTGGCTGACTGGGAATGGCATCAGTAGATACTGTCAGAGGGGGTGGTGGGAAGGGAAACCCCTCTCAGAGCAGGATTGGCCTTTGAGAGTTCTGTAGGACCGTTGGCACCCTGGATGGATTTGATAATTAATCTTTTGTTCAGAGGAATTTTCATTTTCCTTCATTCACTTTTCTCCTACAAACAGCTGTAGTGACCAGGACTGTTTCTGCACTGTGAGCGGGAGTGAATTGAGAACAATCCTGAAAAAATAACCAGATGGGGTAGGGGTAGGAGGGGGGATGTGTCTCTGGGTGGTTTTCTCTGTACAATCACTGGCAGAGCAGGACTCACCATCCCAGTTCCAAATCTACTGGAGTTACTTTCCTTGAGACTGAAATGAGAACAGAATGTTGCACATGCCTGAATAGCTGCACACTTACTCTTCCTAATGGAAGCAGCATTAAAAAATGCTAAGTCCTGAGAATTTAATGATCTTTTAACCTCTTGCCTTGGATTTGGACGTTGAACTGTGCTGCAAAATAGCTCTGAATCTTGGCTCCTGTTTAAAGCTCTTTGCAGGAGGGAATGCTTGTCTCTCTCATTTAGCCGAAACACCATATTTGTTAACAGTACAAATAAGATAAAGTTGTTAAGTAAAGTCACTGCTCTAGTTCAGACTAACTTTTGTGAAATTCTGTGTTTCAGCCGAGGAATGAAGTTTGAAAATGTTCAAACACTGACTGATGCCATTCATGATATTATTCTTGACATGAAGTGGTGCTGGTAGGTACTGAACTGTTTTTAGACTAGTAGGGAACATCTGTAGGGGAAAGCACCAGCAAAGAGCAGATATTCAGAGGCCTTAATTTTCTCCAAACCAATATATTTTATATATTCTCTTTTGGTGTCCAGCTTGTTTGTCACAGTTTTTGTCTTCTGAAGTGTTGGTGTTCTACCCATGTGACAACAGAAATTTTCAAGTGTTGTTTCCTGCCCAAGGTTTACTGCATTTCTGCATTTCACACTTTTAGGGTCGCTCACATTTAATGTGAAGCACTCTGTATTTGACCCACAAACCCTAGGATGGCAGCCTGACTGTTGACAGCAAGCAGCCATTAGTTTGAACTGATTAAAGTTCATCCATTTGGGTAACCAGTGTGGCTGCAGCCTCAATCAGTTGCTCTCTATTGTTCTGTGTTGCTGTCATTATCATTGGCTTCTCTGTTCTTGAAATTAAATGCTCTTGAAAGTTTGTATTATGTATGCATGAGTTCAATTCAGCATCTGATTGCACCTCAAGTTTGTGGCCTCAGTAGGATTTAAGTCTGATATCCAGCCTAGATTTAAGAGGAGGATAAGTGGGAACAAGAGGAGTTAATTCAGCGTGAGGCGTGGCTGGGGTGTGAGTGCATGGTGATGGTTATCAACAGTGCTCCATGTGTAAAATGTTGAACTGTTTGTAGCAGCTGGTGAATTACCCTGGATGTTGAGTGTCTCAGTGCCTCTGTTCTCTCCCTGTTGGCAGGGTTGACCAGGCTGGGGTGATCTGCAAGCAGGAGGGGATTTTCCGGGTGAACTGCATGGACTGCCTGGACCGCACCAACGTGGTGCAGGCTGCCATTGCCAGAGTGGTCATGGAGCAGCAGGCACGTACAGCTGAGGGGCTCTGCCAAGTGCTGAGTGCTCACACCTGCTTTGCTGTTCACAGAGAGATCTGGGCGTTTGAAAAATGCCACACTGACCTCTAGGAAAAAATCTTTGCAAAATACTCGAAGAGCTGAGAGGAATGATTCAAAATGCAAAACTTGAAGTAATTACAGAACAGTGATGCCTCCTCCTGTCCTCCTTCAGAAAGGACTGACTGTCCACAACTTGGAGAGGATTGTCTTGTTTGGATTTAGTAGTTTCAGTTTAAGTTATCTAGGAATACAGAGTTTAGAAACAAGGCACCTTCTCCCCCAAGTGCCTCACAGAAATGATATTAAAAGACTGAAATCTAACAAGTTGGGTGCTATTTTAGAAGCTTTGAAGTGAAATACTGTGATGCAGCAAGCAGGGAGATAAGTTGTCTCTTCTATGTGTAGAGGAATAATTAATTCCTGGTGTAAATAGCCCTGATGGCTGTGACTGCTGTGCTGTGAATAGTTCTCCCTGTACAGAGGAGGGATTTCCAAGCAGACTGAGAGTACTTTCCTTTAGTTTTCCTCTTTGCTCTGGCCCTCACTTGTTTTCTAGAAGCTCAGTGGTGACTCTGTTCCCTGACACAGTACTGCTACAGACCTAATGCAGGCCTAATGTCCTGTAACTGGAACATCAAAGCCCCAGTCACAGCCCAAAATGAGCAAACCTGATTATGGTTAAAGAGAGAGGATGAAGTGGGTCCTTGATTAGGGTGAAAAGTGACTGGATCTGGCCATTGTACCTGGCAGTTCCTCTTTGTGATCTGCTCTTGTGAGCTCCTGACATAGGAGTGCTAAGGACCAGGGGAGGGATCAGCAATCCCACAGTCATTATTTTAGAATAGGGTTTCTATCCAGGGTGACTCTTGAGATCCCAGGCAATTCTTGCAAAAACAAGGGTGTTACAGATTGTTGTGAAGAGGCTAAATCATTGCTGAAGTGTGAGCTTGTGATGTGCTGCATCATTCTCATCCTGGAGCTGAAGTACTTGGGAATCATTAATGCCTGAGAAATGCTCTGAGCATTGCAGGGTCAGTGGATGGACTGAAGGACTGAGGGTTACTTGTACCTCACACTTCTTCCTTGGAACCACTGCTTTCTCTCATCTGGAAACTTGAGAGGGCTTTCAGAGTTAATGAGCAGCTCTGTGTTAATTTTCATCTAACTTGCAAAGAGTGCTTCAGCATTTGGTTTCAGTTGTAAATGGAATTTTCCTATGATTTATTCCAAGTTATCCCTATCATTTATTGACTGCATTGCAGTTGTATGTGCTGCTCTGCCCACCCAGTGGGTGTACAAAGCCTGATGTTGGTGTTGTACCCAAGGCTTATCTGGGGAAAACTGTAGGACTGGGTGTTCTGAGAGGGAGAGATCTTACTCTAGTATCAGTGACAAACAGTAACTGTCCAAAATGTGCAAGCACTCATAATAAACCAACATAAGAGGTTAGTTTTATTTGTTTTCAAGCCCTTGAGGTCATGAATGCCTTTGCAATAGAAGACATATTAACTTGTTTATTTTAAAATTGTGATGTCTGGGTTTTTTTTGATGGTTCTCTTTTGAAAAATTTCCTGTATCTTGAGAATCTACAGTAACTTGTTTTCCTTCAGCTAATTTTTTTGATGATTGACTTAACATCCATAATTGATGTCACTGCTGCCTCCAGTGATGTGATGTTTAGCAATAAACCACCAATTCATTAATCTAATCTGACAAATCAGCACAACGGCTTCCTCCCCCCATCATACAAAATCTGACAATTAAACATTGGCAAGCATTTCCATTTACTGAGAATGACTTTCACTTTGGGCGCTGAATTAATACATGTGTCAAATTCCAGCTCAAGAAACTGGGTGTGATGCCACCAGAGCAGCCTCTGCCAGTGAAGTGCAACAGGATCTACCAGATCATGTGGGCCAACAACGGCGATGCCATCAGCCGGCAGTACGCGGGCACGGCAGCCTTGAAGGTAAGGGGCAGCCCCTGCCCCAGCAGTGTCTGGGGTGGCAGGGCTCCTGGGCACTGCAAAGCCCTGGCATGTTGGCTGGGTTTGAAAAGGTTTCCTGCTGAGGAAGGCAGGAGCCTCCCTTGAAATGGAAAATGTAAAACTCCTCCCTCCTAATTAATATGGTTTGAAATTAAGGGGCTCTCAGGCAAAGGGATGGGAGAAGGAATAACAGTTCTTTAATAGGAAAATTAAAAATACAAATTCAGTAGTACAAAAAAAGCCACTCACAGAGTCAGAACATGCCCTGGCACCCTGTGTGTCAGGGTGGTGGCACAGTCCCGTCCCAGGGGGGCTCAGGCTGGTGGCACAGTCCCATCCCAGGGGGGCTCAGGCTGGTGGCACAGTCCCATCCCAGGGGGGCTCAGGGTGGTGGCACGTCCCATCCCAGGGGGCTCAGGGTGGTGGCACAGTCCCATCCCGGGGGCTCAGGGTGGTGGCACAGTCCCATCCCAGGGGGGCTCAGGGTGGTGGCACAGTCCCATCCCAGGGGGCTCAGGCTGGTGACACAGTCCCATCCCAGGGGGGCTCAGCCCTCCTGCAGTGCCAGCTGTGGCTCTGCTGGAGCAGGGATCCTGCACAAGGGGGGAGTTTTCCTCTGCAGCTCCAGGGCTGCTGGAGATGGGCCTGCTCTCCCTCTGGGAATGCAGGGCAGCAGAAAGCTGCTCCTCTGGGAATGCAGGGGGCAGAGGCTGCTGGGCTGTTCCCAGGGCAGATTGGATCCAGGTAGGAATGCTTGGCTCCTCCCCTGGGCAGATTGGATCCAGGTAGGAATGCTTGGCTCCTCCCCTGGGCAGAGCATCTCCCATGGGATGGTGGAGTTTGATCAGCCCTGCAGGGACACTCAGTGGCCACGGACAGAAGATAATTGATAAATAATGTTCCATGAACAGAAGAGATCTCCTGGAGAGAGGATTGGCTGTGGGAGAGATAAAGAAAACTGCCCCAAAAACAGCAGAGAACTGCCCCACATCTAACAGATGGCAATAGAATACAAACCCCAGCCACATCTTGCATTTCCAGCCTAAGACAGATATTTAAAAGTTCACCAAGTGCTCTGTGTGGTTTTGTTCTGGAGAGATGAGGCTTTGCAATGGAAGAATGTTTTGTGTTGGGCTTGGTGTGAGTCAGAGAAGAGCTAAGTGCTCCCTGCACTTCACCTGCATTCTGTTCTCTTCAACAAAAACCACAGCAGGGATAAGAGTTTGACAGATATATTAATTATTAAATCCATTTATATTTTATCATGGTTATAGTACTTCTAAGCAGTTACAATACTTAAAGAACACTCTAAAGTTCTGGAGATTGGGCTATGTAGATATTAATTAGCTGTATTTTCTAAGGACTCTTCTTAATTAGCTGTAATGCACTCTGTGTACCAAGATCAAGCATGAAACTCCTTGCTCTGTACTTCTACTGCTTTGAAAAATCATAGAATGTGAGGTATTTGCTGGTGTAACTGGAGGAACAAATTTTAGTAGTGTTTGCATTTGGCCTAGGAAAAATCATTATGGTGGAAATGCTTAACACTTAAATCTGTCTTTAAATATCTCTACTGAGCTTTGATGAGTTGATTGCACTAATATTTAAAAAAAAATACAAAAAACAGCCTGACATGCTGGTTTTCTTTGAATATATTGAACTTTAAATCTGAAGTGCAGACCTCAACTTATAGATCTAAATTTTCAGGCCTTCTGCTGGAAGATTTCTCCACTCACTGTTGAGTTTCATGGATTTAAATGAATTCATTTTAATTGTGGTATTTCTTTTAATTTGAAAGTGAAACACATTTGAAATATTCTTCATAGGAGTTGATGTGGCTTTTAGAAATGCTCTGTGCCATTGTGTCTCTGAAAATAGAATCCTCTAATGAAGTGTAACTACAAAAACAACTTTTTATTCAAATTCTAAGCCTTCCATGGCCTAGAAACTTTCTTTTGTTTCTGAGGTTGTGAGGATATGTGCTGCTTTCCCCCTGTTATGTTTGTCTTGCTTTGGTAGCAAAAGCAGTGAGATGAAAACCAGTTTTCAGTAAGCTTCAGTCTTCTCTACTGTTCCACTTGTGTTCCTTTTACATTAAAGGCCAGAAAGTAAAGGGATTTTTTCTTTTGGAGGTATTGAAGCATCACAGTGGTTGATATATTGAAAGTCCTGCTTCAGTGTTAGCTGGCTTATATGTCCAGATTTGTCTTCTGTTGCAATTTCCTACTGAAATTGTAAGTCAAAACCAGAGGATTCTCTTCAGAGTCAATGGCAGAAGATGCTCTTTTGAAAAAAAAAAATTATTTTCAACTTCTATATGAAATAGTTACTTGAAGATAATGCCTGAGTTGCCATCTATTCAGTTCTGAATTTCAGAGTGCCAAATCCTTTCAGCTGAGCCTGCTGCTCCAAATTTTGATGTAAAGATTTGCATGTTGTGTGTGACAGGGTGACTTCACGAGGACTGGTGAAAGAAAGCTGGCAGGGGTGATGAAGGATGGAGTGAACTCTGCAAACAGATACTACCTGAATCGTTTCAGGGATGCTTACAGGCAAGCAGTCATAGGTAAGAGCACAATTTCAACCCAGCTGAGCTGTGGTCTTTAGAAAAGATTATTAAATCATATTGGTATCGTCTTTCTGACTGATTTTTTTTTTTTTTCCTCTCCTGTTGCTTAAAGCACTGTGAGGGGGGTACATGTCTGTATTGGACTCTGTAAGGAACAGTCTCCTTTTGGAATTTAGGCATCTTTCAATTCAGAGGGATTGCAGGCTGTGTGACTCATTGGAGACTTTGCCCAAGCCTTCATTTTAGCACTAAATGTCTTGTAGCATCTCTTCTTTTTTAAAGACAAAGTTACATTTATGTAGCAAGTATCTTTTAAAATTGTGAGGAACTCTTGTTTTCCATTGAAAGTAGAGTTACACCTTCTGAGTGTTCAGTTAAGGAAACATTCTCTTCAGAAAGACTACCAAGAGCATCATTAAAATGCAGCATTTGGAAGGAATTTACAAACTCTTGCCATGTATCACTTTTAACTGTGTCTTGCTTGATATTTCCTGGGATTTATTTAGATTTGATGCAGGGCATCCCTGTGACAGAGGACCTGTACTCCATATTTACAAAGGAGAAGGAGCATGAAGCCCTGCACAAGGAGAACCTGAGGAGCCACCAGGAATTGATCAGCCAGCTGCTGCAGAGCTACATGAAACTGCTCTTGCCAGATGATGAAAAATTCCATGGAGGGTGGGCACTCATTGACTGTGACCCAAGGTTTGTTGAACAAAGTTAAAATTGATCAGCTGCTACTCTCACACCTCTGTTAATTACTGCAGATGTTAAAAGGTTTTGAGAGCTGATGTGTGGACAGTTCTGTAGAAGAGGACAAGAGTGCTTGGAGGGTTGAATACTTGTAGTTGTAAAGGGAAAAATCCTCTAAACATGTGCTTTTCCCAAAGTGCCATAAAAATGGTGCATGCTGGAATGACTTTTGAGAGATCATCTGGAAATGGATGGATGTGGGTAATTTTGCCAAAATGTGGCAGGTCTCATGAAGAGAACTTGTGGAACTAAGGGTTGTTAAAAGGGAGTGCTTGAGGAGCTGTTGTTTCTTACTGCTTTATAGGGAAAGTGTAGCTGAACTGATCAGATTGAATCCTTGGGGAGTGAGTCAGCAGTTGGACAGTCTGGATTTCTGTTTGTGGAAAGTAACGAGCATAAACTCTGAACTTCACTTTTTATCAAGTTCAGAGTTCAGGAGCTTGCAAGAGAAAAATACTGGTTAGATCTCCTGCAGGTTAAACTTCAGCATCTAAAAATAGCAGAGCAGGTTGTTCTGACAGCTATTCAATTCAGGGCACAGACTCCTCACCCTCACTGAGTCTGAGGTATTTTTCCATTTCTCTGGTAGCATTTTTAATAGCTTGTGGGCTTTCTATTTATTTTTGGACCTTCTGCTGACGTATTTGAGCTCAGGTTTGAGAGAGACTGTTGCTTACATGGATTTGATAACACACTGTGATTGAAACTTCTTGTAACTTGTGTTCAGCTCCTAGAGAGCGTCCCCAGAACACACTGGGCACAGGTTACAGCTCTGCAAACAAAACCTTCTACCCTGTATTTATTTTCCTTCCCTTCAGTCTCATCGATGCCACTCATAAGGATGTGGATGTGCTGCTTTTACTTTCAAATTCTGCCTATTATGTGGCCTAGTAAGTGACTACTTTCCCTTCCTATGTGTAGTTTATTTTAGTAGCTCTGCTTTAGATGAGCAGGAAGCACTAAATTCTGTTTGTTTTTTCTAGTTACGATGATGAAATCGACAAAGTGAATCAGTACCAAAGGTTAAGTCTTGAAGCTCTGGAAAAAATAGAAATAGGTAAGAAAACAGTCACTCTGTGTCTTTTTTGGAATGCTCTTAACAACGGCTTGAGCACTTATCAGAGCATCCTACAAGTGTATTGAAGCAGCAGTCCTTGAAGTGTGGCACTTACCCTGGGCACCCCACCCAGAAATGGCCCCTCAGGCTGGGAACAGCTGCCAGGCTCTTCCTGCTGCTGGAAATGGAAGCTTTGATCACTGCAAGGGTTCTAAAATTTTCCCTCTTTTAAACTCCTGAAAGAGCCACAGAGTCATCCAAACAGATTTCATTATTTATCAAATGGCAGTAACAATTTTGCCAACTTCTGTAATGAGTCATGGGTTTGTGCATTCAGGGCTCTCCTCCTTTGATCCAAACACAGCAACTGGCTCAGAATTGTACTTCAGATATTTCACAGCTTTAGAAAACTTCTTTCTCAAGGGCTGATAACAGACATGCTATTACAAAAGCACCTTGTTATGTTGATTTAACTTACTTGCTATAGAGTGTAACATCTGCAGGCTAAATCCAGCATTTTCTGCTGGAAGCATGAAAGATGTCTTTGAATCATGAAACAGGTGATTTAACTGGGCAGAAGGGAGTGTGTGGCCTCCTGATGGAGTTTAATCCTCCATTACACAACACACAGTGATTTCATCATCCCCTGACTAACTTTCACTGTATCTGTGCAATTTCTGAGCATTCAGGGGAAAGGTCTCCCTCACTTGTGTATTGGGGAGATTTGTGTCCTGAGGCACAGAACAGAGTCCAACATCTACATCCACACCTCATTTAATGCTGTAGCTTATGCAGTGCACTGAAGAGTTGAAGTACTGGTGTAAATCTTGAAATTTCAATTACATCCCCCTGATAAAAATACTAGCTTTCCCTTTAATCATTGCAGGAAAATTCCCTAGAAAACCCACAGGATGTAAAAAGTGTAGAGCTTTTTTTTTCCCTTCTATTTGAAAGAAGGGAAAAATCTGCAATAAACAATCAGGCTGGATTGTAACAGACACACAGAGAGTCTAATTGCTTTTTGTAAGTTATTGATTGTTTAGTTAATGTGAAAATCTTTCATTTAAAATGTCAGTCCTGCTCTTATGAAAACATGAAGCATTTTAGGCTGAAAAAGACTGTCAGCACTAGATAGCCTTAGGTGCAGGCTCTGCAGTATCTCTTTCAGTGTTTGGTTAAAGATTTCTAAAGATTTCTCCTGGTTTCTCTCTCAGGGCCTGAGCCTACTCTCTTTGGCAAACCCAAGTTCTCTTGCATGAGGCTGCATTACAAATACAAAGAAATGAGTGGATATTTTCACACTCTCAGGGCTGTGGCTCGCAGCCCAGAAGAAGATGGAAAAGGTTTGTGTCCTATGTAGAAGTTTTAGACATAGAAGTGTATCCAGTGTATTGGTGTTTCTCTAAAAAACACTTGTTCCATTGCTCTTAAAATTTTTCCTTCTTCACAAATCACTCCAATAAAATCCTCTTGTGTGACATGGGAAAACAATTTAAAAAATCACTCAGATGTTACTGTTCTAATAGAAAAAAAAAAAATAAGTTTCAGGTACAGCTTTAAAGTAAAACATCTCTCTAGAACTTGAGTAATTTCCCTGTCCAAGTCTTTATTGCTCCAAAAACTTAGAAAATGAAGTTAAAATTAACTCCTAAAGAGGGAAAGAAATCGATTTTTTTAGTGAAATGAGTGTCTGGAAATGTTCTTGCTTGTTGTTTAACTAGATTAAACAAACACTAACAAGGGAAAAAATATCACTTCATACCTGGAGCACTGAGTTTTGTCAGCAAGAATTAGAATAAATAAAATTGCTTCTCTTCCTTCCCCAGATGAGGCAGTGTGGCAGTGATTTGCTGCATGCTGAGTATTTAGGGCTGAAGGAGAGTTTATTCTTTAGGTTTGTTTTGTAAGCTTTAAATCAGAATTGCATCTTGAAGGGCACAACTGCTCTGCAGGGTGAAGGAAAAAAAAGGCAATAAAACCAAACATAATGATGTTAAAATGAGACCTGTTTCTTTGTAGATTGTGTAATATGGGCTTTTAAGGGTGTGTTTAAGGGTCTGACAGGCTGCTGCTTGGATTTCAGACACTCTTCAGTGCATTGCAGAAATGCTGAGAATCACAAAGCAAGCAATGGGAATGGATGTGCCCATTATTGAGAAGAAGCTGGAGAGGTGAGTACCTAAATGATGTGATCCTTCTGTATCCCAACTTTCTTCTTAACTCAGCTGCTTCTCTCAGCTGCGTAGAAAGTGTAGCAAAAAACCATTGTTCTTTTTACAGGTATTGCAGACTGAATATTTTCTAAATCTGGGTACTGAGTACACAAAGTCAGGGTTAAAAAAAAGGAGAATTCAAATCCTTTTTCATCAAAAACTAAAGTGGCTGCAGAAAATGCCTGCTCCCCTTGTTTGGCTACTGTTCTGTATCAACCCTCCTTTGTTGGTTTCAGCTTGATTAACTTATATGGGTACAATACTATTATGTAAAAAAAAGGATTTAATTTATTATTTATGTAAGAAAAGGGTAACTTAGAACTGAAATGTCCATTTCTGTTACAGAAATAGACTGGAAGACAGTGTCCACTTGGTGCTTTGATTGTACATTAAAGATCTTCTTCCTCTTGTAGGAGAAGCAGCAAACCTCATGAAGACATCATTGGCATTCGGTCTCAGAACAGAGGGTCCCTGGCCCAAGGCAAGAATTATTTACTGAGCAAGTTCTCCTCCCTCAATCAAAAGGTGAAACAAACCAAATCCAACGTAAACATCAGCAACCTTCGGAAGCTGGGCAGCTTTGCCAAACCTGAAGTGAAAGTCAATTTCTTGAAGCCAAATTTGAAAGTGAATCTTTGGAAGTCAGACAGCAGCCTGGAAACTCTGGAGAACCCGGGGGTCGATCAGAAAGTCCCGAGCGAATCCGACACAGAAGCCTCAGACAATGACTCCTTCCACTCCGATGACTTCCTGAGCAACTCCAAGTCGGACGAGGAGGGGCAGCTGGGGGGGTCCCTGGAGAACATGGGCCCCACGGACTACGTGCTGCCCAGCTGCGGCATCATCGCCTCGGCGCCGCGCCTGGGCAGCCGCTCGCAGTCCCTGAGCAGCACCGACGTGAGCCTCAGCGTGGCCGTGCCGGCCGGGGGCCAGGACGCTGCCCTGCCTGCTGCTGACAGCGCAGAGCTGGAGCTTGCCAAGCCCATGGATGTGTACTGCCAGAGGTTCGTGCAGGATGCCCAGAGCAAGGGCTGCGATGTGCTGGAGCCTGAGGCTGGTCCTCAAGAGCCCCATCACGCACCGACCCAAGCCGGCAGGAGCGCGGCCAAGAAGGCAGAAGCCAAGGCTGAAGCTGTTGCAGACGTTCCTTCCAGGCCATCGAAGCTGGATGTTCGGTCTTCTGAGCCAAACCCTCAGCTCTTGGCTGTCGGTGGGCCTGACTTGAATAAATCCCACAGGAGCCCGGGCTCTGTGTCTGGGAACCACGAACCAGGACTCCACACCACTCCTTCCCCCGCCGACGGCAGCAGCAGCAGGGCCGTGTCTCCCTTCGCTAAAATCCGCAGCTCCATGGTCCAGGTTGCCAACATCACCCAGGCAGGATTGACTCAAGGGATTAATTTTGCTGTGGCAAAGGTCCAAAAGAGCCCTGCAGAACCAGAAGCTTTAAATGAAATCAAACAAAAAGAACTGAGAGAAATGTTTACGCAATGCCAGACGCGAATAATTCAGATCTAGTTGCTCATTTGGGAAGTGTTCTTCTAGCTGTGGCTTCTAATAAAATAACCCAATGACATCAGGACTATTGTGGCATGAACTGCTACTGGATACTGGGATTGATAATAGGTAATTTGTTTACAAGCAGTGAGAGATGCAAATGAATTTGGTTCTGACCAAGCTTCAGAATTCCCTCAGGCAGGTGAGACAGAACCTGTATAAACCATATTTAAACAGGTAGCTTAGACACTGGGATTCAATAAGCATGCTGTCTTAGATGTGTTGCACAGTTATTTTTTTGAGACTAATTTTGTAGCTCTTCTGAATTATGTAGAAAGTATTTATACTCAAAGGATGATACTGCACTTCTCTGACCTTACTTACCTTGCACTACACCAGCAAAATAAAGTACCGGTAAATTACATTTTATTTATTTTTTGGACTAGTATTTTTACTTGTTTTCAATGAAGTTCTAGATGCAGCTCTCTGAATTGTGCCTCTACAATGGGAACCGACGTGTTTTTGTTGAATTTAAGTATGTTAACCAGAAAGTAAGATTTCTTTGCTATCCTTTTTTTTCCAGACATCCTGGGACACTTTCATTATAGATAAAGCTTAGAGACCCAATCTGAAATACCCACAAGCCTGCAGTGCAAATTTCTTCTGTAGATTGGTTTTTTTCCTCACTTGTTCTGAGTTGAGGGCAAATGAAGCAAATGTCTTTGAATTCTCTTACCCATGTTAAAGCAGTTAATTTTCCTTTTTAATTCCAAACTCTGCCACAATTTGCTCTATTTTTTTGTCTCTGTAAAGCAGGACGAGCCAGATACCTGCCCATCAGGCACTGTGTCCCTCTGTGCTAGGATTCTCTCCAAGTATGAAAAATGATGCAAAATCCCAACTAACATCTAAAGCAGAAGGCCAGTGCACTGCTTTGTAAGATCAGGGTTGCATTAGAGCATAGCTGTCAGCATCTACTCAAGACCAAATTCCTGACCAGCTCCAGCTTTGCACCTCCCAGGGTGGAGCATCTGCTCATGCTGGGAACTGGATAAAAAACCCCTTTGCTCTGTGTGTCCAAGGATTACTTCTCTCAAATCCTCCTTCCCAGGAATGCCTTGCCATGCCATTCCAGTCTAGGACCTTGTCCAGAAGCTGCTGTGAAGCAGGACCTTCCTGTGCTGTGGTTTGTGACTGTAAGCACCCTGACAGACCCAGTGCCTCTGTCCTCGTCCCTGTACTGTAGATAGGCTGCACGTGGTGTCCCCACAACGTCGTGTCCTGGCCTAGGGTAGCTCTGTGTCTTAGGACTTGTACTGTGTCTGAAATCATTTATCACCTGAAACTTTGATAAACAAATTTGGTTTATTTATTTTATTAAAGTGATGTGGGTTTGGGTTTTTGTTCTTTTTTTGAGTGTCTATACTTGTGGCTATATTTAAAATTAAACTACTGCTGTATTTTAATGTGAGCAATATACATGAGATATTTTAATAAAAAAAGTGGAATCAAAAGATGGGTTTGGTATGTGACGTTAAGGGATGTGGGACTGCAGAGCTCAGGAGGTTTCTTTCAGAATTACAGACACAATCCCCTGGTAGTCAAGGGACACAGCCATTACTTCACTTCTTTATCCTCTTAGAATGGTCCTGCTTTTCTGGGCAACTTGTGCCAGGGCCTCACCACCCTCACAGGGAAGAACTTCTTCATATTTTATCTAAATCTATCCTCTGTTAGTTTGAAGTCATCACCCCTTGTCCTGTCCCTCTCCGTCTCCAGTTCAGTGTCCTTCCAGCTTGGGAACTGCCCCAACCCTGGCTATGAAATATTGGAGATGGCAATGAGCACAAAAACATCCCCTGAGGCAATCTTAGAACCCAAGCCTGCATTCCAGCCCAGCTGCCTTTTCAAAAGTGTTAATTTCCTTCCTCATTTGTTCAGTTGCTTCACTTGACAGTAATACATCACAAGTCAGACAAAACCATGAATATTCATTTTTAGTGTTGAAAAAAAAAGAAAAGAAATAAGCTCTAAGTGATTTGAAACAGCACCAAGCTTGGCTCAAGTTTAGAATACAGAAAAAATGTTTCTCATAATACGTACTCATTATTAGTGTGAAGAGACAAAATATCCAGATTGGCTGTATAGAAAAAGCCCTCATGTTGAGACCAGGAAAATGCCATAAAAAAAGGGGTTCCTATCCCTGTGATTTCAATCAGCAGAAAGCATTAAGTAAACCATTTAAACACCCTGCAGTACTGCCAAGGTAGAAAGTAAAGATGTGCTTTGTTTGAGCACAGGAGTATCACCCATTGTCCAGTCATTGTGAGGTTTTTTTAAGAAGCTGTACCAGGACAAAGCTCATTGGAGACATTTGAGAAGTCATGGTCTGCTCTAAGCACAAGGCAAATATATTTCATACCTGAGTTGGTCAAATCACTGCTTGGTACCACACAGTGCTTGATATCATCACAATGATGCTGCTGCTGCTGCTCTGAGTGTGACCTGCCCCAGCTCACAGAACAGCACAGAGAGTGAAGTCAGCACTTCTTCCAGCTGCAGCTGCTGGCCAGCTGAGAGCTCTGATCCTCACAAATCAACCAAGCAGAAATTAGAGCACAAATGTCCTCCAGAACAGAGCATACCACTGCTATACATGAAGGGCTCTGGCTTAACTTCTCTTATTATTAAAGGGACTAAGTTTACACAATCTCAGTATTAAAGTTTAATATCAAACAATTTGCTCAATGTTACCAATTTTCAATTACAAAACAGGGTCCAAAAAAATTCCATAAAATATGTTTAGGTGGCTGAACAGAGTTAAGCGCGTTCAGACTGCAAGGGTAAATATCCATAACTTTTTGGTATAAATTATCTACAAAAACTGGTATAAACAATATTCCAATCTTAGTATGGGTTCCACCTAGGATTAGAGACATTTTCAGGGTGACATCCAGCAGGTGTTAAAGTTCATTGCCATTGACACATTGCTGCTGCTGCAGCCTGGCCTTGCGCAGCGCCTCCAGCTGCTTCGCTCGCAGCCACCTCTCCCTGGACAGCGTCGTCTGCCCCGCGCTGAGCGACAGGAACCTGGGGAGCACAAAGAGCCAGTCAGGAACAGCTCCTGCAGCTGCTGCAACCAGCACAGCTCCAGCCCAGCACAGCTCCAGCCCAGCTGGCCTTTGGGAGTAAGAAAGCATAGAATGAAAGTTAGGCAAAGTATTCCTGCCCTTAGAGGAACAAGGCAGAGGAGATTCTGTCTGGCTAGTCAGAGACAATTCAGCTGCAGACCAAGTGCTGGCTCAAGGTGGAGCTTGCTGGGAAGCCCTGAGTGGTGACAGGAGCACCACACCCACCTGGCCACCAGCAGCATTTTGTGCAGGTCATCGGCCGTGACGCTCTCGGGGTTGTTCTTGCGCATTTCCACAAAATCTTCCTCCACTGCCTGGAACAACACAGCGTGGAATTATGGAGCAAAAGCAGGAGATAAGAATACTGTAACAACCTTTGGATTTCAACGTTTCAACTCATTGCTGTCCAGAAGTGCACCTGAGAAAAACCAGGCTCCTTCTCATCATTGAAAAGAACCCATTTGCAAAATGAGTGTTAGAAAGCAGGTTACATGTGCTGTTCCTTATCTGTAATAAATTCAGTATATACTTTACAAACCCTTGAAGGCACAGTCAAGATGTGAAAACGCTTCTATCTGGGTTTTGTAAAACTTAAAGGTGAATCACTGACAGGGCAAGTACTGTAACTGTCTACTAAGGTGCTTTCTATCCAAACAGACCATTGAAAACATGAGGGAAGTGTCCCTACCTTGGTCACCTCATCAGATATACTGTAGTCCAGCAGCCTCAATAAACTCAGGTAAATTCGGAATTTGTTCAGCACAGAGGGCAGCACTGCAGTGAGGAGGCTGCTCATGTACTCTTCCATGTTCGGGGGAATTATCTGTGGCTGTAAGTGGACTTGGCAATCTGACTGAAAGAGAAAATCACATTTCATCTCTTTCCACATCCCACTATTTTTTATTCCAAGACTAATTTAGGCTCTGAAGCAGCAGAAATCACTATTTCCCAGAACTAAGGTAAGATAATTCTTGAAACATTCCTCAGCTCACGTTTTGAACAGCTCCTGATTGAAGCAGCAGAGCCAAGGCTCAGTGGACAAAGCTGGCATGTCAGAGAGCTGGTTTGCAAGCTCTGGCTACTGCAGGGGCAGTGCCACATCTGTGCCCATCACCTCAGAACCCACCATGCCTGAGGGAGGCCTGGAGAGCAGCACTTCTCTGCAGCTTTACCCACCCTGGGTCCTTCACCACCTCACCCTCCCTGTTCAGAAAGGAGGAGGGAAGCTCCATCTCTGTGTTTTCCGGCCACGAGGGAGAAGGCAGCAGCTACTGCCAGTGTCACACCCTCCCTGGTCACAAGACACGTTTCCTGTCCCCACTTGTCCCTGGCAGGGCCTGCTCTGGCAGCAGCTGCCAGCTGCAGCTCCCCAGCAGAACTGGAAGCCCCTCCCATACCGGCAGGAGTGAGCGGCCCTCGGAAGTGATCAGGACATTAATGTTGCATGGGAATTCCATCCGGTGGTAATTGAAGTCATAATCCACCTTCTGCCAAGTGATCAGGTTACCAAGGGCTGTCACATTATGGACACCTGCAAGAGCAAGAACAAATTCCTTGAGCATTTGACCAAAACAAACGTCAGCCCTGATTTTTGTTTCCCCATCTGTCTTTGAGGAGCAGCAAGCAGAAGGATTCCTGCAATCACCCTGTTCCTTCTTGTGTCTGAGGCTGTCTCCAGACAGAGACAACCACTTCTTAATGTGAATCAAAATTAAGAATTCTTGATTTCAGGCCTAAACTTTGTCTGGCTTAGCACATTAGTACATGAGTTCATACCTCATGTCTTCATTGGCCCTACAAAGCCAGGTATCTATTTAGAGAGAAAAAACAAAAAAGAAATCTCTCCTCAAAAGCAGAAAAAAATTACCAGTTTAATTTTACCAATTTTTTAAATAGTACTCACTTGCCTTACCTGGAATTAAGTTATTTAAAATATAAAATGTTAAAATTGACAAATTAACTGGTTGACTCTTGAAATTCTCACTTTGAAATACCAACATGTACCTGACAAACTGAATTTCTCTTCAGCAGTTACTGCATCAAATGACAAAATTACTGTTACGGTTTTGCCTTTAAATACTTAGTAATAATTCAGTATACTGTAAATAAAAGTTAGCAAATAAAGGCAAATTTATTATTAGATATTAGGGTTGACTTCTGGGACATTTTTCCATTTGAAGTTTCTAAGCTGTGGCTTCTAAGAGTTTCAAACCAACTACTACATCTGAAGACACTCTTTTCTAGGATTAGATTTTGTTCCCAATGTTGCTGTAAGAAATGAAAAATTTTTACTTCCTTAATCTAAATTCAGTAGAAAACAATATCACATCAGCAAAAATGAAATAAAATTACCAAGCCTTTATTATCTGCAACTTTTAATACCTAAAATATTATTTTTCCACTAAATGCTGAGCATTTTTAGACATTACAGACAGACATTTTAGAAAACCTATAAACCAGAACAGCAAGAACTCTCTCTAAATGGGAGTTTATAATATTTTAAATTTTTTTTTTTTGGAAACAGACAGTGCAAAGCTTGTTTGCTTTTTTTTTGCTTTTGCTAATTTTACTATTTTCTGTAGCAAAATTTTGTAGCTTTACTAAAGCTGAGTAGCAAAAAAACCTGAAAACTCAAAAGCAATTGAATAATTTTAATTCACAACTTTTAAGAGTAATTAAGTAATTAAAAAAACTAAAGCAGCTTTCTCCAGACAGCATTTTTATTTTAAAATTAAGTTACTTGCAGTGATTCCTGTTGTTGTTTCACAGGATCTCCTGAGCTGGAAGGGACCCATAAGGATCATTGGGCTCCAACTGCTGGCCCTGCACAGGACAGCCCCAGGACTCAAAGACACCTGGACTGTGCATTCTCCAGGTATTGTGCTTTTAATGCAACTCAGCTCTTTTATGTGAGTTATAATTAAATTAATTTCTAAAGCTCTGCTGAAAGCATGCCACAGAGTGCTACATCAGCTTGTAAAACAGAATCCCCACTGTTTTTAACACAGTAATAGCAATCTTTTTTCTCCAGTTCTCAGGGATGGTTTCCAGATATACAGTAAAAATATAGAGCATAAGGCATCAGCATATGCTTTGCCCACTTCATGCACTATCACAGGAAACTGAAAGGCCACTCCAATGAATCAGAGTTATTTTGGTAATAAAGAATTCTCCCAATTTGTCTTAAGTTGGCTGAGAAGGCTGCAGGAAGCTGCTTCAAATTGATGCAATAGGATGTAGAAACGACAAACAGTTTTGCAATAGACCCCTTATCAGCAGGACACGATTATCACCGCTGTCTTAAAACACAACAGCTTTCAACCTCCTAAATGAGACTGCAGACAGCAAAAGCTGTGTACCTGCTGTGTCCAGCTGTCCCTGCTCCAGCTGGGTCTCATCTATGACCAGGGAGGTGTTGCTGGCCAGCTGCAGCAGCCCGCTGACCAGGCGGTTGGCCGTGTAGTCCTTGTGAGGGATGAAGCGCGAGTGGTTCATGCTCTCGATGCTCATCCGGAGGTGGTAGGACTGCAACGAGAAACAAACCATCAGCACCTGGGCTGTCCTCCAGCCTCCCCAGGGAATGCTGCTTCCTGCAGCTACAGCTGGGCTGGGAGCCTGCACAGCAAAGCACAACTTGTCACTGCAATGCTTTATCCCAAATATTCAAATGCTGTATACTTAAAAATTTCCCAAAGGAAAATACTGCTGTCAGGAACTCCTATCACTGTTCTACACATCTAGGATGAGCTCAATAAAAAATGATTTATTGCAGCAATACTGTTGGTGTGACCCCAAACTGAATTACTGTGGCTTTTCTGCAGAACAGTATCCACAAACTTTAGTAAACCCTAATGACACCATAATTAAATAACCCAAATGTCTAAACATATCAATCCAGAAAGATCAAATAAAGGCAGCATCTGCCTATCAGTTCAATACCCCTCAGGAGACTATTTCATTGCATATTCATCCTAGATGATGAGGCACACAGACTTCAACAGGCCAGCCTCACCTCTATTGTTACCTGCTCTCTACCTGGGGAGCAGGAAAGCATTTCAGCCTGCCTTGACCAGGTTGGATCAGTGAGAACAGGTCCCCCAGACCAGCCCAGGCACAGCCCCATCTCTACTGTTACCTGCTCTCTACCTGGGGAACAGGAGAGCATTTCAGCCTGCCTTGACCAGGCTGGATCAGTGAGAACAGGTGCCCAGCCCTGCCCAGGCAATGCTTACTGCTGGCACCAGCTGCTGGATGAGGCGGTACAGGTGCTCCGTGAAGGTGCTGCTCCGGGGACAGCCGCTCAGGTTGACGGTGAATTTTCCCAGAGGAAGCACATCCCGTCTGCCATAGCTGCACCAAAAGCAGCACAGGTTAGGCAAACACCTGGCTAACACTGGGTACAGGTGTCATTCAGCTGGAGCACTGTGTGGTGTCTCTCTCTGACAGCCAGCAGGATTTCAGAACACACACACACCCCCCAAAAATCAGCAAGCTCCTCTGCCTTCCTTCTGCAGTGCCCAAGGAGCACTGAAGCTGCTCCTCACAGCACCACACAAAAGCAGTAATTTACAGTGCTTGGCACCCTGCAATGGCCTTCCAGTCGTTCTGTTCTCCCTGTACTCTGTTGTTACTGGGTGAACACACTCCATTCTTTTCCTTTCTGCTGCCCAATCTCAACTTCCCTCCTTATCACACTTGTTCATCTCCTTTACCTGCCCTCAGCTTTCCTCTCCCTCGTCTCACTGTGTATCATCTCCCCATTCTTGACAACTCTCAACCTTTTTGTGATACCAGCTAAGAGAGAAAATACATTCTAAGTGTTGGAACATTCACAGTCCCACAAAAAAAACCAAAAAAAACCCTCATTTTGATTTTGAAGACTAAAATGACTAACATTTAATTTGGGCCTGACAACATTAATATCTGAAGTTTCACACTTAAGATTTTAATGAGTCAAAGGTGGCTGCTCTTTTACCCAGAGACAGAAATTTATTCTTATGTTGATTAAACTATCACATGCTAAATAGGTCACTTGAACTTACCATTAAACAGGTTTACATTAAATTAAACTCCCAGAATATACCTAAGCAATAATTCCTGCAGTCAGGAAATGCTGTCTTTGGGAAGTCAGTGGCCTGTCCTACTCAGAAGAAGCCAGAGGCAGAAATATGTTATTGTACCTCTGAATAAAAGTGTCTTGGAGATTTTGTCAGCTCTCAAAGCAGCATTGAAAGTATACACTGCCATAAAGCTGGTCTTTTATGATTATTTACTGTTGTTTCAGACACTGAAATCTGCCTTTGTGAGTATTGTGATGGGACAACTCCACCTGGACAAAGTACTACTGAAATAAGTATTATTTAAGCAATTTCTGCCATTTATTTGCAGACTGGTGAAGAACCCCATAGAATAAATACATAAATTCTCAACACACATGTAGATACTTACACTGTGGAAATGAGATGCAGTATCAGGTATTCAGCAGCCAAACTGTCTCCCAAGAGGGCATGGGTAAGGAACCCCAGCAACTCTGCTCTCACTGGTGACAGCTCAGACATGAAATTAGAAACAACTGGCAAAAGAGCAAAGGACAAGTGTCAGAAAATGTTCTTGTTTCTCACTCTCTTCTCTCTATATGAATTTGACTTTCTGTCACAGTTTGATAAAGAAAAATGTTTATTCCAAAGCAGTCAAGGAAAAAACCCCAAATGCTCATTGGTTTTTTCAATTTGTTTTGGATAACCTGAATCACTCAACACTTCCTTGGAAATTATTTTTTAAAAAGATTAGATATTGTATAATACATTTGCAGCAGGGTATAAAGTATTGAGCCAAATTTATAAAATCCATAGCTGCTCCATTTTATATTAAAGGCAGAAAAAAACTTCTTACATATTGCTCAGAACAAGCAATACAAGGCACTCAATGAAGAAAGCTATAAATACCAGAGGTCTGCATGCAATAATTCAGTGAAAAAAATAACAGCCAAGCAAGGAATAGCACAGTTGCTTAAAAGCAGAAGTGCCTTATTTTGTGCACAATATTAGGAGTCTCTATATTATCAATACATTTCTTATATCCAGTACCACACTAAATTGAAAATCTAATTTTCCAGCAATTCACAACTCTGTTTGAAAACAAATCAAACCTTATGGCTGAACAACTTGGTAAAATCCTTGGGCACATAGAATGTAAAACCAAACTCCACATAAATCACTTTTATTTCAGCCAAATAAAAAGGTAAACATCACATAAACACAAACATCTGCATCCTGTGCAGCACTGCATGGTTTTTCCATTTACCAAGATTTAAATTCAAACCCTGCTGGTTGAGGCATTTTGTCTCTGAGCAAAGCAGTATTTGTTCAGATCTCCTGGAAAGTGCCCAGACACTCACAGGTTTTGCTCTCCTCTTCGTTAAGGCAGGCAGGCAGCAAGGGGTTAATGTGTTGCAACTTCTGTGCCAAAATCACATGGATCCTGGGCACTAAGGAGGCCGGGGGGCTGTGCACTCTCTGCTCCTCGGCTGTGTCCATGCACTCCATAGGATCCAGGCTGGAGCTGTCCCTGGGGAGAGGGCACAGCACAGCTGGACTCAGAAACATCCCAGGGGAATTTCTCTCCCTCTGAGCCAGAGCAGCTGGAAGCAGGCCAAGAACAGAGGAACAAACAACATCCGCTCCCAGCTCCTACTGACTCCTCCCACACTCAAACCACCTTCTTCAGGATCTTTATAAACACCACAAATACTGAATCACAATTACAAAATGACAATTTAACACCAAAGCAGGCTTGACCCAAAATATCTGGATTCTATTATTTTCAGAAAATAATCAAGCCATATTTTTCTGAAGGAAAAAACCAAACAACCCAACAAAAAACCCTCAAAACCAAACCTCACAAACAAAATCACATTTATTATTTGTTGCATATAGGCTGTAGCTTCAAGTAAAATATTACACACTGTTCTGTACAGCCTGTACTGAAGTCTAAACAGCAGCTTTTTTAAAAAATAAGGTAATTTATAACATTTGTCTCTGTAAGCACATGTGGGATTGTCATATCCTACCAGGTTCTGGAGCCTGACAAGATCTTCTAGACAGTCTCATCACATCTCTATCACTGGCTGAGTAAAAGAACTGTGAATAAATAAACCCTAATGTACCTCTGCTGGAACCTGGAGGTATTACCTCTTCATTTAAGAGTTCAGATACACAAGCTTTGCTCTCCCTGAAGATGTCTTACAAAATTTTTTCCAGGTGGTTTTCATTTTTCATTTTCATTTTTAGAAAGTAAAATCCCTAAAGTGACTTTATTATATGACAGTAAAATTTAGCACATCTTATTGTACTGGTTTTAAAAACTGTCAGGCTTTATTACTTCAAAGCCACTTCAGCAGTTCATCCACACACTATCCACTCTTTCCATTAAAAGATTTCTTTTGTTTGTATTCAAAATGTTGCTAAATGCCACCATTTTGTCTTGTTACAGAATGACACAGGAAAAAACCCACAAGCACCTGTGACAGAGCAACTGAGCTGTCAGTCTGAGATTAGCTGTCACACAGATGATACTAAAAGCAGCTGACCAGGCTGAGGTAATTTTTAAGAAGTTGGCACTATAAAGGATTCACATTGCACTCTGGGTATCCTACTTGCCAGACAGATGAACAAACTCACCAACAGAAATGATTCAGAGTGCAATGGTTCAAGACATCAGCAATATTTATGTTAGATTTTGGTCAAGAGTTTTATTTTGAAAATTGACTTGCATCCTAAACAATTTTGTATTTTGTCAGGCAAGGAATTGCAGAACAGCAGGTGAAATGGGAAGTTTCTATCAGTGGATTAAGAAGATGAGATACCTTAATTAATGAAAAATCAACCCAATTTTACTCATTTTGGTAACTATCACTCTACATGCAGACACGCAAACTTTTTTCTTATGTTCTTCAGAAATATTTACATTTCTGGTAACAACTTCCATGGACTTAGAAATTACTTTAAAAGGACATTTTATAATCTAAAAGCTTCCTTGAAAGCTTTGTTCACTATTCACTCATTCACTGGAAGTTTAGTACACATGAAAGAGTACAAAACATTTAGCTGTAGAGGCATTTTGTGCTTTACAGACTGTACAGCAAGCTAAAAAAAGATGCACTGGGTATCCAAGGATATGGATGTACCAGAGCACATTGGACTTCAGTTTCCAGGATGCTGGATGTAACACTTTCCTCATCAAGCTATTTTAAAGCAACAAAATTCACTTCTTAAGCATAATTACCATGTACTTACACATTTCCTTGTCTGCTCACTGCAATAAAACCTGCATTTCAGGGCAGCCTTACCTCTCTTCACTGTTCACTATGCTCAGCACTGGGTCCACAGATAGAACACCAAACACCTCCAGCACATCATTGACTTTGAAACTCTCCCAGCTCTCATAGACCTGCCCCAAACAGAAAATAAAAAATAAAATGCTGAGGCAGATGGGCCAGATGCAGGACAGCAGAAAAACTGTCAGACAAAGGAAACTCAGGAGACTCAACTGCGGCCTGAGAACAGTTTGAGTGAAGAGGTCTCCCCTTGCCCTCAGTGTCAGTAAGCTTACACTGGAACAGGGAGTTGTCAGGGAGTTCACAGGAGGTTTATGATTCCATGCTTTTTCTATTGGCATTCTTGGCCACACAAGTCTAAACAATTGTATTCGACTCTGATTCATCAAGATTTGCTAAATAAGAGAGAAGTCAATACAGCAACAGCAGAAATTTTGTGTAAAGTTTCGTAGTAATATAACAAAGCAGTAAATCAAGGACTATTTCAAATTCAATATACAAATGTGTAGTTTATTGGATTTTCAGCTTGGTTTTTCACAGCTGTTTTTCAATTAGAGGAAATATCCTAAAAGAAAAATACCAGCTCAATACCAGCTGCACCCTCAAGCATCTAAGAATGGAATCTTTTTTAAGAAAGTGGGATGAGAAGGTGCAAGCCCTAATAAATGCTGCTGAGGGATTCCAACAATTCAAATGCAGCACTCAAGAAGAGGAACACTGTATTAGTGAAGAATGTAGTTATCTCTGGAAACAAAATTCTGGATTTGAGACACATTTCTGTGCCTACAAACCACTTCAAGGCTGATTCTGTCTGGCTCACTGAGAGCACAGCCCTGCTCATCAGCTCTCCATCTCTCACCTTTACAAGACATGCTGGTCCTTTCTCTCCTGGCAAGGGAAAATTCAGGTCAAGTGGAGGGGAGCAGTTGGGAGAAATGACATGATGACCTGCAGAAGCTTCTGTTTCTAATCTCTTTGGCTCCACACATCCATGGATGTCACCTCCACTGCCTGGAAAACACAGGATTTGCAGGCTTTTCAAACAGAAATGCAAAACTGAACAACTTTCTTCAGTGAGCAACACAGAATAAAACTAATTTAACAAGACATCTGAGACAAGAATATTTAATAATGCAATACACTTGACAGGATATACTTTTAATATGAGAAGTCTCACAAGTGCATATTTTATGTAATCAAGTGAAGTGTGAGACAGAGTACTAGCAAAGATCTATGTGTCTTGGAAATCCAAACATGGCCAGAAATCTGATTTTCAAAATGCAATGTTTAAACTAGGGGAATGGGGTTTTTTTTCCTACCATCCATAGGACTGCAAAGGTAGTATTTTTCTGCACTTCATGTTTAAAAAACCAGGTCAGAATATACATAAAACCCAGTTTATATTAAAAATTTCTGTAGATTGTCAGCAAGTCATACAACACACATATAACACTATAGGCTCTCCCACACTCCTTCAAATCAAACCACTGACTTCAACAAAGCCTCCAAATCATAAAGGCTGCAACAAAAATAATCAAAACAACTGCCAATATTTCAGATTTTAGCAATGAATTTTTGCCAAATCCTGGAAAGATTTTAGAACTACCATTCACCAACTCTTACCCATGTGTTGCTCCTTCTGTTTGGAGGGATGCAGATCCATGTCCTCATCCTCCTCATAGCTCCTCTTGTGGCGACTGGGGGTGTAGGAGGTGGAGGGGCTCACTCGGGCCTGGCTGGCACTGATGTAGGCGTGGGGTCAAGGGTTAAGGAAGGCTCAGACTGAGCAGGGAAAACTCAGCCACACTAAGGTTCAGTTGTTGGTTTTTTTAACAAAATCCTAATCTTAACAGGCTCAGCTACAGGTGTTTTATAGGAGACTCTCACTGTGTAAGTGTCCTGCTGTAGAAAATACCAGTGGTTCAACTGAAGTTTCTCTTTTCCTAAGCATTTGCAACTAGAAATTAACAGAAATTTTCAAGACTCTCCCAAGAAAAAATGTTTACTAAATCAAAACATATGCTCCTAAATTCATTTGTATCCTCTTTGTGCATATTACAAGCCATCAACTTTCTTTTTTTCTCTTTCTACATCTATCACCTCTCCAGATTCACTTAGAAAAGGGAAATTCTAAATAAACTTATTCCTTACATCGAATTAATTAGTTTGTGACCACTGATTGTGTAACAAAACACTGGCTCAGTCAAAAAAGATATTTCTTTGACCCATGCTGATTCACCAGGCACTGGAACACAGTAGAAAGTCTGTCTCTCCGAGGTGACTGTTTGTGAGGAGTTCAAATCAATTTCCTGCTGAGGCTGGAATCCCAAGAGAAATTTTGTTAAAAATCTGATTAGTTTGTTTTCTTTTTTTTTTAAACTAACCCCACAGATTCAGTTACTCAGAAGTTACAATTAACATGTAAGACTACGTAACTCAGGAAAAAGTGAATATATAATGTTTTGATTCAAATAGCACTGCACTACCAAAAGGAATTGTTTTCCATAGCAGACAGCTTCAAGGTCATGGACACTCCGCCCTCCACTCAACCAAAACAAATTTTAAATACAACAGAAACAGCTGGAAGCCTGCTGAAATTAGAATGCCAGTGAGCAGTTATGAATACTCTGCTTTCCAAACCAAAGATTAACTTTGCATTTAGAGCAGTATCTTCAGGAATCCACTGCCAAGTACCAAAGAAGCTCTGTCCCACATAAAACTATAACCTCCCTTCCAATATTTCTTCTCCAAGTTCATATAATTTATATAACTCACCCCACATTCTGCCACATCTCTGTATTTACCAAAATGCAAAACCTGTCAAGAGGGAAAAGGCAATGCAATCATTCTGTTTCTGACAGCATCCTGAACACGAATCACACCAAAATCACTGCAGCCCAAAGTCCCTCACAGACATCCTGCCTAACCTTTCATCATTTTAACATTTTCTATTCCTCAGCAGAAATGTAACAAGTTATGTTTTACTGATGCCACTTGAGCTGAACACAGTTACTATCAGTGTCCACACTCCACAGGTTTAACTCACAAACTAGAGAAAAACAAAGACCAGAATGAGTAAAATGACAAACATTTGCTAAAATAGTAACTCAGTATTTCACTTACACGTGCATTTGTATTTGGGTCAACTGTTTCATACACTCCCATGTAAAACTCAGGATCAAACATATCTTGAACCATGCAGCGAAATTTCACCAAGCTGTTGGGTTTTAGGTAATGTACAGGAACATCATTCAGTGATGGGACCTGTGAAAAAAGAGACTGTTCTATACAACTGGTACCCATTGAGCAGTGCTCTGAAGTGAGCTAAAACCAGCACAAAAACTTAATTCTCTGACCATCCAATATATCCTCCTCCTCAAATCCCTGTATTTATAGCACACTTAATATTTTCTGAGCGAACCTCCCATCCCAATTAAAGCAGTAACAAAGTGTATCTATCCCAACACCTTCCTGCAATGGCTGTTACAGATAATTGTTACAATTCTCAGGCACTTAACAGCTCCCAAATTCTTCCAGTCCCAAATACTGGACTATGAAAGAAGTGGTTATAGGTCACTGGAACTGTATGAAAACTGCACAATATTTGAAACTAACTTTTAAATTTAGAATTATTGCAGCTGCAGGATTAAACAGAATTTATCACTTATCTTATTTCTACTTAACAGCAGTTCCACCATGTGCTATGTACCAGCAGTACTACAGCAATTTGCATGCACAATTTCTTATAACAAAGGCTCCTGGAAAACCTGTATGTTAATTTCCAAGTCAACATTGGGAAAGTCTTTTTCACACAGTTTTACATGACAATGGGAAAATAAAAAGGAAAAAAAAAAATCAATGCCTAAGCACGTGGTATTACTTCAAAGAACTTGCATTATGAATAGGGTTTTCTAAATCTGAAGAGAAAATATTTGTTGAAAAAGCCCACATCCAACATTAAAATGCAACAAAAACCATAAGTGGCCCTACAGGAAGTGGCATTTTAACAAAAGTGTATCCCATCCTGGTCTTTTTGAGTAAGAAAATATGATTTCAATTCCTTCTGATGTTGTAAATTTTACGCAATTTTGCCATTAATGCTTGGATTTAGGCAAACATTCAATACTAAATACAGAATACTTTCACTGACAAAGAAAAATAATTTTCACCTGTGTCATTTCTGCTACAGCCTTTTAGAAAAGTATCAGCTTTTGAACTCAACTATGCACATTTTATTTTTAAAACCTAAATCACAGCTTCCCTGCTAAACTGCACTGACCCAGCCCAATAAAGCACAGTTTTAGTAGGAAAAGCATTTTCTCCTAAAAACCTGAAAGTCCAAGAAACTATTTATTCAACCCATACAAGTTTTGCATTGTGATAAAAGCTCCTGAGAGAAGGGGTTTATAACCAGTAGCTCGTGGTGCACAGTGAGGACTCACACTTCCCCCAAAATGACAAGGTTTGTCATCTCCTGCCATCTACTGACTGTACTACAGAGTGGCAGCGATGGCCTGGGGGAAGGAAGGTGCTGAAGGCAGGGAGGGAGGGACGGGCTGGGATTTCACATCCTGGCTTTGCACTCAGGTTAAGGCAGCCGAGGTGCAAATTCCACATCTCAAAGCCTGGGCTTGAAATTCAGCTGCACGCTTATCATGAAACGGCAGGACTTTATCAAAAGCAAGCCACTGCAATAAAGTGTAAAAAAAAACAAAGCTCAGGAAAAAGTGTAACTCGAGAAGAAAAAAAAACACTCTTACCCAGTTAGTAGCATTATTTTCTTTTAATTTCTCCTTGAAGTATTCGGTTACTTCTTCTCCCAGTCAGAGTTTGGAGCATTTTGGGCTACAAAAAACAACATATCAATGTGCCTATTAACACCACGTAAGAGACTTTTACCCAGCATTCTCCCAGCACATCAAACAAACCCAACTTTCACTTCTATCTTAGGGAAGTAAGTGCATCTCAGACTAATGAGATTTATTCCCCTTGCAATTCACTGACTTCCCATTTCAAGCCCTTTCAGGCCGATCGAGAAGCACAGAGCCATTCCTGGAAGCGAGGGAAAGCTCCGCAACACCCCAGCGGGGAAGGGCAGGAGCCGAGGCACTGCTTTCCACGCCGTGTTGACTATGGAAATTTTAATGTCGGTATTCTTTTAGGGAAGACCAAGCCCAGCACGGAAACAGCCGCTGCTGATAGCGCTGGTACCACCAGCACCGCTCGGCAGCGCGGGCAGACAGCGCGCCTTGCTGCCGGAACCCAGAAATACACGAGATACACGAAACACACGCTGTATACGAGATATATAAGGTATAAAATAGGTACATAAGACACAGAGCCGGCCCCGCCACCACCCCACGAGGGAAAGCGCCGTCCGGTTCCGGGCGCCCCCGGGGCGCTCCCGCAGCCACCCGGGGACGCGGGCCCCGCCTCACCGAAAATGCCCTGCACGATGCTCAGGGGGCTGTTCAGCCAGTCGCCCACGCACGGCATGGCGGGGTCGCGCCTCGCCGCGGGGCTGCCGATACCCTGCGGCCGCCGAGTCCCGCTCGCCTGCCCAGCGCGGGGATCACTGCCGCTTCCTCCTCCTCTTTGCCCTCCTCCTCCTCTTCCTGCGGGAATGGCGGCCGGGCCCGCCTCCCGCCCCTCACGGCTGCGCGCGGCCGCCGCCGCCATCTTGGGTGAGGGCGGAAGGGGCCGGGGCAGGGACGTGGCCGGGGCGCGGCTATGGCGGCGGCGAAGCCCGGGGGAGGCACCGGCACCAACCTGCTCTTCTCCTCCTCCGCCACCGAGTTCAGCTTCAACGTGCCCTTCATCCCCGTCAGCCAAGCGCCGGCCGCGCCGCCCGGCCCCGCGCTGCTGCCCGCCGGTACGGAGAGAGGGAGACCGGGAGGGAGGGCAGCCGGGAGCGCTGGGGATGTGCGGGGTCCCGCCGGGTGCCGCCACGGCCGGGAAGGGGCGGTGGGGCCGGCGGAGTCCCCAGAGCCGAACCGGGTCTCCAAGGGGGGCTGCGGGCCGTGTGGGCTGGACCCGGCGCTGGGGCTCCCCGAGCCGGGTGTCCATGGCGGTGCCTCAGGAGAGACACTGCTCGGGATTACATTTTCCGCTTTCCGGCACTTAATTTCTTCTACTTCCCCCTGCTTTAATGCCTGTGTGTGTGTAGGTTTTAGTGCTGTGTCTAAGGACGGGCGCTCATCATCGCGCTTCCAGCTCCCCGGAGCGTCAGTGCTTCCATTCAGTGCATATTGAATGTTTTCGTGGTTTTTAAACCCCTCTCTCATGTTATCTTCTCTTTTCTCCGTTTGAAAATAGTACGTTAAGCAGCCACCTTAAATATCCTTGCTAATTTAATCCTGGTTCTAATATGCTTTTCTCCTAAAGCTTTGTTGGTGTTCCCAACACATGCGCATGTAGCTTAAAATCTGGTGTTCAGGCAGTTTCAGATAAAGGAATAGATTTTTGGGGGAATGTGTTCAGTCAGAGATTAAAGCTCGAATCATTAGAAATGCATCTAGAAAGCAGATATTTCAAATTTTATTTTATTGTGCATGTTGGGATTGGACTAATAACCTTTGAAGTTCCCTTTTAACCCGAACTGTTTTATGCTGAGTCTTCAAGACTTCATTTCAGCACTGCTGTATCTTAGCTAAAATAAGTATTAATATAGCTGGAAATCAGTGGAGTACTTCTCTGTATATTTAATAAAATGTTTGCCAGCTATGGCTTTGGAATAGTTTTTTAGATCAACTACATTTTTTGGATAAGAGGGATAAAAGCATTAAAATAAAACTTGTACTTACTTGAGGTATCTATGGAGTTGATACATTTACTAATTCCTTTGTGCATTCCTCATAGTTCTTCTTTCATGCAAATACACATTATTTTTCATTTAGAAAATAAAACCACTTTTAAGTGCTGATCTGGCTAGTAGCTTTACACAAATGGCTGTCCTGGCAATTTCCTGAACATTTTGAAGCTGGAGATAAAATCTGATGGGATTTGATTAGTGTGGTGAATCTTTTTCTCTCCATGTGACTTAAAATTTGATCAGGTGAGGATTCATGGTCTTGCAGTTGGAGTGAATTTCAGTATCAGAGGTTGTGGCCCATTCTGTGTCAGTCCAAGTAAGGCCCATGTCCTGTTAAATGTTCTGTCTCCGCAGTCAAGTATGCTCACCATCTCTCCAGCCAGGTGTTGCTGGGACCTTCTTGCTGAGTGGAGTATTTTGTATTAGTAATCATAATTTTAAATTGTGTAAAATGTAATAAGAATCAATCCAGGGATTTGTTTGACACCTGACAGCCACCATTAGGGAGCTGTGTGCAGTCATTCATTTGTTTATCTGTCTCCAAGAGTGATTAGTTAGTGGTTTGAGCTATGCAGTTTGACAATAAGGTGCATTCTCTGGCTCAGGTAACCAATATATTTCCTGTAAGATAGAAGTTCCCAGTGAGGACGTGGACTGATGTCACTTGTGGTTGTCTGGTGACAGTCTGTGAATGACAAAGCTCTGCCTAGTGTGGGGAGGGACTTACAGGAGCTTGACACAGCCACAGGTGAAGAAAGACTGTTCTGTGCATGGGGAGAACACATGTCAAAGCTGTACACTCATTTTTTTACATTTTATGACATGCTTGTTTTTACAACATAGTTTTTGCAAAATTAGGAAAAGTCAAGATAAACAGTAATGTTTTGTGTGAAAACTGCATATGTGTATGTATATAGCTGTAGGGTTTTTTAGGCAGAACTTTGTCACCCTCATTTTGCAAGGAAAGCTGGACTTAGGCTAAATCTCCAAAACCTGTTTGAAACTGGAGAATGGCAGCTGCTTTGTGAACATTCACTTGCTGAAGGCCCTGGAAGCTCTTGGGCACACTGCTGCATGGTTATGGTGGCCTGACACAGTGAGGTGAAGGGCCTGCTCTGCTGCCGGTTGTTTGGGGAAGCTGAGAGTTGACAGTGTGGTTTGCAGTGTGCTTCTCTCTGTCCCACACTGTTTATGAAATGTGAAAGGAAGGTGGATTTTATTGTTTAGAAGCTGAGACCTTTTATTTAGTATAAATGGCTACTGCTTTCAGCTGAGAGATGATCCCCAGGCCTGCCTTTAGAGTGGTCATTGGGTCTTCAGCATTCTCCACGCAGTGATTTTGGTTTTGTTCCTCAAAGTGGGATCAAGTGCTATAAGGGAAAGCAAGAGGAATTTGAGGCAGGTGATGCCTCAGATTGACACTGTCAGCACAGACTAAATAAAAGATGGTTAAAATAGTTCTTTTTAATCTTGGCAGCTGCCTCTTTTATGATTAATTAATTAGCTTCCTAGGGAGACTTCTCTGTGGATTCCCCTGTACTCCCTTGGTGCTCCCTATTACAGGTGTGTTGGCTGTGGATAAAGGCATTTGTTGTTGGCTGCTTGCAGATGCAGAGACTCTTGGTCTCTCTGCCAGGGGACTGAGCAGCAGAGATGCTCTGTGGTGTCTTCCCCACAGCCTGGGCTCATTTGATTGCCAGGCAGGTGAGACACTGCTGGTTTCTGCAGATGGCACTGACTTGTGTTCCCTCAGGAGGCAGTGCTGCTCAGGCCATCACAGCCTGAGGTGAGCTTACTGTGAGACCTCAAATCATGACAAACCTCCTTTTTTCCCACTTGTTCCTAGATCACTGCAAAGTAGAAAACTGTGATTGATCAGGATCTCTTTTTTATTTTCTCCATGTGAAAGGGCATTCATGGCCTTGTATTTTTTAAATCCTCTCCTGCAATTACGCAGAATGATTTTTCTGCATCAGAGAGATGTAGCTCTTATGCAAGTCTAGAGTAGGATTTTTACAGAGAGCTGGACTAAGTCCTGCTCATTAAGTGGCTTGGGATCCTGAGTTATGGCCACCTTGCAAGTCAGATGACAAACCTTGAGAGGGCTCTGCTGAAGGAACAGGCAAGAGTGGACAGTTTAACCTGTAAGTTTAGCCTATTTAGGAATGTTTTTAAGCTCTATCCTAAAAATAGGAGCATAAAGTCCTATGGTTAGTAGATGTTTTCATGATGAAAGGATATGAACCCAAGGTTGTTCTTGCTTTTGAGGGGTAAGTGAAGTTGGAAGGGATTTTAGTGTCTGCCAGACTGCCCTTGGAAGGTCCCGACTCCAGTTATATTTTGGTTTCTTATTTAATATTTGTTGCTTTTTCTGTGTACACAGAGAGACTTTCATGGTCCATTTTAAATGTTCTTGAAGACTTGGTATCTTTTGTTTCATTTTATGATGCGCTGAATCAAGGATGTGTAAGCTTTATGGGGGCCAACAGTTTTGGCCATAGCTGATGCTGTTACAGAACTTTTTGACCCCATGCAGTGATTTGAAGCTCTCACAAGATCTCTGGTGATCCTTTTGTTTTTGCAGACGATTCTGCAGATGTTGGGGAAGAGGACAGCTTCTTGGGTCAGACATCAGCCAGCCCCAACCCACCACAGACTTTCAGCTACTTCTCTCAAGTTCCCAGCAGCAGTGATCCCTTTGGGAATATTGGGCAGCCACCCTTAACAACTGTTTCAACACCTGTTGCTGCACCAGCCTTCTCCAGACCTCCCACTTCACTTCCACTCGTGTCTGGCTCCCAGGATGGGCAAAATGCCTTTTCACCTCATATTCCCAAATCCCAATCATATAGTGCCCCACCCATTTCCCAGGTGGGAATGGCGCCGTACCAGTCCCCTCAGCAGAGCTGTCCCCCGCCTGCCAGCACTGCCCTGCCTGTGGGGACCCCACAGCAGCAGGGCTACAACCCCTACAGGCACACCACCCTGAGCAGCAGGGCCAACCCCTACCTCACCCCACCCCAGCTGCAGCAGAGCCACCCCACTGCCACAGCGTCCCCTGTGCCACCCGTGCAGATGTACCAGACACCCCCGGGGCCGCTGACACAGGTATGTGACGCCTTCTGGCTGCCACAGCAAAACAAGTCGCTTTCCTCTTTCAGCTGTGTGTTTTATCTTTTGAAGATTTTTCTTCTCTGCAAAAAAACCCAGAAGAAGTCTTGAATTGTTTATAACAGGAAAAGCTTTTCACTAGAAGTAGCTTGGAACTCGTGTTCCAGGAAGACTTCCTGATTTTTGAAGTGAGCGTACCCTGAGGCTGTAGCTCTGTGAGCCTCTGGGCATCAGAAACAAAATCAGATTGTGAAGTTCTATTGCTCTTTTCTGTGGGTTTCTGAGTTTGCTGAGTTTCAGCTGTGCTGCTGCATTTTTTGTGCCTCAGCTTTAAATCAGGTCATTCAGCCACTTCAAAGATATGGGCTAAAATCTCTTTTTAAGCTGGTTTTGTTGGTGAAGCCAGATTTTTTTTTAAACTAAGTCACCTAAAATTGTCTGCTAATTCTTTGAAAAAATTGGTTGAGGATTTTGTGTGATATAAAGCAATAATCTTCATTATTTTCTACCTGCACAAAAGCACTATTAAAGTAATGCCAATGGGTTAATAAAACCTGGCATGTTTGCCCTGAAAATAGCAAAAACTGTTTTTATTTTTGCCCGAGCTATTGCTATATTTCTGTTATCATGAATAAAGAATGTGAAGGTTATATAATGAAAAAACATAGCAAAGGCAGTAGAACCTAGACAGTCTGGAGTTTTAGACTGTATAATTTCAGAACTTCTGTTTCTTGGATTTTATATATTGGACAATATTTTGGTGCCCTTTTTTTCTTCGTTTTAAATGTATCATCAATCAAGTCAGTTGATATCAGCTGCTTTTAGTTGTACTGACTGGGATTTTTGTACAATTTGTATGAAATCATCTTTATGTAGGCTGTAGACCTTTCAAAATCAGTTCCTTTTCGTGTGCCACTGATGCTACATTTGAGTTTGGAATGTGCCTGGTCTGATCACTTTGCAGTAAGAGAGCCATTCCTGAAGTAGCCACTTGTTAAAATTGTGAGTCTTTATGCAAAAGCATAATTATATGTAAATGAACAATGAGAAAAATATGGTTTTAGTTTTATGTCAAATTTCGTTGTTGTAAGAAACAAGTTCAGCTCAAGTTTTGAAAATTTAAGAGAATATTTGAAATCTCACTGATTTTAGATAATCATGATGCTAAACTGTGGCAGGTTTTAACAGTGTTTGTGGCAATGAGATTCACATTCTTTCTCAGTTTGAGAAGGTGTAAGTTCTCAAACACATGATAAAGTGGACAATATTTTTAGAATGGAAGGTAATGTTCTTGGGGAGGAAAACATGTAAGAAATAAAGGTTCAGAGTATTCCCTATAGCAAAATATAGAAGAGTTCTGTAAAAACCCTGTGAGACTGAGGTTCTGAACCCATCTCTTTTCAGTTCCCACCATCCCAGTCCCAGCTCCAGCCTGCCAGGCCTGCAGGGCCCCTGGTCCCAGCGCCTCCTGTGCTGCTGCAGAACCAGTACGAGCCAGTTCAGCCCCACTGGTTCTACTGTAAGGAGGTGGAGGACAAGCAAATATGGATGCCATTCAGCATTCTGGATTCTGCAAA
This sequence comes from Serinus canaria, assembly GCF_022539315.1. NCBI lineage: Eukaryota > Metazoa > Chordata > Aves > Passeriformes > Fringillidae > Serinus > Serinus canaria. The sequence goes on from NC_066320.1 coordinate 29,920,091, forward strand.
ACTAGAGGAGGTCTATAATTCTGGTAAGTCCTGTCTTATCCAGAGGTGAGCAGAAGGACTAAAGGAAAATATTGGGGTAATGCCACTCATGTATGTGGCAGTAATAAATAATGGTTTGAAGATGTGTTTTTGCCACCTAATTCATTTCACTGACATCATCACTTCTTGATGCTGTCAGTGTTGAGATGATTTGGGTATCTATAATACATATATATATATATGTATATGTATTTATAGATACTCAAATAGTTATCAGATTTTCATATAGAACACCTTGTTACTTGTGTCTTGGGTTGCCTTTTTGTTAAACTGTGAGTTCTAGAATACGTATTCATATTTGGAAGTTTTTCCAAGCGTTTTGTTATGAGCATATAGAAGCATTCTAGAAGCATCACATTGTTACAAAGCTCTGCCATGGTGTGCCTGTCAGTCCTAATGGCCTAATATTGATCACAGGAGTGGCTGGGGCTGGGCTGAGAGAGCAGAGATGTGTTAATGTGGTAAGCACATGTGGCTGTGTGTCCCAGTACAGCCTGACCTGAGAGTGTGGTGCTGATCAGAGATGTGTTAGTGTGGTAAGCACATGTGGCTGTGTGTCCCAGTCCAGCCTGGCCCCAGAGTGTGGTGCTGAGCACAGAGCAGTGTCAGTGTGGTAAGCACGTGTGGCTGTGTGTCCCAGTCCAGCCTGACCCCGAGAGCGTGGTGCTGAGCACAGAGCAGAGCAGTTTCAGTGTGTTAAGCACGTGTGGCTGTGTGTCCCAGTCCAGCCTGACCCCAGAGTGTGGTGCTGAGCACAGAGCAGAGCAGTGTCAGTGTGGTAAGCACATGTGGCTGTGTGTCCCAGTCCAGCCTGACCCCGAGAGCGTGGTGCTGAGCACAGACGGCGGGCGCTACGACGTGTTCCTGTACGAGCGCCTGAGGAAAGCAGTGTACTGGGACGAGGAGCCCTCGGAAGTGCGGCGCTGCCTGTGGTTCTACAAGGGAGACAAGGACAGCCGCTTCATCCCTTACACTGAGGACTTCAGTGACAAATTGGAGGTTAGTAAGTGGCTGAGACCTTGTTAGTTCATTGTGATAATCACCTTAGAAACAGTTCTTTCTGCTTCATGAAGATGATTTTCAGAGTGCACTTTTTGGAACATAAGCAAATCCTGGAAAGAGGAGTGAGTGTCTAGAAGGCCACATTGCTCCTGCATCAGTCCTGCACTACTGTGATCTAAAATCTGCTTTTGTAGTTCTACATGTGACATTTTTATATAAAGTTGTGTAAATTTTAACTGGAGTGTTACATGAGGCCACAAAATACTGAGAAGGTTGTCATGCTGACTTTGTGTAACTTGTTTACTGTTTCAGGCAGAATATAAAAGGGCTGTAACTACAAATCAATGGCATCGGCGACTTGAATTTCCAAATGGGGAGACAATTGTTATGCATAATCCCAAGGTAATAGATTTTGGCAATTGTCTCACAGTATTCATTAAGGGGGAGTGAGCAAATGGATGGAAGCATAAATCGAATGTGCTCTTAATCTTGCTTGAAACGTAGCAGTTGGTTGTTCTAGTGTGTGTGCATTAAAGATGATCAAGTTTACAGCACACTGAACTTGTGCTTGTTCAGTGTGCTGTCATGTGGTTAAAAGACAGTGCTTTCTGAAACCTAAAGAGAATAAGGGCTTGCATAGTAAATATTTTGGCTAAGCATAACTGGCAGCAAATGGCAAGCAATTTGAATTAGTTTAACCTCAGTCTGTACCAAATGAAATTAAAACAAAGTGCTTTCATGTAGAGAAGAGCATTAATCTAGCTATAAGGTAAATAGTTTCTTTAAGGCCTGAGAAGGTTTCTTCTTATTTTCAGGCCATGAGAAAGTATAGCAAGACAAGTTTTAAAAGTTGTTCTAAATACTCTGTGAACAGTCTCATGTGATTAAAACATGGACTTCAGCCTAATTGATCAATACTGTTAACTGTTCACTTATCACAAATGCAGTAATTAATACACAGAACTATCCAAGGGACAGAAGGAATCATGGTTGCTCCTACTTAAAGTGTTTGATAATCCTGGTTAGGGAATTCTGTCCAGTAAAAGTCTAGAGAAGGAACATTTAAATCACTTGGTGTCATAAATACGAGTTCAGACTGTAAGTACTATAAACAACTGTACTACTGAATTACTCACTTTTTAGGGTTTCTGGACTACTTCAGATGCTGTTGTCCTTCCCTGAGAAGCACTGCACTTATTTTTTTCCATCTTCTCCTTGTCATAGGGTTATTGTAAATCAGGCAGAATTCAAGTTCCTCACATTAGAAGTAATCTGCTAAGGAAGAGTGGATACTGGAGACTAAGACGGAGGAGCTTGAATAATGCTTGGCTTGGGAGTTAAAATGGTTCAGAATCACTGAGCAGGCCCAGCTTCTTCACCTAGTGGTTACTTTGAGTCATCAGTTTGCTTTTCACACTAATGAGGATTTTGTGAAAGAAAACTTTTGATTTTCAGATGAAAGATAAAGCAATCAAAAAGTATGTTGAACTATGCAGTGCTTTCAGACTAACAGTATGAGTCATGAGGGTTTTCTGTGGTTGGAATTGGACACTGTATTTGTTGCAGGTCATAGTTCAGTTCCAGCCTTCTACCACACCAGATGAATGGGGCACCTCTCAAGATGGGCAGGCAAGGCCAAGGGTAGTGAAACGTGGAATTGATGATGACCATGATGAGATTCCTGATGGTAGGTGATGAGATTCCTGGTGCACTTGGGTCTGCACTGGGAGCAGTCAGTTTGGATCTGTGCAGAAGCTGGACAGTAGTGTCTGGAGTGGCTGTGTGCTGTTCATGCCTGGAGTCTAAAGATTAAATTTATTCCTTCATCTCAGCTGTTTGCTGAGGTTATCTGGTTTTGGGTTGTTTTAATCCTGTGGGCTCTGTTATGTCCTGAACCATGTTATATAATAGGCTTTATTGAACAAGTGTGTATTACACTTGCTAGACTGTCAACTTCACTCCTGCTCTACATATTGATACTCTGAATGTTTTCTTTTTTTTTTTTTTTTTTTTTCTTCTACAGGAGAAATGTCCCAAATTGACCATCTGGTATTTATGGTTCATGGCATAGGTCCTGTATGTGACTTGAGATTTAGAAGCATCGTTGAATGTGGTAAGTTTGGGCTTGTATAATGAGCAGTGGCATTCTTGCTGTTTAAATGTGGCTCTCTCTAGCTCATATTCAGATAAGCACGTCTTTATAAGTTTTTTGTAAAGAAAAGTCTCTAATGTTAAGAAATTCAATTTTTTCATTATTATTTTCCAAAGGCAGAATCTGTGTCCTGTCAAACTTGAAGCTTTAGCTGTTATTACTAGTTCTCAATATCACACTTGCATGGTGATTTGGGTTTTGGGATGGGTGGTGAGTGGGAGTTTTTTGGTTGATTGTTTTTTTTTCTTTTTCTTTCTGTGGTGTGAGTGGATGTGTTTGCTTTGTGCGGCTTGTGTGTGTGGTGTGGTTTTGTGTTTGCTTTTTTTTTTTTTTTTTTAAGTACACTGGTACAACTGAGTAAATTAGGAAAGCTCTGTCTGATTATGGAGTGAACAGGCAGTCATTGTGAGATGAATAGAAGCTTACTAAAAAATCCAATCTAATAAAAATGAGTACTTTCTTATTGTTAGAATGGTAATACTTGAAAAAATTTTTCCAGTTTTCAATTTCCATCATTTGTATCCTGAGTATCTGTGAAATTAAGGGGAAGGAGGAACAATTGGTGTGTTACTTGAGTACTGCAGCTACCAGATTTTCATTATTATTTTTCTTCACAGTTGATGATTTTAGGACTGTTTCTCTGAAGTTGTTGCAGACTCACTTTAAGAAGTATTTGGAGGAACGCAAAGTGAGCAGGGTGGAATTCCTTCCAGTTCACTGGCACAGTTCTCTGCATGGAGATGCAACAGGTGTAGACAGGTGAGGACATTGTTTAATGTTGAAAACATCTTAAAAGCTGTTGTTTAATGGGTTATGGAAAGTGGGGAAAAAGAGCAGTTCATATGCATGACTGGATTAGAGAATTGCACATTTTTTAAATTAACATTTTGATGAGGAGTATTTGGAAAGCTGGAAGGGCATGAGGAATATCTCTCTTGTTTATTTTCTTGCACACAGCTTTTCAGTACTGGCTTTGCATGAGAGTGGCCAGTGCATGATACCTGATGATGAGTGGGTGTGTAGAGATTGTGATCACAAGGATGAGGTGGTGGGCCTGGAGATGTTCTGTCCATGAGGTGTGCACAATTTAGAGTAGAGTTTTCTATTCTTTACTTTCCTGCAGTCTGATTGAGTTTCACTCTAGCAGTTATTTCTGAGGAAGGCATTGAGCCTTCTGTCCAGTCCCAGAGAAGTGCCTGAATTATGATTAGCTAATGGGTTCTATTTTTCAAGCCAAGTATCTATATTTGGATAAGAATGTTACAGCATTTAAAAATCTGTTTTAAAATCCCTTCTCTGTGCCTACCCCTTTGCTGTGACTTCACATTTCAAGCTGTTTCCCTTGCTCAAAGCTGGGGAAGCAAAAATTGTGAGGGTGCCAACCTGTGGCACTTAGAGCGATGCTGATGTTCTCCAGACTGTTGTAGCTCAGTCAAATCACACTGCTTTCCTCCAGCCTTGGTGTTTTAGTTGCATTTGAGCACTGCATGAGGAGGGATCCTTATTCTGTTAATCAAACCAGGCAGTCTCAAGTCTATAGCAATTCCAGCGCAGCTGTCTTGACTCCAGGCAAGCAGATGGTGATGCCAAGCTTCTTTTTCAAAAAGAGAGTATTACCATTCTGTGAGTCTAATTTTATATGCAAGTTCCTTTTTCTTTTCCACTTCAATCTGCTCACCAAACTTCCCTGGTACTTTCATATGAGAGTAGTGTTGGAATAGAGAAGAGGTTATTTCAGGCATTCCTTAAGCCTGGAGAGGAGAAAAAAAAAGAGCTGTATCTTTCTGAAATATTGCAATCAGCAGGTACCATTAATGTGTGAATATGCAACGAGGCCAGAAGGCTGTATGGGTTTTTAAAATCTCTTTAGAGACCCTTTCTGTAGCATTTACATTGCATTAATTTCAAAAGCTAACAAAGTTCTCACCAGCGTTTCTTAAAAGCCTTTCATGCTTTTAACGATTCTGTGTTACCAGGAACATAAAGAAAATCACTTTGCCGAGCATTGGTCGCCTGAGGCACTTCACCAACGAAACGCTGCTCGACATCCTGTTCTACAACAGCCCCACCTACTGCCAGACCATCGTGGATAAAGTGGGCATGGAAATGAACCGTCTGTACGCGCTCTTCATGAGCCGCAACCCCGACTTCAAAGGGGGAGTCTCTGTGGCCGGGCACAGCTTAGGTGATTATCCGAGGAATGCTGCTTTTATCCCAGATCAGTTCCTCTTAAAAGGAAAACGGCCCCTTTGTTATGCATAAAACTCAAATTAGCTGTTAGGGCATGGCTATCTTTCAGAAGAACTCCTCTCAACAACTGAGTTTATCTTGCTTTGAGAGAAAGTTAGTACTTCCCTTCATGGAAACTTAGTATCTAATCTGTGTTTAAAAGTTAACAGGTTATCTGGTGACTTGTTAGGTGGGTGATGTCTGTGTCTCAGAACCCCCAGTTAATAAAAGTATAATCATTTTTCGGAAGGTAGAATTAAGTGTTAGAACAGAATATTGACATACTGGTTTGGACTGGAACTTTTTCTCCAGTAAATCAAGCAGTCTCAGGTGTTTAAGAAAAAATAGTTTAGTCATGGCAACTACAAAAGGGGTTGCTTTGGGCTTTTTATGTTCAAGTTAATATATGAGTATTTTCATTCAGCCACCTCTTGATCAAACTGTACTGTGCCATTACCATTGCATATAAATCTTGCTCAAGATTTAAGGACAGGAAAACCTGATCTTTTCCCCAAATCAACTCTAATTCCTGTTTGCAGGTTCCTTAATTCTATTTGACATATTGTCTAACCAGAAGGACTTGGCTTCATCAGTAAATTCTGGACCATTCTCTGGTGTTAATGGGAATGTGAAGGACGTGGCTGTTCATGATAAACAGGTAGTTTGCAAACTGGTCTTTCCAGGCCTATAGATCTGATATTTTCAATCTTTTTTTTTCTTAACTTTTCAGAATTTATTAGCTGAACCAAGTCTGTGGGTTTTGATAGTACATTTAAACATGTTAATGGAAATATGCTGTTTTGTAAATATTGTAATTTCTCTTAAGTTTCAAGTAATGGCCACTTATGAAATTTGGTGGTGAAAATCAGCTTTGACCCTTGTGAACATGTAACTTGGTCTAACAGTAAATGATAGAAGGTATATAAAAGGGAGAGAATCTATTTTTAGACTAGAAATGGTGACCAGTTGTTTGAGGAATAAAAGGAAGCATTTTGGAGTGTTTTGTCTCTCATAGTAATTTTCTCAATATTTATTCTGCAGTTCTGCTTTAGTGGAAAATCTGTGTCTTGCTTCACTAAAAATGGATATATATTTACAGAGCTTGCTTGATAATGTTTTTAAGAGAAAATAGTTAAACTTGGTTTTGCTTGCTGCTTACTGGCTTTTCCACTGTTAGAGGGTGTGATTCTGTTTGTGTGCTATATTTTGTTGAGATGACTGAAGATACCAGTTCCTTGGGCTCCTCCATTGCTACTTCTGCTGATGACCTTTGTGAGGCTGAAGCAGAGGAAGACGTTCCCACTCTGCAGAAGACTCTGGAAATGCTCAGTTTGTCAGAGTACGTGAGCACCTTCGAAAAGGAGCGGATCGACATGGAGTCTCTGGTACTGAAACCTTCACTTGTGGGGGTGCCCAGGGAATGGAGGTTAATGTTTGGGTTTTCTTCTTGTTGTTTTGTTTTTCCTCTCAGTGGCCATGAGAGCAATTGCAAAGATAAGATAATCAATGCATGACTTGAAGACTCAGTGTTCTGCAGCTCTTGTTGTTTTTTCTTGATGTGGTGCATCCACCCAGTTATGTTGGGCACTTTGTGTCATGTCTTTATGATTTTATGTATTTTCTGTAGCTTTATAAATTGACTTAACACAGTCATTGCCAATATGAAATTATGCATTTTACTAAAAAAGTTGTAAGTATTTTTTCTACTAGAAAAATGTATTTTGATGTTTGTGTTTGGTGTTTGTTTCTTTAGCTCATGTGTACAGTTGATGACCTGAAAGAGATGGGGATACCTCTTGGACCAAGAAAGAAAATAGCTAATTTTGTAAAAGACAGAGCAGCCAAGCAGGTAAATACATATTTCAGGATGGAAATTAAAAGTTGTTAAGCAAATGTAACTGACTTCCTTGCTGTGGAGTAGCTTATATTCTTGAACACTCTTGTTAACATCCTGTATATATTAAAGGAATTTTGACAGCTGTGAAATTAACCTTTTTTTTCTCCCTAACTTTAAAACTTTTCTCAAAAGGACCAGAAGAAAGCAGCAGCAGAAAAGAAAGCAGTGCTGGCTGCCACAATCCAGACTCAAGAAGACACCCAGAAATCAAAAGAGGGAGTTTCTCCTGTCTCACCTTCAGAGTCTGGTCAGATGCACTCAAAGAGGAAGCTCCCAGTTGGTGCATCTGTGTCTTCTGTGAACATTGACTATGAGTATTTTGAAATTGGAACTGGCCAGGTGAGACTGTGTAGATCTAAATGATTTGAGCTGTTTAAAAGATTTGATCAATCCTCTCTTTTCACTATAATTTTTTTAATGTTGATGACCTTTTGCTAGTTCATTTGAAGCTGACTGTTCTGAGAGATGATGTGTCTGATTTCTCTCTGGTAGGTTTCTGTGGTTTACAGTGCACTGGACTTTGAACCAGATATTTTCTTTGCTCTTGGTTCCCCTATTGGTGTATTCCTCACTGTGAGGGGTGTGGAGAAGATTGATGAAAACTACAGACTCCCTACCTGCAAGGGGTTCTTCAATATCTATCACCCAGTGAGTAGCATTGCATTTGACATTAGATTTTAGTTAATGTAGATGACAAAAAAGGTAGACTACTAAGTTTTACTTTCTGAGCATTATACCTCTTGTTTCCCTCTGTACATTTCCTAAAACATTTCCAGGCATGGATTGTTTTCATAATATTTGCCTTGTTTCTTTTCAGAATTAAGGAATTTTGGGGGGAGAGTTGTTAGGGTTTTTTAAATTAATTTGAGGTCACTCTTGTAGATTTTTATGTAATAGTTGTATTTTTACATGCAGTGTTTGTCCTCCTCTGTCTCGTTTAACTGTTCAACAGTGACACATTGATAGAGATTGAATGCAAGGAAATCTTGCTGTTCTGTTTCCACATTAGAGTCTCCTTCTGTAGAAGGACAAGAGCAAAGTAGTTCATGAACCTGCTTTATGTCATGAACTTCTGTAAATTCAGATAGTGCAGAATTCAAAAATGGCTGTTTATAATCCATAAATAGGGCTTTTTTTTCACTGAAATGTGATAATTATTCTAATTTTAAAGATAACTAAATGTCAATGTGTTGTCTCTTAACAGCTTGATCCAGTAGCTTACAGGTTAGAACCGATGATCATTGAAGACCTGGATTTAAAACCAGTTCTCATTCCACATCATAAAGGCAGGAAAAGACTTCATCTGGGTAAAAAGAAAACTTACTTCATATGGATCGTATTCAGTATTTCTTATTTGATGCATCAGAATATTGTAAGATTTTAAGAGACTAATTAATATCCCTGGATATCTGACTCCATATTTTTCCAAACATCAGAGGTGATTCCACCCAGCCCCATAAGCTGGGCATTCACAATTCCATTCAAAAGTAAAAATCACATTTCCTCCAGATTTAACCTTCTCATTACCAAAGTTCTATTAAAACATTGCTTTACATTGCTTGATCACCTTCATTTGTTAGAAGCTGTGAAACAGAAACTAAATTTATTGGTGTCCCTAACGACCACTATGGTGTGTTCAACCAGAGTCTGTTCAGTGTTGGGAAGCGTGAAGGAAAAGGAGGTTTTGTGGCCATTGGAGGGCAAGGACTGACTTTGTTGCTCCTGGCTGCACATCAGACCAAGGTGCTCCATGTAAATTTTCCACATCTGATAAGGAAAGTCAGTTTTGCTGTTGTGCAAGTTCATAGAGCCCTCCTGAAAGCCCCTGTTCAGGCACTTGGAGGGATTCTGCAGCATCTGCCCTTTGGAATTGTCCAGTAGAGTGAGTCTGCTTTGCTGGACTACACAAGATACTTGTTTCAGGTTACAACTCTCCAAAAGTGTGTATAGTAAAGGAGAAAAATATGCTCTGTTGCTCCTTATTGTTTTGACTTTGATCTAGGTGGATTCTTTGACCCATTTAGTAAGAAGTCACTTGTGTATTAATTGTATTTCACCTGATCTTTTCAAATGGAATAGAGAAGCAAGAAACATGCTATTTATGACATAGAGGGCTTGTTTCCGCTGGTATTGGGATGTTTATTGAACAGAACTTTATCATTCTGGTTTTAATTGGTAATTTTAAATCCTTCTGAATTAAATTTTTGGTGTGTTTTTTTCTTTCTCAGAGCTGAAAGACTCTCTGTCTCGGATGGGATCTGATCTGAAGCAGGGCTTTATTAGCTCTTTGAAGAGTGCGTGGCAGACCCTTAATGAGTTTGCCCGTGCTCATACATCTTCAACCCAGCTGCAAGCAGAGCTGGAGAAAGTAGCAAACCAAATTAAAGAGGAGGAAGAAAAGCAAGTGGTGGAAGGTACATGGACACATTATTGGTTTTTCTGTAACCTCCTTGTCTCAAATAAGTTGACACTTGAGTATCCCAGTGACTGTTTGCTATTGATTTTCCTGACCCTGTTGAGGAGGTCTCTGCTAAATGCCAGGTTCCCTCCAAAGCTGCTCTGTCGCTCTCCTCCTCAGCTGGGTATGGGAGTGAGTTCAGGGAGAGATCACTCAGCAGTTACTTCTTAAGAAAACTGTTTAAACTGTTAGGAAAGGAGTAAGCCTATAGTTCAGTAACCTTTCTGAACCATGCTGGGCAGTTTAGGTTATTATTGTCTTATCACAAACACTTTTAATTACAGCAGAAAAAATGGGTAATGTTTCTTAATTATAGTCAAGCAGTCTGTGCTTGGAAATAGTTTAAATGTGAAGCTCTTTGATTTTAGCTGAGAAGATCTCTGAAAGTGCAGACCCTCCAAAAGATGAAGATGTTTCAGTGAAGGTTGGGATGCTGAACGGAGGGCGTCGCATTGATTATGTTCTACAGGAGAAACCAATAGAAAGCTTCAATGAGTACCTGTTTGCATTGCAGAGTCACCTGTGCTACTGGTAAGGGGAGAAATCTGTGATTCCAGAAATTCTTCTTAAGGGACCCAGTATAGGGGATTGTCCAGGAGTGTCAGGCTCAGGGTGTTGTGCTTGGATGTCACTATTTGTTAATCCTATTTCAAAGTAAAATTCTGTGTTAGCACACAGTGAACAAATCTGTTTGTAATAAAGACATTGCACACTCTGCTCTTGACTTTTGACACTCCAAACACACTTTTTTAGCTACTGTCATTTTCAAAACAAGGGGAACTCTGAAGCATTTTCACAACTGTAGCGTTTCAAATAAAACTGTTCACTAAGGATTTTTATTAGACTACAAAAAGTGGTAAAACTTTATTGCTTCTTCTGGCAGAGCAAAGGATGTGTGAGCCATATTTAACAACACACCTTGGTATGTAATAGTCAACCTTGGGTGTCAGCTGTGAGCTGTGCAAAGTGATGTTGGTGAGGGAGGAGTGACTGGTCTCTCATTTAGAGTTCACTAGGTCTGAGTGCTCTACTTTCTTTCTGAAGGTTTTGATTCTCAGTAGTTAATTTTAGCAGCAGGCTTTTTTTCCAGACGTTAAAACACAGCTCTGAAGGCATTACTTGAAGGGTCTCATTAGAGCCATCATCAATGAATGATGAAGCTCAGCATCTGCCAGAGGAGGCGTTCCCGGGGCTGCTGTGAGCACTGGGCTCTGTCAGGGTGACCCGGTGGTGGCAGTGCCGTTCCACGGGCAGGGCTGAAGGGACCGGAATTCCTTCCACAGGGTGGCAGCCGATCACTGCCAGGATTTTAAAAGCTTGGTACCCGTGGCTGTTTTTGTCATTCGAGGAAGGAAGATAAGCACGGTGATTAATGACCCGAATAGGAGAGCATTTTTTCCTGAAGAATAGTGGGAAAAGCTTTAAATGAAATGCTCTGAGTGTTGGAGAGATTGGAGCTTCTGTGTTGAACCTTTTGCTTGTTCGTTTGCTTCTCATTTAATGCAGAGACCATCAAGAAATGTCTGTGCTGAATTGTGGAATATGCATGTATTCCTTTAGCTTGCATGTTTAATTCTGTTTTGGTGTTCTGCAAATCAGGTTCCTCACGTTTGGAGGATCAGAGTTCTGACTATCTAAATCTCCTTCACTGGTTCCCTATATGATTTATTTTAAAAAATACAGGAAGCTGCCTTATCTAACAACTCCTGTAGCTCTGGAACTTTGTTAAAATTTGCCTGCTTAACATTGTTATTTTTGTATGTTGGTATTGTTTATGTGTGTTTAAATAGCATTTTATAGATGAAGAGGAAGAATAAATCTCTTCATGTTAACTTTAGATTCAGACAGTCTGAAGCTTTGATTTTTGAAAAGAGGAGAGAAAACAGTCACTTGGAATCATGGCATTTGAATTATACTAATCTTTAAATTATTGGAGAGCTATCTAACATTTTAGTGGTAAGCAAGAGAGGAAGACTACGAGTGTTTAACAGAGTCTACAATTAAGAGTCTGCCAGTTAGAGAAGAATTAGAATATTGCTGCTAGAACTGGGCTAATTAATGGAGTGGGACAAAATGAATAGAATAAAGTGTGGAATATATTCAAGACAAAAAGTGAAACTTTGTTTGAGATTAAGATGAGGAAGTAACATCAAAGAAGTGGTTAGAGGAGGGGATTTGGAGTTGCAGCATTGGAAGTTAGGGAGGAGGAAATGCACTGGAAAAAAGGTAAATGCATAGGCTGGGGTTGATAGCAGAACTAACTCAAAACTTGTGTAGAATTATAGCTTGAAGGAAGCTGGTAGAAGTAAGGCCATGTTCATGATAACTAAATACTGGGCCAAGAGGTTGTGCAAAGTCTTTGGAGAGCTGAAATAGGATGGAATGTGACTTAGGAGAATTAGAAGATGGACCATAATGAACTAACCTTTTCCTCTTTTTTTTTTCCCTTCCCTTTTTTCCTTTTATTTTATTTATTTCATTCCTCATAGGGGATCTGAAGACACTGCCTTGCTATTTCTCAAAGAGATATACAGGACCATGAATATCAATCCTGAGCAGCCACAGCACTGATGTATAAACACATGAATTTGTAAGTTTGCTCTAATGTAACTTCTGTTCTCATATCAAATTCAGCTGCAGCTTAGATGTCTTTACTTTCCCCTTCTCCTCTGAAGTTCAAATTATGAAGCAGACAGCCATTAAATGTCATTTTGATTGCAAAAACAATTTCTAAACTTGAATGCAGAGTAAGTCTTTTTCTTCTTCCTTTCATTTCCAGCAGATATTTGATGTTAGTGCTTTTGGTACTGGATAGTAACTGCCACAACAAATACAACCAAAGTATGATCTCTTTCTTATGCTTCTCTCTCAGTTCTTTTGTTCAGTGAATGTTCAAGAATAGGAAAATTTGGTGAAATCGGATATGATGAAACTTTATTTACAGTTCAGAAGATTAAAGAACCCCAAAAGTGTTTCACTGGTGAATGTAAATACTGGGTTGGTTGACCAATGGTGCACATTTGTCACCAAAAAGCTGTTTGTGTCCTAAGAAGGTGTTAAACATTGCTATTGATAAATTAATGAGACCCTTTTATAGGTCAGTATTTTATTATCTTTGTATAGATTAAGAATTTCAGTATAACAAGTGAAATGACACAGCATGGAAATCTACTTTGAAAAGAAATTAAATGCATGTTACAATTGAGTATCTTAGATCTGAAATATTCTTGCAGGTATTTTTATCTCAAGATGTAGGTTTCCAGACTAAGGATCTGCATTGTACCAGTTTGCATCACTGGTTGTTACAGAAAAGAAAATACTTTCTTTTGAGAGGCAGGGAAGAAATAATATGCACCTTGCCTTTTTGGAATCATACAAGATAGTTTCTGATGTATTTCTCCATTTTCAGAAGAGCTGATAATGTCAAGGTACATAAAGACCCAGCATGAAGAGAAATGCTTGACATTTCAGGGGAATATTTTAGGTATCTTTCATTGCTACCATACAGTTTTAGTACTCTTTTGTAACAGAATGCTTCTGATGGTCAGTTGATAGCAGCTTTTTTTTTTTTTTTTAATGTCAAGGCTGATCAAATGCATTTCTTTAAAGCGTGGAGAGGTAAAAGGAAAAAGGCACCAGCTGGCTGCACAGCTCTGACTGTGGTGTATCAGTCATCACAATGGCTTATGCACACTCTCAAGTCACAGTTGCAGAATTTTTTCTCTGCTTCTATTTCTTTATGATGGCTCTGGTTGAAATCATAGGAGTCTCATTGCAAAGGGAATGCCTTTCAGCCTCATTGCAGGGGGAGTGTGATGATTTATCAGTGCAGAGCTCAGAGGAGTTTGGTGCTCAGCTGCAGCAGACACTGGAATAATTCTTGTTTTTTCATTGGGAGCTCCACTGTTGGGAGACAGTTCAGCAGGATGTCACACAGCAAAGCACAGTCAGGGAAGTCTTTAATTCCATCAGGAATTGTTCACAATGTCCCCCAGCACTGGTTTGACTGGACAGTCTTTGAGACTGGGATTCAGATAGCAGAGGCATAAGGAGGGCAGATTGCACTGAAGTGGTGTCTTGGGAAGGCTGCACACCACAAGCCAGGAATCTTTTCCACATGACAAGAAATGTCTTTACATGTGCTGAGTTAAATATTATCACATCACAAGGAATCTGGAATTACTGAAGTGGAAAATTCTCCCTCAGTGTTAGCAGTCATGAGGGTTTTTTTTCCTTTTTTTCTGTTCTTTTAAGACCTTCAAATGTGAAAGGTGGCAGTGTGAAGGTAATTATTACCAGTGGTGCCTCTGACAGCAACATCCATTTTATTTTGTGTGAATGACTTGATTTAGCTCTTCTAGAAGCTGCTCTTTGTGAAACAGTAGTGTAAGGTTTCATATAAACAATGGAAAGAAGTACACCAGCAGATTAAACCTTGGACATATAAACTGTCACTGTCCTCACTAGGATAATTTATTACCAAAAGCTAAAAAATCTTAACAGCTGGTTAAAATGTATAATAAATGACACCCTATTAGCAGTTGTGAGCTTTTTCTGTTTGCAGTTGTAATTGCCAATTTGTTTCCACAGAAAGTACATTTCAGAGGCTTACTGCATGAAAAGTTTGATTAAAAACATGTATGGATTTTTAGATCTTTTTGAGCCCTCTTGAAATTGAATGGTTGCATATTGAATTTGATCAGTACTACTGCAGGAATAGAAAACCTGATAGTTTTCCTATTTCCAATATGTCCATGTTCTGTTCTCTCTGCACAGCCATACCCATTGCTCCAGCAGACCTGGTGAAAAACCCTCTGAAGAACATCTGGTATTTTCAGAGTTGCATATGAGAGGAATAAACATCTGAGGTTTTTTTTCCTGCCATTCCAGAACTTGCTTGGATTCTACCTTCTTGTGTCACTTCAAGCAAACTTAAGCTATGAGATGATCAGGACTGTCATTCAGGAGATGGATGGAATGACACAGTTTTGATCTTAAATCAGCTCAATTGTACCATTGCCAAAAATAAGGTGATTGAAGAAGGTTTTTTTGGCATGCAAATCATAACTTTCTCCTTCAGCTCTCCTGTCTCAGCTGGCTGCCAGACATGCTTTGCCTACCAAGGCAGCATGTCCTCAGTAAAAAGGACTTGATGAGAAACAGCAATAATCTGCTATTCTTGACACATTTGTTCATGCCCCTTTAAGAAATGAAATGTGAACTGAAATTATCACCATCTTTAATACAGATTACACAAACCAGTTCATATTTACTAAAAACTAGCAACCAGAATAATTTTCTTACTATTGTAAGTGTGATGGAGATAATTTTATAAAGACCTTTTTAAGCCTCTGTTAAGAGTTTTATTGTGGCTTTTTTTTAAGTAAAAATGAACTTTTGACTTTGAAAATATTAGAAGTTTGTTACAGCTAGTTCAGTGTTCACATATCCTGAAATGAGGAACGATTTAAAATGACATTCTGATCTGGTAATTATAGAATCACAGGCTATTCTAAGTTAATTAAGGCAATTTTAGTGAAACTAGGCTGCAGTTATGAGAACTAAAACACTTACCTTGACCTTGCAGCTTAACATCTCAGAACTGTTACTGTAAATAGGAACCTGAAGCTTATGGGTGCTAGATAATAATCTAGATCCAGCCCTGCAATCCAGACTCCATTTTCATGTAATGAGGTTGAGGTGAGTCAGGTATTGTGAAACCCTTGGAATTAATGTCTCTGAGTACTGAGCTTCTGTAGCTTTCCTCTGGCTTCAATTTACACATACATTGTGGCTTTCCATAATATTAATGGCTTAACCTTATTCCTGAATATTTGCCTCTGTTATTGCAGTAAACAAACTTTGAAATGCAGTATGGTTTTTTCCTTGATATATGTAAAATACACATTATTGTGTATACAAATGGATGGCTGTAATTAAAATTACCTTACTTCCAGCGGGTCTTTTCAACAAGGTTTTGTATTTAATCACACAAAATAGTTTGGAGGGTTGCTTAGTCCAACTTCCCTGCTTAGTGCCTTGTTCAAGGCTGGAGATCCTTTGCCTCTCTGGCCCTGTTGTAGTGTTTGACTGCTAGGATTGCAATTTTTTTTCTCATGCACTGTTGAAATTTTCTGGGTGGGGTTTGTGTCTGTGGCCTTTTGTCCTTTCTCTGCATCTTCAAGAATAGCATCTCTGTCTTCTCTTGTACTCTCACATTTGATAGCTGAGGACAACAAGGAGATTTTCCTGTTTGGCTTCTCAAGACCCAACACTTCCCTTGGCATCTCCTTGCCTGCCACAGGCTCTGACCCTCTAGTGAGTTTTGGGGCTTCCCACTGAACTGGCTTTCCAATATCCTTCTTGCTTTGGGGAGAAAGTTTGCCAAAGGAAACTGTATTCAAAACAAACAAATGTCTTTGCATCTTTATAAATTACCCTGTCAGACAGATTTTTTTTTTAAGCTTTACAGTGTCCTTTGTTAGTTAGAATAAAAATTTTTTAAATATATGTATATACACAACACAAACACTGGTCTCATTTTCACGTTAAATATCAGTGTGGAGTGTTATATACATTTGTATTTATCTCTGTGCCACACTGAGCAATTTGATGAGTTTGTTAAATAGCACTTTTAGGCAGGTGCTGGGCTGTGACACATCCCCTTGGGAGGGGACAGCAGCACCAAGGAACAGTCAGATTTTATGGGTGTGTGACAGGAGTTGCTGCAGGGGAACCCTGGCAGGCAAAGAGCTGCCTTGCAGTGGAAGGGGGAACAGGAGGATGCTGCAGGAATGAGGAGCATCTGGAGAGCAGAAATTGGTTGGGGAATATGGCATAAAAATAGTTTAGTTATAGAAACAAAAAATGGGCTGCAACTACAGTAACAAGCCATTCTTACATCTTAAAAGCAAATGGAAGTTTGGACATAAAGGAAGGAAAAATGAGTGTAACCTATGGTTATATAAAACAAAGTAAGTAAAACAAATTGAGTTTATAGAGTGATTTTAAATCTGCTACAAATGAATAGTTTGCTTCCTCAGCAGAAATCTTCCTTGTGTGCTGCAAGACACACCATACACAGCACAGCTTCCAGTATTTCCAGGAAATTTTATTTTTGGATGTATTATAATGCATAATCAAACAGGTAAGGCTAATTACACTTTAGTTAGTCAATCCACATACAAAAAAATTCAAGTTTTCCCTGCTATATTTTCATCTGTGATGAAGTGCTTGTAAGCATTAAAAAAAAAAAAAAAAGATTGTCTAGAAGATAAAAAAACCCCAAAATATTTATGGAACAGGGCATAGAAAGGAGGTAAAAGTTTTTATGAATTAATTCCAAGCAAAAAAACCAGAGCCCTTTGTAAGAAATCCATTGCCTTCCCCAAAAATCCTCATTTGGACAGAAGTGAAAAGTGAATTTTTAATTGAAAACTTTTTCTTTTGGAAAACTTCATATCCACTGCTTCTCTCCCTCTGTTCCAGGACTCCCTGCTTGTGCCAGTAGGAATGTTCCTGTCCCTTGGGAACACCTCCTGTCACAGCTCTTCATACAGTAGCACAGTCAAATAATTCCTCCTTGTGCTGGGGGATGCCTTACATGGCACAGAAAATTTCCAGTAACTGGGCTGGAGTTGTCCTGGTCCTTTCCCAAGGAATGTTAAATTAATATTTATAACATTGTGTCTGCAATATGACAAATGTTTTACAAACTCTGTCTAAAATGCTATTTCCATAATAACATTCTCCCTGATTCCTCCCTGCATGTGATTCTTTTTTTAAACGTAGCATTCCATGTTTCCTACAAAATTATCAGTGCCAGGATGCTGCTGGTGGAGACTGGATGTCCAAATAGCAGCAGGTATTGGGGCAGAGCTGTATTAATGGACTATTATTTTTAATCATCCCTTTGAATTAGGGTGTGTTCCCCAGAGCTGAAATAAAAATCCCACTAATTTCTGTTTAATAATGTGAAATATTATTTCACATGCCTGTTCCCATTTCAGTGCTCTTGGCAAACCTGTGCTTAATCCAAATGGCGGAATCACTGGCAACTACTTGGATTTAATAGGAGCACTCTGGGGTTTTTTTCACACTTCTAACAGCAGCTCTTGAACTCTGAGCTTGGCTCTAGACTTGATTTTCAAAACTGTAAATCAGATTTAACTTCCCAAAGGCTGATGGAAGCATTCCAGTGTAAATATGCAGGGCATTTGCACAGAGCCACTGTGGGGGGCTTTATTTGCTTCAGGTGCAGATTTAGCAGGGATGTCCTCTAAGGAGTTCCCATTTTCCCCTGGGGGCAGGAAGGGGGTGAAGGGAAGCAGGAGATGGGCTCTGGGTACCACAAAGCTCCTGGGGCTCTGCCAGGAAGGAGGCTGAGGGGAAATGGCCATTGCAGCAGTGAGCTGGGACCTGCTGCACCCACACAGGGTCCTTGGGGCATCCTTGGCCCTGCATGTGGGGTGTAACCAGAAAACTTGGGAATATGGGAACCC
Source organism: Serinus canaria (assembly GCF_022539315.1). Lineage (NCBI taxonomy): Eukaryota > Metazoa > Chordata > Aves > Passeriformes > Fringillidae > Serinus > Serinus canaria. The sequence goes on from NC_066320.1 coordinate 29,938,369, forward strand.
TGTGTCCTTCTGCTGTGTGATGCAAACAGGAAAAGCAGGAACGTAAATGTTGCCCACAGGACCCAGGGCTGTCCCTGCAGAGCTGCTTTCCTGCTGGACAGCCCCCATTTCTCCAGCCTGCTGAGGTCCCCCTGACCTGTGTGACAGCACAACCATCACCTAGCACTTCCTTGTAGGGTTTATTCCTAACTGCAAAGCCACCTATGGACAGAAAACCAGAAAGGTCTCTGCCCTCTGTTGCAGATCCCAAAGACCAAAGGATTTGTCTTTTTTTCACAGTGGAAATTTTCAGTGACCTGAGCAGAGGTGGCCATGAATACAGGGCTTGCTCCTGGCACTCAGCTGAGCTGTTTGGAGAGCAGAGAACCCCAGCTAATGCACCCCCTTGAAGGTAAAATGCAGTTCCCCCAAGTGCAGCAGGAGTGCTGCTCTCAGCTTGATGGCTCTTAAATGCAGGACTCTCAGGCTTCCTTTACATATGGAGGCTGTGAAAGAAACATCTTTTGTATGTCTATAAAGCAGCTTCAGATCCACATAAATCCAGGCAATCAAAAGTGAAGTGTGTCTATGTAAGAGATGGTTATAGAGAACAAAGGCCTGAGAGGAGAACAGATGAAGCAGTTGACCTTGTAGCTCGCTTTCTGCCAAAACCCAGTTCAAATAACTTTTAATGTAATCTTGTTAAAATGGCCTCATCAATACAACCAAAGCAATGTTTATGCTCAAGACTGCTCTGAGTGCATGAGTAGGACAGGGTTTATTCAGAAACCAGGAGCTCACTTGAGCGTAGTGGGAAGCCAGGTTTGCCTAAGCTGGGGTTTGTTATGGGTGTTGTGAGACATTAGGTTATTCATCTGTTGGTAGCTTAGGGGATTCATGGTGTTCTCTGCATTGCAGGGTTGTTCTGTCCCCACTTTTCTGTCTGCACAAAGGACTGAGAAAATACAGCTCTGAATATTTAAATTATCAGCTCTAGCTCTAGCAGCCACCAGGAAGGGTCTAGAGTGGTGTGAAAGGGAGCTGGAGAAGGGAAATGAGGGAGAATCAGCTCCCAGATTTCTGCCCATATAAAGTAGCCAGGAAAAGGGGAGCTCAGCTTTGTCATGGCAAATACTTTCTCTGGTTTTCCCCCTTCACTTCTCAGTGGAAACTCCATGTGGAGAAAATACTGACAGTGAAAAGCAGGAGTTGTAGCTGGAGAGTAGAAATAAATCACCTCTGAAAGTCCTTCATGAAGATGGCAGCATTTCTGCAAAATATCTTGGCTAAATGACTTGTTAAGGGACTGTCCTTTCTCAGAGCTGAGCTCTGTCAATAAACAAGATTAGTTTTGCTTTTCAGGCCATCCTTTGTACAAATACATGTGGTTTCAGCCACTGGAAGCCTCTTTGTTAATAGGGTCATGATACAAGTTTATTGATTGAGATGTGGTGACATCTCATATTGAGTGATTTGTGGAATCCTCTCAGGAGATAACACTTAGAACACAGTGGTGTCTGACAGCAGCATCAAAAGAGCCATTACCAGAAACTCCAAACTGAGATAGAATTAACAATTAGGTATAAATGCATATCTGCAAATTATGTGTTTATGGAATGAGGCACCTGTTTGAAAAGTCCTGAGGACAGCAGGGGGATTTCTCCTGTGTCATCAATGCTTGATTTGCAAAGGGCTGAGAACCTCTGCCCTGTAACCTCTGGAGCAAGAGCTCACTGCAGCCTCAGTGCCTGGGCACAGAGAACTGCCTGAGCAGGAGCTGCAGTAAACTGGGTTTGGCTCCCAAGTCCTCCTGAGCTCAGCCATCTGTGCAAAACTGCTCTGTGCACCCAGATGTTTTATTACTCATAAACTGGAAGAGGAAATAAAGAAGTGCCAAATACATGTGCAGAATATGGGCACCTTCTTCAGCCTTTTGTCCTTAGTTTAGATAATAGATCCCAAGCCTAACCCTTCCTCCAGGAGAAATTATACAAGTTATAAACTCTCAAAGATGTATTGAACTGAAATACACTTGAGTGATTTTATCATGTCCCCAATTTATTTTTAATATGGTCTTGACATTGGTGCCTTTCTTTTAAATGGCATTAAGTTCAAAATGCCAGCTGAAGCAGACCAGTGACACAGCAGAGTCAAGGCAGGGGTGGAAATACATCTGTGCTCTGTTCAAAGGGTTCAATGTCAGGCTCCTTTTACTCTAATGTGAGTTTTGTAATTAATTCTGCAATCACTCAGGTGGTGTTTTGACATATTTGGAGTAGTAACATCACCCTACAAGGCTCTTGCCCTATTTTGATCACTCAGCTGCCTGCTTGGACGTGTCTGTGCAGCTGTGAGGCTGCCTGGGGACCTGGACTCAGGTTAAAAGTAGTTCAGAAGGGAAAAAAAGCTTTTTCCTCTTCATCCAGGTGAACCAAAGAACTCCTCACCCACAGCAGAGGTGGCAGCTTGGTGCTGTGGAGCAACACTGCTGGAAGCAAATGCTTGTCAAGCTGTTCCTTGGGAGGTTTATGTGGCAACAATTATTATTTTTTAAAATTATTTGAGGTGAAAAATATTGGTATCTGTGCAGACTGGACTACTTAACAAATATCTTCTGCATTCTTTAATCTGAGTGATTTTTATAATATATAAAGGCTTTTGACTCACTAATGTCCATGGGAGGATTTTAGCCAGGCAGTCTCCTGCTGACTACAAGCAAATATCCCTAGCAAAAAATCTAATGTACCATTAGCACAGGAGTAAAAACCCTTTGGACAGTCTGTGTGCTGAACTCACCATGTGCCTAATTTGCTGATAAATGTACCTTGTTAGGTATGATTTTCTCAGATATGCATTGACCTTTCCTTGGATTTCAGCAGGAGGTTCATAGTTAAAGTACAAGATAATTAATGGCCTGGCTAATCATATCAGATGTTGTACTGGAAGCATTGAGGGTAAAGCAATTAGGGATTAGTTCACTAGAAGTTAATATAATCTCTAGGCTAGAAACATTGTGGATTTGGGCTTGGCCAGCAGTGAAACTGGGAGTCTGTAGGAAAGACAAACTCTTCAAAACAGGCAAAAATTCAATGAGTTTAACACTGGTCCTTTATCAGCCCCAGCCCTAAGGAAAGCTTGAGGCATCCTGTGCTTTCACTAGCAGGGGTCAGGATTTTAAAGTTCACCAAATTTATTTAAAATTGAAGCTGATGGTAGGATGGGGGAGGAAAGGGAAAGCTTGTACAGCCTTAATTGCTGGAAATTGTTAAGAGGAATAGAGCGAAGAATGGATTTGAGAGCAAAGTAGAAAAACCTTCTGCAGAGAACTTGTCTGTGCTGGCAGCTGGACCCTCCTGTGGCTGAGCAGTTCCTGGTCTTTACCTGGCACAGTAGCTGGGATGCCCCTGATGGGAGCAAGATTGGGCCTCTGCTGGGCTTCTTATCCCCTTATCCTGCCCAAGGAAAATGCCTCATTCCAAAACCCTTTCCTTGCCTGGTGCATTGAGTCCAAGCTCATTTCTACTGGCCACAGAGTCAACTGTGAGGGCTCAGAGCCTGCAGGAGGGTTCAGCTCTGCCCACACAATGGATCTGCAGAGAAATGAAATAATATTTTCCTTTTATTGCTCTTCTTTCTAGATATCCATATATGTAACTCTCCAATGCACCCTTGCTAATCAAAGCAATATTTTGCAACATATTTTTTTTGCACTGCCCACATTTATTATAATAAAATATCCACTGGGAGAGAGCAGCCAGTGCAGCAGAATGGTACCTGTAAATAATCCTGGATCTGGATGAAACAAGTAGGAATCCACAATGTGGACTTGGTGATGTGAAAATATACCATATTAAATGCAAATAGCAGAGCAGTGATCTGCAAGACGTCAGTGCTAGAAGAAGAAATTCCTACCAGCAAAGGGCAATGCAAAAAATATTCACTGCCTGGTTTAAACTAGATTTGATCATTACAAACCTACAATTTACAGCCCAAATTAGGCTTTTGAGTGGAAAACATTATTTCTGCCTTAGCTTATGGATGTGGAAGCAGAGAAAACACCAGAAGTAGGGACAGATGGCTTGTCATCTTTGTAAGCAGTTCCCTCAGGAATGTACCAACTTTCAAATACAGAGAGTATGTGCCACTTGCCAAGGTTTGTTACAGAGCTCCACAATCCCCTGACTCCAGAACTGCACAGAAAAGTTCTGTGTGAAGGGCACAGCTCTCTGGATGAATTGTCTTCTTAGGTACCCAAGAGAGTGATCAGAAAATCCCATTGGAATATAGAGGGAAAAGAGTCTGCTCTAGATGCCTGACAAACCACAGAAGCCATGCACAGCACATCTGAGGAGAAACAGGAGTAGTGCAATTCCTTTTGTGTCCCCTGCAGTTTTTTTGGTGGTGTCTGACCAAAATATGCTGCCAATATTTTAACAAGGCCTTGCTATGGATAAAAAGTGTTCCTTGCCCATTTTCCAGTGGTAAACTTCATGTGCCAGTGGCAACCTGCAGTGCAAAGGTAATAAATGTCTCATTTCTTGCTCTCTTGAGGACACTTTAAAAGGACAATGAACTCCACAATCTTTACCTTTCCATGCTGAGTTTCAAGAAAGAATTCCTTCAGGAGGGAAAGGAATGTCTTAAATTCTCCTTAGTAAGGGAATTTCAGCACAGATTATTAAGGGTTTCACCTTCAGCACAGTGAGTTAAGGTCTTGGGGCTGAGCTTTGTGCTGATATATTTTGCAAAACTTCAGCTCTAACAAAGGAGATCCTGCAATGCCTGCCAGCAATAAAAGCAAACCTTGAGTTTATCTTGGCAACACTCACTTGCATTCTATCCAAAACTATTAAATACTACTATCAGCCCTGAATCCATTGCTTCTGAGCAATGAGCTTCAGGATTCAATTAGTGTATCATTATTAATGTTCACCAGAGAATGACTCTAAGTGCCTTTCTCAGAGATAATGACACTGCCTTTACTCAGGCAGGGATGGTGCCCATGAGATGACCTGTACTGCAAACCAGAGAGCTGGATGCTCTGTGTCCATGGTGTGTTCATGTCCTGCAAAAACAGCAGCTGGCTTAAATGTGTATTCTGCTCAAAACCAGAGCAGATTCTGCCCTGCACTGTGGCAGAGAGCCCCTGATATTTCCCTCTCTAGGGGAATTATGGCTTTTAGGAGCTCTGTTAGTATTGACCCTTATATACATATATACTCTGCAGAACTTGTTTTAATTTTATCTTTTTGAGGGTGCTTGAGCAGAACCTAACTAGCTATTTTCATGCCCAGTATGGAATGTGGGAAGTACTATATAAAATGAGGATTCAGCATGTCAGAAATGGAAAGCCAGTTGAAAGAGAATGGGAGTTTGTTAGTGCTTCAGTGGGATTTGGATCTGGCCTGGCATGTTTTTTGGAGAGTAAGCCCTGCTGAGAACCTCCTGCCCTTCCCTCCATGGCCAGTTCAATCCACACCTCTGCAAAGGCAGTTCACAAAAATGTAAAATGTAAAAATACCCATGACTCCTTTTAATATCCAAGATGTCAAGGGGAATATAAGTGTTTATTTGCATTAAATAGTCAGATACAAGGGTAAAGGAGGTCAAATAAAACGTTAACACCTTTATCTTGCTCTGAGATAATAATTTGTCTTGCAGCATAAATTATGCTCACACAGACTTTTCCTGTGCATGTTTCAGAGGGGGTCTTCTTTCGTAATTTTATTCAGGAACAGGGAAATAAAACCATGGAAATGAATTAAAATTTCTTCTTTGACATAGAAAGGAAAGACCAGTAGCAAGAATTTTTCCAGAGAAAAATGAATAGGTGTGAGAGACTCCTATTTGTGCCTGCCCCCCACACCAAGCAGCACCCTCCTGTCCAGAAAAATTCCTTCACAGGGAAATTTCACCTGGCCCAAGCTGGTTTTGGGAAGCAAAAGCTCCCAATGGATCTCTCCTGCTTTTCCTGCACTGGCAGCAGAATGTTTTTTTCCCAAGAAGCAGAGAAATAAGAAACAAAGGAAGGAGCCATGTGGAAACTCAATCCATTCATCCTTCTTGTCATCCCTGTGCAATCAAGCTCTCTCATATTTCTTGAGGAGACTCAAGGGCCATTTAATCTCTTGGAAGGAAGAGTTGATGAGCCAGAAAATGAATGAATTATCAGCAAGTGCAGACAATCCATGGGAGAACAATACACGCAATGTTGACCTTGTGTAAGAGAATTTGTGTGCAAGACATGAAACCAAACGCTGATGATTTTTTTCTCCCTTTAGTTTTAACTCTGGGCACTAAGGAAAGAATTACAGGCTGAAATTCTACCAACCTGCATGGCCTGTGTTAATTATTCTGTCTGGTAGGTCTTGAAACTCAGAAGTTTTCTCTCTAAGGCCCTTCAGTTGTATCTATTATTGTCATCAGATAACTTATGTTTTGTGAGAAGGCAAAATTCATTCTGTAGGATCAAATATTGATTAAATTATTTTCTTGTATTTTCATTTTGTTGAAATGAAAGGAATGATTTTACCTACAAACCTCTCTGAGCATTTTACATGTTACAAACCCCTTTTAAAATGTGACAATCCAGAGAGCAAAATAGTGACAGGTGTTTTTATTGCCCAAGACATCTAATGTGTGAGTGGTAAATTACTGAAGAGAAAAATCAGATTTCAAAAGTTCTTTCAGGTTTAATAATATGGAATAATATCAGCAGCTCAGGTTGGGCTTGGTTTTAATAAGATTTTTCAGATGTCCATTTAAAAAATCCCCCAAATCAATACTTTATAGGCAGGACAGCTGCCACAGAATATGATGCCAAGAAAAACAAAGCCCTGTTTAACATGAGAATGGTTTTCCATTTTCTTCATTTCTGTGCTTAGCAGCATTTAATTCCTGGAACTATTCTGGTCCTGATTACAATTTACAACTAATCACAAAATCACTCCCTTTGGAAGCCCTGTCTTTTGGCATGTTGTGTAACTAACATTATTCATGGGGATCCTAGCTCAGTTATGTGCCCATCAATCACAGCTTTGTTTGGATTTTTTTAGTGGTTTTTTACCTTTTTTTTTTTCCTTGGTTTATTGGTTTCTTGTCAGAAATGGAATATTGCATGACAGCTCCATTTATATCTAATGCAGAACATGGAATTATGACATTTCTATTATCTCATAAGAAGTAATGGTTACAATGTGTTCTTGCAGAAAGTATAAAACTACAACCAAAACATTTAAATAAAATAGATGGAAATGATCTAATTAACAGAGCAAACTCAACATGCATTAAAATTGAACTTCATTCAAAACGCCTCATTAAAATATAACAAAATAATTAGAATAAAATCCTTAAACTGTTTAGAAAAAAAATTGCATTTACACTGATAAGTACAACTTCTACTATTGCCAGTCAGCATAAGATGATGTTTTCTCTGCAGTCCAGCTGAATCATAAAAGTATAAACTCATCTATACATGTGTCAGGACTGCTAATGGCAATGTTTGTACATTGGAAAGAATAAGGTTGTTTTACAGCACCTTCAGGATCCTTCATAAATATAGCCCTGAAAAGATGTTCAGCCAAAACTTCTTGTTGAGTTTCACTGGTTCTGCAGGAGAGCAGCTCTGCTTTCAAACAGCCACGTGGCACTTGCAGCCCAGGGAGGATGAGCCCAGTTACTCCTGGACCTGATCTGCTGGGGGAGTTTTCTGTCCAAGGGTCTGTACAAAAGGGGATGGAATTGTGCCAACAACCACCATCCTCTGTCTTGACATTTCTCTGCTCAAATTTGAATAAGATTGATTTTCCTGCAAGCTCAGCCAAACAAGGCAGTAAATAAAATTGCTGTGATTGGTCTTTGCAAAATCATTAAACTATGGCTTTGCTTCCAGCAGCCATTGAGATTTTATTTTATTTTATTTTATTTTATTTTATTTTATTTTATTTTATTTTATTTTATTTATTTTATTTATTTTATTTTATTTTATTTTATTTTATTTTATTTTATTTTATTTTATTTTATTTTTTTTATTTTATTTTATTTTATTTTATTTTATTTTATTTTATTTTATTTTATTTTATTTTATTTTTATTTTTTACACCATAAAGAGGCAATGGGCAAGAAATGATGCTCAGGAAATTCCATCTGAAGATGAGGAAGAACTTCCCTGTGCAGGGACTGAGCACTGGAACAGAGACCAAAGATGTGTGGAGTCTCCTTCTGTGCTCTGTGCTCTGGGATGGCCCTACTTGAGCAGAGAGGTGGGACCAGGTGAGTCACTGTGCTCCCTAAAATCCTCTGGTTCTGTGAAAATCATGCAGCACTGCACTGTCTTTCTTCATGCCATGAAATTTTTAGAGCTAACAAAGATATTTTTTTTCTTAACCAACCTTAAGAGGTAAGAAAGGGATTTCCATTTTCCTTTTCCTGGCACTGTTTATCGGCATTTTCCCACATCATGAACCATTAGCAAAGCTACCAGGGGGCTTCAGGGGAACTGCATCATATCTGGGACCTTTGGAAGCTGCAGCTGTGACTCACTGATGTGAAAGCAGAAACATCAAAAGATACAACCCAGACCAGCTTCACTTCTCTCTTTTGATTGCTCTTTCCCTTTCTGTAGCATGTGAGGGCATTCCTGATGCTCTCTGACACTTCAGACACTTTGCTGGGGACATGCAGGGCCTGTCCCAGCCCCTTCTCCCTTCCCTCTGCCTTTCAGCTCCTGCAAAGAGCAGACTGAGGCAGTGGAGAGTAATTAAAAATGTTGGAGCCTGCATCACTTCTAAGCAATGCTGGAGCAGCTTTGCAGTACCCAAGGTAGGGCAGTTTAGGTGTAAACAATGCAGTTTCTGTGAATGAAAGAGGAGAATTCCTTATTCAGGAACAATTTGGGACAGCTCTCTTACCCACTGAGCTGTGACTTTTCAGGAAAATTTTAGGTACTAAGAGAACACTGTATTGCCCCAAAACATCAGAAAGTGGGACCCTGCCCCAAGGCCAGACAACATCACAGAAACTATTCAGATGAAGCAGAGGCAGCACAGTATCCTGGCTAATTGAGCTGCCATACCCCCATGTCTTTAGAGCCTGGGGAGAGGCTTTTAGGGAGCTGGTGGATTGCTGTAAGGAATGTTTGTGACACTCAGAGCAACGCCCTTGCCACTTGTGAGAGCTCATTTTAGTTCATTGTCTGAAATCCTCTCTAAACTCATCATACACTGCATGTCCTGCTGCTGCCATCCCCAGCAGAGCAGCAGAGCAGTGAAGCCAGGCTGGGGAGAGGTTTGCAGCAGTGCATTCACAGCTGCAGTGGCTTTTTGACATGGACTCAGTGCCCTGCTCCTTGCCCAGCCTGCACTCACAGCTGCAGTGGCTTTGGGACATGGACTCAGTGCCCTGCTCCTTGCCCAGCCTGCACTCACAGCTGCAGTGGCTTTTTGACATGGACTCAGTGCCCTGCTCCTTGCCCAGCCTGCACTCACAGCTGCAGTGGCTTTGGGACATGGATTCAGTGCCCTGCTCCTTGCCCAGCCTGCACTCACAGGTGACTTTGGCCCTTTGCACAGCAGCAGCCAGGGCTTGGGGGTTAGCTGGAGAACCATGGAGTGGTGGCTCCTTGCCAAATCCATTTTGTGTTGCTGTTTTTCTGCTGCCTGCTTTGCTGGAATTGCAGGGGTTATTAGAGGAACAGCACTTGATTAAAGCAGGCAGGGCCAGTGTCCCACGAGGAATCTGCCTTAGCTTATCCTGCTGAAGTCAGAGCAGCAAAGTGACCACACACCAAATCCTCTTTCTTAAACAAAGAAAAATTAACTCCAAAATCTGTCTAATTAGTCTTAGCATGATTCAGATCAAAATATGTTCTAGAAGACTGGCTTAATATAGTTTTTTTCTTATCTAGGCTCAACCTGTTGTGTAATATTTCCCAGGTTCAGTGTCTTGTTAACATCAGCAGAACTCCACTGTGATAAATACTGATGTGTCTGTTGTGTGTCTTTGGTCTCAGTCTAATGTAGCTCAGTGGGAATGATTGCCTTCCTCTTGATGTACTTTGGAATAAGCAAAGGGATCACTCTCCCCTTTTTGCTCTAAATAGATACCATAACAGTGTAATTTTTGCAAATATTGTCTTCTGAATGTGCACAGAGAAAAAATTCCTCCAGGAAAAGAACTTGATGAATAGTTCCTGTGAGGCTTTGTTGAAATTAAAAATAATGCCAATTACAGGGATTAGAGCCCCGTCACTCGCTTTATTTATTTATTTTTTAAAATGTTTTTCTTGAACACTGTTTTCCTTGTAGCAGCTAATGGTAATAAATGAGCTGCCAGCAGCAGTCTCACCACCTGTTGAGTTTCATTTCCCAAATCCTCCCACCTACAGATCCCCACAGCTCCAGCAGGCAGCTGAGGGCAGGAGGGAAGGGAAGCCAGGGTTCTGTGAAACCAGAGCCCAGGAGTGCAGGAGCCCCAGGGAGCTCTGCATTTCATTTCACCACAGACCCCAACCATGCAGGCAAGAAGTGACCTTGAAATGCAACTTAGGGGAACATTTCCCAGCAGAGCAGGTACATGGGACAGCACTCAGCTGTTTGGTGGCAGCTTTTCATTCCAAATATCAGCATTTCCCTGCAGAAAAGCAGAGAATCCACTACAGCAAAGCATCAGTGCTCACCAGGCTACTGGAGCTGGCTTTGCATGTCACCCAGGAATAATGGTTTCTGTTCTCAGAGTGGAAAATGCCCACCTGGAGTATTTACCTGTTAAAAGGAGGAATTGTAATTACCTGAAGCCAGCTACTACCATTTGATTTATTTTTAAATGGGAGATAGATTTCATTCACAGGAATTCCTGCTCATTGCTTTTCTAGGACAGATGATTAAGGGTTAAAAAATACAAATATGTATAAGGTCACTTTCCTATATTCATATATAAAAAATTCATAAAAATTGCACTGTAAGATATGCAACATACTTAGATTATGAAAAAAAGAGGTAAAAGTAATTGGACAAACTGAAGCATAGATATACATCACTATGGCATCACTATAGCAAAAAAAGTTAAATGTTCAAGTCCTAAATAGTGCCTTTAATGAGCTCACCTTGAAAAATACACTATTTTCTTTTCTGTTTCCATCTAAAGGAGAAAAAGCCTTATTTTGTACAGTTATATAAATGCATAGTTCCAAAGCTGTGCACTATTTCCAAGCAATCAAGATTTTTTTTCTTTTAGTGAAATCAGTCAAAAATCCAATTTCTTTTGTTATTTTCAAATTGCACATGGAGAACTGCAGCTTTATTATTGCTGCCTGTCACTGCTGTGATTTGAGACTCTTTTAAGGCCAGAATATGAACATTTTGGAATATGGGAGTCACTGCAGGCATTGGGAAGCTCCACATCGTGGTGAGTGTCTGGATCTGATTACAGTGCAATCATCTCTTTGTAAGTCAATGTTTTCATCCAGAACCTTCTCCTGTTTCTCTATCAAGACAATGAACCAAAATGAACAAATAATCTGCTTTTAGAGTAGGTTTAGATAGAACATTAGGAAGAAATCCTTCCCTCTGAGGGTGGTGATGCCCTGGCACAGGGTGCCCAGAGCAGCTGTGGCTGCCCCTGGATCCCTGGCAGTGCCCAAGGCCAGGCTGGACAGGACTTGGCGCACCCTGGGACAGTGGAAGGTGTCCCTTCCATGGCACTGATTTAGGGATTTACGGTCCCTTCTTTTTGTATCTTTGATTTGAACCTTTTCAGTTTCTGCCCACATCCAGTTCTCATCGGTGCTGGGAAAAATTGTTTGGTACTGAGAACTTCATGAAGGTCTGCAGGATTTGAAAGGAAGAGAGAAGTTGTTATTATGTAGCATTTAATTCACAGCCCAATGAAGAATTAAGGAGTAAAAAAGTTCACCTGAGGGAACACAGACAATGGTTAAACTTAAGCAGAACTTTCCTGCTAAGTTAGTAGATAATACAGGATTAAACCCAGAGGATTGTTACTAGAGCTCAGCAAGGTAACTTGTACTTATTAAGGAAAAGCAGAATCAAACTGAAACTCCTTTTTCTGGACCTGGTTGTTTCTTTTGGGATTTCTTCCATCACATGGATGAGATTCAGAGCCTAATAAAAGATCCTGGAATTAAGGATTTGTACTTTCGGTAGAGTTTGCTTTGAATTCCTTCATCTGGCTCTGACTTTGAAAACAAGGGTGAATTCTCTCCTGATGGATACTGGCCTCTCTAAGTGTCTGACCACTGGGATGGGAGCACATGCATGGCCTCTGTATGGAAAAAGCTGAAAATTCCAATTACAGAAAACCCCTGCTTTAGTTCTTCTCTTGATGCTTGCCCTTGCCCAGGTAAGAAACGAGCATCCAGACTTGTCCATTTGGGAAAGATGGTCTGGCCCTAAACTGTGTCCTCCTGGGGCTCCTGGTTAGACTTGGATGACTGATACTGGATGGTTCCAAGCTGCCTATTAACTGTGAAAGCCATCTGGTCTTTGATATCCTTTAAACAGAGACCTAATTAGAGTTCTGAAAGAGAGTGATGCTCACAGAGGCTTTGTTTCCTTTAGAAAAGCCTTTTCATAGCCTGGGCTTTTGTAATTCCTGTTTTTTGAACCCTTCTTGTTTGCTTACATCCTTTAAGACACTGATTAAAGTGGCCTGGGAGTAATTTTGCAAACTGCAAGATAATCTTTCATACTTCTGAGTGAAGAAAACCTAGCACTGCTAAATGAGGGGGAAGAAAAGAATCAAGCTCCTTGCAATCTGCACATTGACTGATTTATGTTGTACCTTTTTGCACTGGCAACTTGAAATATAAATACTTTTTAGTGCACTAGCTGGCCAAAAGCTAGAACTAATTTATACCATACATAGCACTAATCATAGAAACAATGCAGCCCTGAATAAATAAAGAGTAAAATTCCAACAATTCTTTCTGGAATGGAAACCAATCTTTTTTTTTATTTGCACGTAACTGGTTTTAATTGCATTCTTTTATCATGGGTTATACCACTACCTTCCAACTTTTGCCCTGCTACTGGAGTAAGAGGAACAAAAATGGAAAAACTCACAGACTGGTAAGAGAAAAATACTTATGAGAATCCCTGAAGGCAGCTCACTGTGGTAGAGCCCAGGAATGGTCAGCTGGAGCAGGAAAGAAGAAAAACTTTTTAAAGAGGAAAAAACTCTGCTCATTGCAGCCTTCTGCAGCCACTGGTGGGCTTTCATGGCTGAGGATGACCCAGAATGAGGGGCAGCCTCTGTAAAAGTGATTTGTACTATGGATTCCAGCCTTTTCTGTTGCCATGGTAATATTTCACTTTTTTCCCATCCTTACTGGGAGGCTGTGAATATTGGTTTAGGATTTTAAGGAGTGATGGTCCCTTCACAGCAACAGCAGCTCTGAAATACCTGCTTGGGTAAGATAGAGAAGTGGGATCATCAATTTTCAGTTTTCTGTGACAGCAATTTCTTTGAAGTCAAACAGTTCCTAAAAGCTGATGTTATCTTTTTGAGCATCCTCAGAGCTTTAGGGGCCACTACTATGATCAAAAACATTTTCTTCAACTTGTTTTATCTTCTGCTGAGCTAGTGTTGGTCTCCTCTTTTGGGTTAGAAATTCCAGAGTGAAGTTGCTTGGTATTTATGACACAAATGAGCTTAAATTATTAAAGCTTATTTCACTATCTAACTTTGAAAAAGCACTTCCATATTCTCGTGTCACTTCTCTTCCAAAATAATCAGGAATGAGTGTTCCAAGCTCCACAGAAATCATTTGACACACCCTGTCAAACCCTGCTAACTCTGTGTCAGGTTTTTAGAAGCCATCCAGTGCTATCACACCAGCTCCAAATTCTCTTTAGTGACCTTCTGCACACTGAAGAAAACCAGAACTTTCATTCAGCTACTGAAGACTTCAAGGTTTTAATTGCTTCTGCAGTTCCTGTCACTAAGCCCAGCCAGCAGTGCCCCATTAGGATTGTTCTCAAGCCTTTTGGGTCTGCAAAAACATGCAAGTAAGAAAACTTTTTGATACTAAAGGAATTAAAAGTCATACTTTAAATATTTAGAACACAGGATTTCAAGGGATCATTTTTAGCCCATTAAAATGAATGGCAATCCACCCCCAGGGTTTGGGGAACATCAGGGCAGGCTGGGGTGCCCCAGGCACTTTCTGACACAGTAAACAAAAACTAATGAGCTGTAATTAAAATCACATTGCTTACTCTGGATTACTTGGCAGAGGTAATTTTTGCTTTCAGGTGAAAGTGTGGCTCTGTTCTGGACAGTCACTCTGGGACTGGCAGGGGAAATGGCACATTTATTTGTCACTTCAGCCTTCCCAGGTGAGCTTGCTCGGTTCATAAGCTAAAAAAGGCATTTCTTCTGCCTTGTTGCTCTCCCTGTAAATGACATTTTGAAAAAGAATTTCAGCCATGTCCTTCACTGCTTATGATTCATCATCAGTGAGCATGATAAAGCCCAGAGAGATCAGAGCTGAGATAAGAAATGCAAATGAAAGATACCTGTTGTAACCCTGAATTAAAGATATTGCAGTGATTTGGACACAGATTTCTTCATTGACTCCAATTACTTTTCCATCTGGTGTTTGGAGGCTAATGCTGGAAGTGTTTATACATCTACCTCATGCTGAAAAAAACATCCCTGTCAGCAAGTGGAAGCCCCATCTAGTCTGGAAAATGAAAAATTTTCATTTTCCACTGGCTGTAAACTTTAGCTGCAGATCCATTCCCAGCCAACCTCAGGGATTCTCTGCACTGCTGGGAGTGCTGCTGTGCCTCAGTGCCCTGCCAGGCAAGGGGGGAGAAGGAAGGAGCTGGAAATGAAGAAACCAACACCTGGTTTGTGAAAAATTCCTGAGCTAAAACAACCTGTGTATGGTTTTGAATGATTCCTCTGCAGCACAAGTCTTCCTGTTGGATGTGGCCACGTTATAGTGGTGGCTCTGGGGAAAACACCTTTTTTTTAGCCATAAATCAGATTTTTCTTCAAGTTCTGTCCCAACCAGATTTTATTTGTGCAGTGAAATGTAGCACTCCCTTTTGCAGGGAGCAGGTGTGCATCTCTAAAACTTCTATTTTCCTTCTCTGAGAGAGGAAAGCAAAGCAACCCCTTGGAATGGCAGCAGAGTGCTTGGGGAAGAGCTGGAGATATCTGTGAGGCATCATCTGTTCACTGGCAATGAAAATAGGAGAACTGCAGGAGGAAAAGCAACTCTTCAGTCGTATTTCCTAATCTGGAGGGACAAGGGGGTGTGGGAAGTAATGACAGCCTGTAATGGCCTTGGCTGGCCATCTGCTAGGGGCTTCACTTGCTCTGTAAAATAGAGGAAATGTAATATTCAGTTTAGGAAAAATATTGTGCTGTCTGAAAATTCAGTCAGCAAAACAGGAGGAGAGAGAATTTCTCTCATGCCAAAACCACTTGTCAGTGTGGAGGTTCTGTAAATACATACATATATGTATATTCAGAATTTTTTACATGGACACACAGAGATACCTATGAAAACTCCTCAGAAAATGATCAGAGATCTCTAGAGTATGTTGGGCTCTAGTGGGTTAAAGAACTAGTCACAGAAAAATAGGAAAAGTTTGAATTTTATACACTGAATAAATTGAAAGGCATTGGCAGGAGATTAAACAGAGTCTTTGGTCAACAGCTTTAGAATAACACTTGAAGAGCTGTGAAATCAAACATTCAAAGTTTCAGAGATGGTGAAGTAATGAAATTGGCATTTCTGACACAGTCCAAGTTGGTTCATCTGCAACTTTGGGTGTGTTTTGTGGAGGCTGAGCTGCAGGAGGTTCATTCCTTCAGCAACACCCATGGGTTGAGGTCTCCACCAACCTGCAGCTGTGTCATTGCAGCTCAAAGCCAGAATTAACTTCTTCAGGGAATCCTCATGGAGCTGCTTTCCCTGGGAAGGGGAATATCCAGCATGTTATGATCCTGTGGTTTGCTGTGCAAAGCAGCACCCCGAGGCCTGCCTGCTCTCTCATCGTATTTCAGGATGCAATCTTTGAGCCAGGACTGAAAAACAGATCCTGGTGTGTCAGGGGGAGGGCAGCTAATTCACAGAGTGAGACAGTTGATTCAGAATTGCAGAATGGTTTGGCTTGGAAAGGACCTTGAAGATCATCTCATTCCAAGCCCCTGCTGGGGACACAGGGCAGTCTTATCTTCAAAGCTTGAGCAAAACCTCTGGTGGCAGTCACATCTTCAAAGGTGAAACATTAAAAAATAAATAAATAAACAGACCCCCATCCCAAAGATTAAGGCAGTGTTCAGGTTTCATAGCAATTCAGTATTTACTGTCCTGATTGCAAAGCTAACCTCTGCCTTTAGGGAATTTATTATTTGAAAGAAGAAATCCTCATAGGAAGAGCAAGCAGCAAAATTTCCACGTGCACTGCAAATCATCTTGGCATGGTGACTGAACTAAAATATTAACTTGAGCTCAATGAGAGTCCTGGGTGTAGACTTGATATCAGCTTGAGTTACTGACTGCCTCCAGAAATATGAAATACTCAAGGATACAGAGTGAGGATTAATTTATCCTGCAGGAAGCACCCACTTCCTTCATTCAGGGTTCTCATATCTCAGTGTAAATACTTGGCCAAAATATTTTCTCATTGTATTTGGGGTTTTAAACTCATTTTTGTCAGTAATTGCTAGAAACTCAAGCAACTTTTTATTTGTTATTGTACTGCCTAAACACTTTTCTTTATCCAAATGGAAGAGGATCAGAAAAAACATTTCTGTTTGATCTCCTTTGAATAAAAGCCAGCAGGTGACCACTCCAAATGCAGAAAAATTACTTATAAATTTGAATTTTATATCAAAGCAATTCTCAGTGTGTTCAGACCACAAGCAGCATTCAAGTTGCTTAATAGGAGCTACCATTTCAAGACATTTTTTAATCATTTAAAACATCAATGCTAATGTTGGTCCTTTTATTTTTTTTTCTTCTGGTAACATGGGTTTTATACTAGAATCCATCTTTCTGCTCATTAAGACTCCAAGAGAGTAAATAAAAACAGGCATCAAGCAACAAATGTGCTTTCTAAGTTTTGATGTTTATGGCACAGAACCTCATAAACTCAGCCTTAAAGTGTTTTGTCAGTGTTAGACACTATAAAGATTTGGCTTTTCTACTTTATTTCACAGCCTATCATTTGCCCGTTACAGGCTTGTTTTTACTGAATTCCCACTGCATTTGATTTCTTTTTAAAAACATTTGCTTATATGCTCATCTGAAATGTCTTTCTGTCTGCATGCTGGGAACATCCCTATCTCAGCTCTCTTTGATGATGTTCTCTGTTTAATTCTGCTGCTTTTCATATTTGGTGCACTAATTGGCTCTTCACAGTCTGGCTTTTCAACTCTGCATGGTAGATCTTTGTGCATTAAACCCATTTTTACCTTTTTTTCCTCTCCCATTTTCCAGCTTTCCCCCCTGCCCTTTTCTTAGTTCTGCACTATTGTCTCTCCTGTCAGCAATGTGTAATCACATAGGTCAAAATTGCCTCAAATTAACTTTTTGCCCAATTCTTTCCTCACTCTGTGGGAGCTTATTAAAGGCAGACTGACTGAAGCTATGGGACAAAATCTGGAGTCTGGAAAGAAGGTGTGGAGTCAAACAATAAATATATATCTTTTAAAAACTATTTGTACCAAATAAAAGCTGTCTTGCTGCATGACCTTTGCTTGCAAAGGGAGAATTCCCTTGCCTCTGTTTTGCTCTTCCCATCAAACGTCTTACTTGAAATAAAAGCTTTAAAAAAACCCCAAAACCACTAAAATACACCCTAAAATGTTTAGTCCCTCACCCAAAAAAGGATAAATTCCCAAACTACATCACATTTAGCTTTTCTCATATATGAGTTCAGGGAATTGAAATGAAATGGTGGAAAACTGAAATAATTCCTTCCAGCCATGCCCAAAGGAGTGTCAGTGGAGGGTCACCTTTCCCTGAGGGGTGTCAAAACCAAACAACTTCATCATTTTTCCTCACTTTTAGAACTTGTTCCAGCTTATGTTGGTGGCTGACAGCAAAGCAGGAACAGAGATTGTGGATGAGACAAGAAAAAGGGAATCCCCTTGTCCACAGCTCACTGCTCCTTCTTGGGAATTTAGACAGTTCTGAGACAATGCAGCAATGAAATCAGTTCTGTCACATGCCATGGCAAAATGATAAATGAAAAATCATAAATCATAAAATGAGACCTGGTGGAAATGAAATGTTCAAAATCCTATGGCTGAATAGGAATATATTTAATCTCTCAATATGAATGCTTATTTCTGTCCAATGCCTTACTCTGGTTTTTCAGTGTGCTAAAATTATTCCCAATACAAGCAGCAGAGCCTGGAATTTACAGGGGAAGAAGACTTGGCAGCCTGTATCTGTTTCCTTAAAAAACACTTTGTGAAGTGCATACAGTGAATTAATTAGGAAATGGAATAGAGAAATACAAAGCTCTGTTCTTTATTAGGCTCACTAGACAGAGTAATTAATATTGCTGGGTACCATACCAGCTTTGTGGTCAATTCCAGCTGGTTGGGGAAGAAAAGTAAAGCAGCAGAAGCCTAAATCACCCTGATGGGATGAGCCAGCTGCATTGAAATGGGAAAACTGGAGGGTGTGGGGTCATGGCATTGAATTTACTGTGTGAATATCCACTGAATTTACTGTGTGAATATCCGCATCCCAGTTCTGGAAGGTTCCTCATGCACTGGGCAGAGGAGGAGCCAAATGCAGGCTCTGGATGTGGCACCAGCCCTTCCTCCAGGCTCCTGCTGCTTTTTCAGCACCAGCTTGGAAGCTTCACTTGCAGCTTAGGAGACAAAAATAGGCAACAGAGAGAGAAATTATTTGCTAAGCATGGAGGATTGGTTTTATACCTCATTTGAAAACCTTGGAAGCCTGTAGAGGAAGAACAAAGAGCTTATTGCTGGCCTGGGAAACATCTGGGAAAATGATGAGAAATGGTGCACAGAGGGCTGAGGAACCTCTCCTGTGAGCAGAGGCTGGGGTGTCCAGCCTGGGGAAGGCTCCAGGCAGACCTTAGAGACCCTCCCATTGCCTAAAAGAGCTCCAGGAGAGCTGGAGAGGGACCTGGGACTAGGGATGGAGGGATGGGACAAAGGGGGATGAGGTCAAACTGAAGGAGGCAGATTTAGATTGGGTGTCAGGATGGAATTCCTCCCTTGAGGGTGCTGAGCCCTGGCAGGGGTGTCCAGCTCAGCTGTGGCTGTCCCTGGATCCCTGGCAGTGCCCAAGGCCAGGTTGGATGGGGTTTGGAGCAGCCTGGGACAGTGGAAGGTGTCCCTGCCATGGCAGGGGTGGCACTGGGTGGGATTTAAGGTCCCTTCCAACCCATTCCATGTTTCCATGATCTTTCTCAGGTACCCTCACAGCTTCTCCAGACCAAGCACTGCCCTCAGCTCCCTGCCCCCAAACCTGCATCCTCCTGGTCCCAAATCCTTCCTGACCCCCCCAGGGCACCATCCAGAGCACTCCTGCTGCTTTCAGGTGCTGGTTTCCACCACATCCTGGGAAAAGACTTTTATTTCAGCTGCTGCTCCTGAGAGCTGGCTTTTCAGCTGGGGGAGAGGCCTGGGAAGCAGTGACAGTGTTTGTATGTCAGGAATGAAGCCCCAGCACATCCCAGGCTGAGTGCCAGCCCAGCTGAGCAGCTCCAGTGGTGTCAGAACCCAGGACATCCCTCTGGGTGCCCTGGAGGACTCGAGACCCTGACAGGGGCTCAGAGACCTTGGCACAGAGTCAAAAACCCCTGTGCCTTTGGTTTTAGCCCTTGGAAAAAACAATTACCAACCTTCCATGAGGATTCCCAAGCCACAAGAGTTTAAGTAGAATGGTGGTTAGTTAGTTACAAGATAGAAAAGTAGAATGTTGAGTTTTTGGAGTGGGGGTTCAGGAGGCAAGATGGAGGGATTTGGGCGTGCCTTGTCCTTCTTCTTCTTCGTCTTCTTCGTCTTCTTCGTCTTCGTCTTCTTCGTCTTCATCTTCTTCTTCTTCTTCATCTTCTTCTTCTTCTTCTTCTTTGTCTTCTTCGTCTTCTTCATCTTCTTCGTCTTCTTCTTCTGCTTCGTCTTCTTCTTCATCTTCTTCGTCTTCTTCTTCGTCTTCTTCTTCATCTTCTTCGTCTTCTTCTTTGTCTTCTTCTTCTTCATCTTCTTCGTCTTCTTCTTCATCTTCTTCTTCGTCTTCTTATCCTCCATCTTCTGCTGTGATGGTGGCACTTTTGGCTTGGTTCAGAGTAGAGACAGACTGTCTAACTTGGGTGATAGGTATTGGAAAATTATTGTAAATAAAGTACATGTAGTTTTCAGTATAAAGTCTAACACCACCGCAAGGGTGGTCAGTGTGCCATGAACCAACCTGCCAGACAGACCTCAGTGGGTCAGAGTAAGAATGTGATAGATAAGAGAAAATAAACAACCTTGAGAAGGAGAGCAGAAGATTCCTGACTCCTCTGGGCTGGGAAAAGAGACTCATACAGATCTCAGGGTCACTCTGCCCAGCAGACATCCTGAGGCAGTGGAGCTGCTGCCTTGGCCCTGCCTGGCTCCAGGCTGCTCCTTCAGCAGGGCTAATGGGATTAAAGTCAGCTCTCCCCACGGAGGGAAACAGGAATGACAGCCTCAATGACACTCAGCTTTTAAAGGCACAGAGAGGGCTCAGCAGACAGGAGTTTTGCCCTGTTTGTGTCTCGAGTCAGAGTATTTTCCACTTAAATGGAAATAAGTGCTGATTTATGCAATCAAGGGAAAAGCTGGAATAAGCTACATGGTCTTTTAAGGTAATCATGTAAAAATATCCAACATGAATGGAACTGCTTGCTTGGAATAGCCAAAAAATATTTTATTCATTAAAATAACTCCTTCAGATATAACCATCAGTATTCAAGCACAGAGCAAGCTGTGCTCTCCATCATCATCCATTTGTTCAAATGCAATATGAGAGATGAAACACCTTTAGCAATGTTTTTTACACAATGTTTATTTGGTTTTCTTTTCTTTATTTATGACAGCAGAGGATACAATTGTTGTTGGAGACTCTTGGACACCTTTGCACCTTGCATTCTTTGATATTTTATTCCAATACTGGAGGCAAAGGGATGTGAATGACAAATATAAGCATTCAAAATGAGTTGGGAAACTTGTCTTTAATACTTAATTGGATTTTGCCAGGCACTGTGCCCAGCCAAGAAAACACTCAACACATCCCTGTCTGAAAGTGTCATAATTTTACACAGGGAAAAGTCTGTGTGCCAAAGGTATCACCAAATAATTCAAACACTAAACTGCCAGAAGTTTCTTTTCAGTAATGACAAGAAATTAAGTAATTGTTCATAGAAAAAGCCCTTGGGTCCCTTACTCACATTATATGAATAGGGTCATAGTATTACAGGGTTACAGTAATGATCTTGGAAACCTGGATTCCAAACCCAAATAAGTAAAAAAACCCAAAAAACATAAACTTTCTAGATGTCAAGGCAGATTAATTTTTTTAATGTGTGATTCTAATGAATTTTGTATGGAATTAATTTTTTCACATAAAGTAATTTTAATTATTTTTCTTCCACTGTTCAACAAAATTGCTAAAAAGTTATTTCTAAACAAGACAATCATAAAGCTGTTTAATGCCACAAAGTGCAGCTCAAAAAGCAATTTTCTGTTCCAAGAAGCAGGAAATGGGATCCACTTTGACTGACTGAATAAAAAGGCAGAGCCTACTGGAAGACTTCAGCTTTTTTATTCTTTTTTTTATTGCTGCAGAAGTGCTTCAAAAGCCAGAATGAGCTTTTTAACTGGGAATAATTTCCCCCCAGTGCTGTTTGCTCCAGGACAGACTCTGCCCTCTCTTGCACCTTGGTGAGTGTGCTCTGGGCTGGCAGTGAAATTGTTTCCAGGGATTCCAATTCCCAGTGACTGACCCTTGGAAAGGCTCCCAGCTGATAGAGAGAAGAAATTGAAACCCAAACACCACTTTTGTTAGAAGTTTTGATTCAAGAGAGCACCATCCATTTCATGCCTGCTCCATTTTTTAACAGACTCGTTTGTGTGGTTGTCAAAACCAAATTAAAGGCACAGCGTGTCTGCCATGCCAAATACAGCAACTCTTTCAAAACTTGCTTTTCCAGCCCTGATGCTTCTCTTTCTCTTCTTTTTTTCTTCTTTTTTTTTCAGGAAATGGCTGTTTTAGAAGGCAATGATGTGTGTTAGCAACAACTCTGTGAATAGCTCTTATTTTAAGCAATAAAATAATAATAACTCCTATTTATTGGTCAAAATAGTGCGAAACATTAGAATTTCATGAAGTGAAAAAGTGGCCCTGCTGCCTCAGGGCTGTCACCCTTCAGTTTGTGGCAGCATGAGTGAGCAGTTTAATTCCTCTGTCAAGGCCAGTATTTCTGAGAGGAAATAGCATTGTAAATGCAATAAACTTGATTTAAACACTCCAAACCTGTAATTATTAAGGATGAGGTATCTGACATAAGAGAACCTTCTAACCCTGAAAAAACCAAAAAAGCCAAATCACACAAATACAAAAACCAATCAAACTCTGAGACAGTCCAGAGTCCCCTCCCAGGTGGTGCTGATCTGGTGTGCCTGATCTGCTGGCCAGGTGAAATTTATTAATCAGTAATTACCCCCCCCAGCTGCTATAAAAGGCTTTCAGATGAGCAGAGAGGTGGCTGTGGGCATGGAAGGAGCAGGAAGGGGATGGCTCAGCTCAGCAGAGGTCAGTGGTGCTCTTATCTGTTAATCTTCTCAATTTTATGGAAAAAAAAATTATTTTGAAGTGCTTTACAGTAATTGGTGGGATGTTTTCTGTTTTGGTGTTGTCAGAGCATGTGTTGGGCTGCTGCTGGCCAGGCCCTGGGACAGGCTGGGTGCCTGGGCTTGTGACTCTGCGCAATGAATTGTGTCTAAGTATTTAACATTGAAGTCTTCTGCTGTCTTAGGAAAGTGGGAATAACTCTGCAGTTACAAACCCTGGGCTCTTTCTCGATGGCAAAGCCAGGGATGGGTCTGGAGCTGCAGTTCAGGTGTAGTTTGATCTCCATGGATTTTGCTGTGCTTTTTGTCCCCCTCTGTTTCTTTGCTTTTCTCTCACCCTGTGAACTGTGCTGCTTCAGAAAACATGAGCTCATGGCTTGCTTCTCTTTGTGAAGGCTCTGAGAAGCAAAAAACAAATTACAAACTGAAGTGAAAAGCTGATTCTGTATTTGTGGCAATAAACCAGGTGGAGTGACCAGTTCCCAGGGGCTGGGATGCCCTGTGTGCCTCACCTGCCTGGTGTCACAGGTCAGGGACAGGGAGGGAAGGAGCTGCTTGGCAAGAGGATGGCTGATGGCTTCCTAGGAGCCTGTAATCACCTCTGAGCCCCTGCTTTAGTGCCCTTTGCTCTGTTCTGTCCCCTGTGCTGTGCTCCAGGGACACCTGGATCCCTCAGTGGAAGGTGTTGGTGCAGCAGGGCACAGGCTGGGCTGATGGATTCCTGCTGCTCCAGCTGCTGTTCCCAGCACAGGCATCTCCCAGCCTGCAGCTGCTGAGCCTTTGCCCCAGGGTTACACCCTGGCAGTTCAGTGCTGGGTGTTTGGCAAGCTGCACAGTCTGTGAGAAACGTTACCTGCTTCCCCAGGCTGGCAGGGCTTGAGAGGGAGCATTTGTCAAAACAATTCCTTGGTTTCTCTATTTTCCTTGCTCTTCCTCATGCATTGTATGAAAGGAAAAAGCTGGCATGAGATGGGAGGTTGATGAATTTTTTTAATTGTGGGGCTCTGTATTCCCTTCCTTCTGGGGCTGTGACACCCACCAGGGCTGAGTGTGAGCAGATCTCCCCCAGGGTTCTGTCACCAGCCCTGAACCATTCTCATCTGAAGCTCTGCTCTGCTGGTGCTTTGCAAGCACCCCTTACGTGTCTTGATGCCTCAGAGGCCACAGTGATTGGTCCTATCTGGTTACAGCTTGTGCAGATGAAAATGAGGCACAGGTGTGCAAGGGCCAGGTGCTGCTGTCACAGGTGAGGGTGGTGCTGGGGCTCTGCAGCCTCTGCTGTCACTAAAGCAGCTTAGAAACCATCTCTCCCTCTGCCCATTCCTCCCCTCTTACAGACTCCCAGAATGGTTTGTGTTGGAAGGGACCTTAGAGATCACAGCTCTGGCTTGGTGCCATGTGGTTGATAAGAAAAATCTCATTTTAGGCCATTTTTTCTTGGGTATAGCAAACACTGGTATTTTAATGAGCTGTTCATCCATAGACTGCCATTTTTAATGTGGTGTTCTCATGGTTGGAAGCCCATTGCTCTGCCAGTGCAGCTTTCCATAGCCCCCAGCACCAGCAAGCCAGGAGAAAATTCAGGTGTTATTTTTACCTTGTGCACAGAGATCAGACAATTGATAACACATCATGGAAGTGGGTGAACAGAGGACCCTATTGCACCTGGCCTGCCCTTTTTGACCTTTTGAGAAGCTGTCTGGGGGCCTTTGCTGTGTGTGTGGCACATGAGAGGTGCTGCTGCAGACCAGGAGCAGTTGGGTCAGTCTGGGTCTCTGCAGGGGCTCTCAGGTGCAGCTGGCTCAGCCCTGGCTGTGCTCACAGCAGAGATCCAAGTGAGCTGAGAGCTGCTGCAGCTCCTGGGGTGCTGCAGAGGGTGGCTGAGACAAGCTTGGCAAGGAGTGAATGAGGTCTGGCATTCACCACAACGAATAAATATGATTGAGGATGAAAAAAATGATTGAAGAGGAAAAGGGTTGCTGGTGGAATCAGTCTAATACAGTGCAAAGAGTATTGTTGGGATGTGCTTTGGCTGTGGCTCAATCTCTTATTCCATGTTTGTGGTGGGAATGGGGTGGCTCTGAGGGAGCTGGGAAGGATTCTGTGCTCTGCAGGGGCAGCTGTAACACAAACTGGCAGCTCCTCTGCACCAAGGAGCACTGCAAGACAAATCTCCTGGTCTGGTTCACCTGCAGCAACACTCATGGCACTTTTGAACCAATATTTTTTCTGTTTCTGAAGAATTGCTTCCATCTCTGCTTACCTGTCTTTAGTTTTGCCTAAAAAATACCCCAAACAAGGCTACAGTTGTGATTTCTGGAACCTGAACTACTTATAAATGGGTGGTGAAGATGATTGCTCTGTAATTGCTGAAAGTGTCTGTGACTGTAATGTTGTGTGATTGTCTGTGGGAAGTACAAGATAAAAGAAACTTATCAGAATTGCCACAGGTTTAATCTTGTTCTTCTGGAGTTCTTGGAAATATTGCCTCTGATTCAGCCTGCCACAAGATTGTGGCTTTCAGGGGTGTTCTTTAGGTGGCTCTGGTTTTGTACAAGAGTCTGAGTAGTGAACCATGTATTTATTTTTTTTCTTTTCCAATTACCTGTGTGTATTTAGGCATATTTCATAGTGCTAATTTAAAATAAAACTAATCTTGCTAGTGTTTAGGTCTCAGTGTATTCCCTCAAAAAGTCCCATAAAAACCCATGAGGCAGTCCAAACTATAAATTAGATTTGAGGGCAGAAATATGTTAGATTAGAAGTTTGGTGGTTTTTTTTTCAGGCAGCCTCATAAAGGGTTGGGAGAGTTTTCTTCATTTAATTCAAGCTGGAAAAACAAATAGCCTGCAAGCATCCTTTTTCCTCCCCAAATGGCTCCTCTGCCTTTGCAAGGTAAAGTTCTGGTGGTTTTAGGGGAATTAAGCCTGGAGTTCTGCTGGGACAGCATTCAACATTTCATTGTGCTCTCTCATATTGAAAACCAGATCTAATTATTTTTTACTTACAGATGTTCTTCTTCCCTACGGGAGGCACTGCAAGATAAATTGTGCAATTAGAAAGTTGTTTTAATTCTCACGCCTATCTACTACTAAATGACTTTTTATTAGATCTTTAGAAATCCTTTTAGCAATGTTATCTCAATTCTTGTAGCTTACCAGTGAAGAATATGAGGCAGTTCCCAGTAAAATTCTGTTTTTTCTCAAGCTGTATCCATATGAAAATAATTTAATAAGGGACTGGTCCTGGGATGTTTTTTGTAATGAGCAAATTTAGTTTCATTAAGAGGAAATAAGTTTATGGCAGAACACATGACCTAAAATCTTTAGGGAGTTTGTGGTGATGCACTTCTGTGCAGGGAGCTTGACTGGACCTAGTCCTAGGTTTTATGGCAACTGATTGATAATTAATTGTCCATAATTAGCTGAATTTTAGGATTGGATAGTTATTGGTAAATGTTTCTGGAGGTTTGGAACAGAACTCCTCAGAGGAATATCATCCTCCATGAGAGGTCTTCAAGTAAGGAACAAACAGACCAGTTTGGTTCAGACAGGGCTCAGTGGTAGAAGCTGGGGTGCACTTGGAAATAATCAAATATTCCCAGGGAGATTCACCAATTCCCTTGCAGAGTCTAATGAATTTGCTGAACTTTATTTAGTCCCTGGAAAACGGTGTTGTGAGGAGCTGCTTATGTAAGTAAGATTAGCATCTGTGCTTACATTAGTTAGAAAAAATTAGGAAGGTTATTAATGCTTCAAATCACTGACTGAAATTAAAAGGAAAAAAAAAATAGCCCATAATGGCACATCCATGCTGTGGTGTAATTATGTGCATCACCCTTTCTCTGATTAAATGCAATTCAAGCTTCTGTTAAAAAGAAATAAAGAAAAAAAATCATAGACAATGACAAACCTAAAGCCCCTCCACATGTTTCTGGTTTATCAGCTGCTCCAACCACAGTCCTACAGAACTTTGGGGCAAGGAGCAGCCCCAAATATGCAATATCTCCAGGCTTTATTGGGGGTACTGATAACTGCAGCATTAAACCCACAGGTGTAAATGGGTTTCCAGGCCTCTCTGTGATCTCAAAGGCAGCTTTGGGATCTGATTGTGTTTCTGGAAATGGGAGCAGCTGGTTCATGCCCCCACCAGGGCTCTGTATCCTCTGTAGCTGCAGACAATGTGTGATAAGGGATGTTGGGGTGGCAATTTTGTCCTTCTCTGGACCTTGCTTTGTGCCCAACTCTGCATCAGAACTCCTTCCTAATCTGGACAAAACTGGATCATCTCCATTTTCCACAGCAGAGCCATGATCAGAAATTGAAGCTCTTGCTCAGTGGGTGGTGTGTGTTTGGTGTTTAAGTTAATAGCCTTGCATTTTTATATCAATATACTCCATATAATTATTACTTTGTCTGTAGTCCTTCAAGTTGCCACTAAATTGAAGAATGCCAGTTTTCTGAAGGTGGCACAAATCTAATTTATCTCTTAAATTAATTAGCAGGAGACTGCATAAACACTGGAAATAATGTAATAAAGGAGGGACTCCAGATGGCTGAAGGTGGAATCAGGCATTCAGAGCATTCCCCATCCTGGTTGCAGTACCATGCACAGCCAGACGTCCTGGTGCTCTGGGGAATTTGCAGATGAGCTGCACTGCAATCTGCTGGGAGGCAGAACAGTCCCAGGGCCTCATTGTCACAGAGAAAACAGAATGTCTATTGAAGAAAACTAATTGCTGACAGTTTCTGAGCTGGCTTCAGTGCTCGATGCATTTGTTCTGCCCTGTAGATTCTTGTTTCAAAAAATAAAGCACACACGTGCAAATAGAAATGTATTGCTCCAATCTCCATGGCATTTATGTACAATTTCCCTCCAATGACTCCAAGCTCCCTTTGTCTGCACAGGTGTTTAGCTGGCAGTGGGATTTTTCCAAAGGTTCCCTTTGGATGCAGCTCTGCTGAGAGACCCTGCACAGCTCAGGTCCTGAATGACAAACCAGTGTGAGAGGCTTGAAGTGATGTGCTTCAGCTCATCCTCCTCTCCTCTCAGGGGGCAGAAAGAGAACACAGTGCTCCAGTTTCTCCTTGGGGATGCTCTGGGATGCTGCTCTCATCTGAGAGCAAAGAAAGAGCTGTAATTCAGGATTCTGACCCAGAAACATCTGCAGGAGAGAAGGGAATCCCCCAAACATCTGTTTCTGGTCTCCAGTGGCCACTGCAGCATTTGTTCACAGTGTTTTTCTCCTTTTGTCCTTCTCTTGCTAAGGAAAATCCAGCAGGCAGTGAGTGTCAAGATGGCCTTCAAGACTTCAAATACCCACTGCTAATGACTTAAAGCCAAATTACAGCCTGGCTGCAGAGGGCTCACCTGTGTGTTTAAAAGATGCAGTGTGATAGTTCACTTCTGGGGAATTTTGGAAGGAATTTTGAATGAGTTAGAGATGGGACCTCTGAGCTGTTTTTGATAATGTTTATTTTCTTCCACATAGAAAGGAAGGGTGAGTTTGGCTCACATCTGTACCACATGGTTTAGAAGGTTACAATACCTTTTAAGGATTTCTTGACCAATAAAACACTGCCAACAAGGCCATTTATATTTTTGACCCAATCCTTAAATATTTCCTCTTATGGACCCATGGTACAGTGTAAGCTTTTTTAGTTAATTATGTTATGACACACAAACCTACAGTACTGAATTCTCATCTCCTTGTTTACCTCTGTAACTACTTTGTTTTTTTCTATATCTAAACCTGTAAACTTTATTCAGCTTAATGTGTCTCTGCTTTAAACTAGAAATCCACATTCTCACTTTTAGCACCTAAGTTTGGGAGCTTTTTCCAAGGTCTCAGGTGAAATCCTGAGTTTAATTCCCAACTTTGGCTCACAGGCCCAAAGTTCTGAGAGTTCCCTGCATTTTGGATTCCAGCAAAGGAGGGTTTGTGCCACAGAATAGTTTCCAGAATGGAACCCCCATGCAGAGATATGCAGGTTAATTACTCACTGATAACTCAGTATTTGCAATGTGTTCTTGGTCAGTCCCTCACAGGTGTAGGAAAGTTTCTGCTGCAGTTCAGTGGCTTCTCTCAGGTGCTTTTGGGGCTGTGCTTTGGGGTTTTTTTTCCCCTGTGAACCCTCATTATTCATCCCCTACCCGGTGAAAAGCCATTTATCACTTTTTCAATGCCAATCTTGGAGCAGTGCAGAGTTCCTGCTGTAGGAAGGGCACCTCATGTGTCACAGAAACTGGAAGGTCAGCAGTCTTGGGAGGGTTCTGCATGGGCATTGAGGTATGAGAGAATTCAGCAGCCAGGCCAAGAGAAAATGTGTTTGCAGTGGTTAATTAGCTCTGCCTGCTGTTGGGTTTTGCTGATGAAATGTGCTCCTCTGATTTGACTGCCTTGGCTTGGGCACCCAAGGAAGTTGTGGTTGCCAGTGGGATCCCTTTGTCAGTGTGGAAAAAGACTGAATACACACTTTCTGTCTGAAATAGAAGCAGTTGTGCATGGATTGATTGAAGTGGAGCCTCCTGGGATCTGCAGCCACTCCGGGCCTCACAGGAGAATAAATTTTGGCCCAACAGGGTTGTGAAAGGCTGAGAGCATTCAAAGCTGGGAGACCACACCTGTGAGATGACCAGGGGAGTCTCCAGCTTAGTGAGTTAGAATCAGAAAGTATTTTGGCTTCAAGGGACCTTTAAAGTCACCTCATCCATCCCCCTGCAATGAGCAGAGACATCTTCAACTAGACCAGGGTCTTGTTTGACCTGACCTCAGACACTCCCAGGGCATCCACAACCTTTCTGGGCAGCCTGTGCCAGAGGTTCACAAGTAATCCTGGCAGAGTCACAGTTTATACCTTCTCCTCTAAGTAAAATAAAGCAGAAATTGCACTAGCAGTAAGTTCAGACTTTGTAGAAATGATTTCTTTGCAATATTAATGTAGAGGCTGGATAATGTACCAGGGGAGTGCTGCCAACACCAACTTGACAAAAGAATGAGTGTGGATTATAGGAATAAAAGTGTTCAACCTCCTCTTGGCATCTGCTCTAATCTATCAGACCTCTGGGAAATTCAAATGTATAAGCAACTCCTGGAAAAAAACAATCACTATTGCTTTCCTATTTTAAAATTTCATGTGCCTGGTCATGGGGAGGAGAAAAAACAAAAGATCTGGAAATGGTTACAGATCTATCTGCTGCCTTATTCAGGCAGCTCACGTCCGAGATGGGAGCGATTTAGTGCTGAAAATTGATTTCTGGACAAAATGGGGATCAAAGAGGTAAAAATTGGAACTCAAACCATGTTTTCATCAGCAGCCAGACTTCAGACAGCTGCATGGTGGGAAGGCTTAGCAGCAGCTGAGCTGTGCCTTGATGATATGATAAACCTGGCTTTGGAGGATCAGAAATGCTGTGCCTGCCTGACACAAAGCTCAGATCAGAGGGAACTTGCTTGGAGGGGTTGGAGTTTTGTTTAAAGGAATGTTTATGGATTAGCTCTGGAATGGGAAGGTTTTGTGCCATGCCTGGAGCTTTGTCAGTGGGCATAAATTTGACAGAAAGGAGCATGAAATTCAGGCTGTGCTCTCTGACTATCCAGAAATGTACAGTTGGTGACTCAGGAGTATTTTTATTTATTTTTTTAAATAGAGTTATTTGCTATTTTTAAAAAGGGGGATGTTATTTTTAGGGGGATGTTTTCTCAAAGACTTTTAAGAAAGCTGGAGCTATCCAGAGAAGGGTGATGAAGCTGGGAGAGGGTCTAGAAAACACATTGTATGAGGAGCAGCTGAGGGTGCTCAGTCTCTATTAGATGACACAGGATTTCCAGAGAGATTGCACATGAGCCCTGTGAAAATTTCAGAATTTATTGCACAGAATCTATGACACATGATTGTCAAAAGTTAGTTTTATAACAGAAATCAGTGCAAACTTTATATATATATTTATGCACATTGACTGTGCTCCTACATCCACAAGTTTTCAAGATCTAGGGACATAGTCCAGTCATAGGCAGGAAAATTCTTTTGTAATGGCAATAATAATAAAAGTTGCCTTCCCAAAGCAACTTTTTTTGCTGTAGAAAAACATTCTAAGGTTGCAGAAGGAAACAAAATGCTGGGGGTCTGAAGATTCCTAATCTCAGTTATTAAATAAATACCTTATTCAGCTGGTCAAAACATTTACTGCAAGAATAGTGAGATGTATTTTTTTTTAATTACAGGGTATGTAGTTATTTTTTTATTAGGTGAATGAAATCTGTGGGTGGTGAAAAATAACCCCATACAGAAGGATTAGCAGGTGTGGTGTTACTTTGTCTCCTGTAAATCAAGAAGTCTGTCTCAAATGAATCAGCTTCTATTCTTTGCTAGCCCTCTGGTGAAATCCTTTCTTCTGTTTTTTTTAGTATTGTTTTAATATATAATTTTCTTTTAATATAATACATATCATAAAAGCATAAATCAGCCTTCTGAAACTTGGAGTCAAGGTTCTCCTCTCTTCCCTCCTCCTGGGACCCCTGTGGACAGCACCACAGTTATCCTGGTGCCAGCAGAGTTTCCTGGTTTTCCTCTGACCCCTCCTGCTTTTACCCCCTCAGACCTCCCTTCTGCCTCTGGGCTTTGCCCTGCACACCTGGTGATGGCCTGGGAGAGAAAACTGACTCCTCAAAGGAGATACTCTTTTGAGTATCTTGAAATTTATTCCTTGCCCCATGACCTTGAAAGTATTTTAACATAATGTGTGTGCATTGGAATAAACCATGGGCAACTCCACTTTCTTCATGGTGGAAAAAGCCCATTCTTTATTCTCATAACTCATTTTTATACATAAAATTTTTTATACGTAGAATTTTTATTCACATAACTCATTTTACAGGCCTGGTGTGTGACCCTAACTGGTTAGCAGCTTTTTTGCTAATTACTCTATTGGTTAGTAAAAGATATTTTAGTTTTCCATCAAATCTTTCTATTCTTAACTTGTTTACTTATTTTCTTCACTGGTTTTATGGGATAGATTTAATGCTTGTGCAGGTGCAAGTTGTTTTTCTCCCAGGAACAGCTTGTTGTGCTAACAAGCTGCTGACACCAGCATTGCTTTCCCATGGCAGCTTGCAAAATTCTGGCCTGACAAGGCTAGCCCTGATCTCACAGAGCAAGCCTGCTTTTGTCAGGCCTTTCTTTTGTCATTTTTCCTCCTTACTGCCATGTGTGTGTGGAATTCTCTGTTGGTGAGTTGTCCTGTTCAGAACACACAGGATTGCTGTATCAAGCACCAATGCTGAGTGAAGCTGGCAGGTTGTACCGTGTCTGGTTGCAGCTTAAAAAATGGGAGTGTGTTGTTAGAAACTCACTAACATCCCCATAAAGGCAGAAATACCTTTTTCTCTTTTACCCTGGTGGAATTTAAGTTCCCTGCTATCTCCTTAATTAAATTAGAGCTGGCAAGGATGTGATCAGGCTCCTGTGGGGGAGAAAAACAATTCCTGCAAGAAATACTGTCCATTCTTTTAAAGAGAGATATTAAAAGGATTTTGAGCTTAAAAGTAATCTAACTAGGGTAAAAGTGGTGCAAACCAAAACCTCAGTTTTCTGCTGAAATGGCACCAACCACAGCTCAGTTTTTGCTGTGATTTTGCACAAATAGATGTAAATAACCAAATAACTGTGTGGGAAGCATAATTGCCACCCCTTGGAACAGGGTGCTGAGTTATCAGGAGGGATTTCAGCTCCCCCTGTGGGGCTGGGGGAGCCTGATGGGGTGAGCAGGCTGAGTTAGTTACAGTTACTGTTTTCTTGGGGAATTTCCAGCAAAACAGTTGGTTGCTCTATCCCTGACTAGTTTATCAATGTCTTTTTACATTGTTGGTCCAGCCAGATTGTTCCCACACTCAGCACTTGTTTCTTCTTCTGTTCTGCACCTGGCATCTCATGGAGAAAGAGCAGAAGCCGCTTTCTTATCTAGGGAATCCTTGTAAATAAAGCAAATTTAGGAAATGATTTGTTCCTTCAAACAGGCTGCTGTGTTCAACCCCTCTTGTGCCTTGTTGTGATAAATGTGATCAGCTTATCTGCTGTGCCTGCTCTGTGCTGGGAAGGCACTGCCTTTTACACCCACTCTGGAAAGCCTTTATCACCTAGAAATATCCAACAAATTCCAGAGGCTGTTTTTTAAATCCCATGAAATTTAACAGTACTATTCTGGACCAAGAAGGTACAAATGCAATCCAAAAAAAAAAATTATTTATAATGAACCACTACTTGCTATGCTATTTTTTCACTTGTCAGCCCAGTCCTATTGTTGTTCATGGATTTATAGCAATGATAATTTTGCCCTGTATTTTGATTTGCAAAGGTGAGCAGAAATATTGTTACTTGTTGTTGCAAACTTTATAGTAGAGAAATTAGAGGTAACTCACCTGATTTCACCTAAAGATATCTCCAAGCAGCTAAGGGAAAATGATATACTTCTGCCAAGCCATTAAGAGAATACTTTGTTAAAAAGTCACTCTTGCCCAAGTCTTGTTTTTATGGAGCAATTATAATTAGTTAGGACTGCTCCAAGTGTCAGCCAGGAGTCAGGCTGCTGCAGGGAAATAAGTCCAACAAGTTTATTGCTTCCCACTTTGGAGTGATGGCCTGCCTCAGCAACCTGCAGCATGCCAAATAGCTTCTGATGGGATGGAAACTCAAATTTTATTACTTCTGAAGGTCACAGCATATCAAATGTATCACAAATACACATAAACAGCTGTAAAATGCAAATTTACTTCCTCTGTGAAGCAAAATCTCCTGTAAGGTATTTCTAGTTGGTTTCTTTTACATGGCTCCTGCTGAAATCAGGTCTGTAAAATTTATTTATGGAGTGGCTGAGTTGGTGTCCATTGGCTTTTTTTATTGTTTTGTTTATTTTAAAGAGCTCAGTTTACACCACTGAACTTCCCAGTTCCACATTTATTTATATCAGATAAAACACAGTGGGCTTTTTTCCCTTTAATGTGAAATAAAATTTTTTTAACACAGCATTTTTTTTTTAGTTGAAATCTACTTTGTCCTGAGGGGTGGCTGAATATTCAATTGTGGCAGCAGCTTGGCATGAGGGGCTGTTTTCATTCCTGGATTAGAGGTCCAGCTCTGCCTGTGGCAAAGAGAAGGTGCTGCAATGTCTTGGTGCTGCCCAAATTAGCAGGTTGTGACTGATGGCCTTTAATGGACTGCAAGGACCCAGTGCAGGATGACTTTTTTCCACAAGAATATTTTGTCTTTCACATTTGCTGACTTAAAGCTTCAGGAGTGCTCTCCTAGGAGATTACCTATAATTTTTTTTTTTTTTTTACTGACAATAAAAGCAATTTTTCTCTTCCAACAACCCAGTGCTTTCCCAACATATTTTTCTCTCTTTCACTGAAAGAAGTCTGAAAAGAAGAGTTGCAGAGATCCTTGGAGAGAAAAGTATAATCATAACTTATGGCTGGCTTTTTTTGTCTGAAGATGTGTGATATGTTTTATGAGTGTTTTATCTTCCAATAAAAGGATTTTCAGCTGCCTGGATTCACAAGAAATGGCAGCAAAATATTTTTTGGTTTGATACTTAGATTTTGGAGTACTTCTGGTGGACAGGATTATACATGGAGCTGTCATTTGGCTTTGCCATTATTCACTAGGGTAAATTAGAATTGCAAACGTTAGAGTTTGGGTTTGCCTTCAAATAATTTAATTTCTCTGTATTTTATTCTAGAGTTTTCTTTGGCTTGTTATAAAAATATAAATTAGTCTTTATCCTTTGTTTTTGAAAGAACCCCCACAACCTGCAAACAGAACTGGAATCTCCAACAAGAATCTTCTTGCCTGTCTAAACCATGATTTATGGCTGTTTGTTTTTTCATAAAAGTCTCAAACTTGGGGCTGAAATTAATAATCATTTCTTACTCTTCCATCAATGAGAGAAGGCTGTGAAGCTTTCAGGCAGGTTTTGTTGTTGTGTTTGAAGGCAGCTAGAGAAATTTGGGCATTTAGAGCAATTTGCTGCATTGCACATCTCCCAGTCTCTAAAAAAAAATAAATGTGCAGGCAGTCTTCTGCAAGGGTTAATGCATGTAAATTTATAAAAAGCCAGGGTTTCTGTTCTGAGCCAAGGCTTCTCCTGGAGAAAGAGCTGCTCCAGATGCTGCTGGGGGAGAGGAGGGCACCTCACACCTCCTGCTCCAGAGATGCTGAGGAGCTGAATGCTGCTGTTTATTGAAGTACTGCTGTGTGAATTCCATCAGTTTTATCCATTTAAGGCTTCAGTGAAGTTGATGTTTGGAGGAGGCTTCTCTGCCTGAAACAGCAGTTCCAAAACCTGGATTCTAACCTGAGGCATCTCTGTAGTCAGGGGAGAACACCTGACCCTGGAGAAGTCAGCTCATCAGGGAGAAGGTGGGGGGAGACTTCAGCTGCTTGTGCCTCTCCCCCTGGGTTATTTTTGGGGGCAGTGGGAGGAAGGGGGTGACAGAGAAGCTCTGGGTCACTGCCTGCAGGCAGTGGGACTCAGAACAAGACCAATTCAGCCCCAAGTAAGCAGCTGCAGCTGGACTCAGTGCAATTTCTGCTGTAGCCATCACTCAGGAGCCTGATGTGCAGGTCAGGTCTGATGCTAAATATGCCCTTACTGGCATCATCATGTTTTTTCCTGGTTTTCTACTGCAACTGTTATCAAATTACTGAATTTTCTACCTCTATCTGATTGCTGTCAGGGGGAACAGTGATTGATGACAGCTTTTCCCATCACTGCTGCCTTCTGATTTCATTTTCCAGGCATATCTACATCAAATTTTATTATAAAAGACTCCTGCTTTGTAATTTCATTATACAAGAAGAAGGAAGAATTAAAAACATAAACACTTTTGTAATAAAGCAATGTGGAGATCTCCAGATTCATATTCTAAAATGCTCACTGACTTAAAAGAAAAACACAGTGCTTGAGGCAGGAAAAGGCAGCCCTGGAATTATGATTTTAGGCTCTGGAGAATCCAGCTGAGGCCTCTGCCAGTACAAACAGGCAATTAGAAAAATATCTGCCCCAAAGGGCTTTAGATTTATAGACAACCCAGGCAAGCTGTGCATTAGGAAAAAGTCTGAGGGGATGTGACAGGGAAGTGACAGAGCCAGGGGATGGTGGCACTCGAGCCTTCAGGTGACTTGTGGTGGCCCCAGGTCCAGGCAGCGTTCATGGGGTCCCAAAGCCTCTGCCTGTCCCAGCTCAGGAGCTTTTGCAGTGGGAAATGGGGAGCCTGGAGCAGCAGGACAGCTCTGGGCCGTCCCTGGGAGCTGTGAATTCAGCCCTGCACCTGAGCTGATGAGCTGAGCTGTTCTCAGACAGGACCAGTGTGGGAAATGGATTTATAGCGAATTCTCCAAGCCTGACAGGAGGCTCACACAGTGTGAGCAGCTGTGTGCAAACCCTGAGATGAGCAGTGCTGACTTAGAAATGCCATGGAATGGGGCAGACACTGGGGAGAGAGAAATGGAGCTAGAAACAAGTCTCAAGGGGTGGCTTGGCATAAAACTAGAACTTTGGAGGCCTAGAACTTTGGAGGCCTAGAACTTTGGAGGCCTAGAACTTTGGAGGCCTAGAACTTTGGAGGCCTAGAGCTTTGGAGGCCTAGAACTTTGGAGGCCTAGAACTTTGGAGGCCTAGAGCTTTGGAGGCCTAGAGCTTTGGAGGCCTAGAACTTTGGAGGCCTAGAACTTTGGAGGCCTAGAACTTTGGAGGCCTAGAACTTTGGAGGCCTAGAACTTTGGAGGCCTAGAACTTTGGAGGCCACATTGTAGTGGGACCCATGAGGGTAATTTTAGATGATTGGCTTTAAGGCATCTACAGCATTGTGTGGCAAAAGCTGATAGGCCAAGAAAAGCTTGTAATATATTGTAATTAAGAAATAATTAACTTCTGATTGTGATGGCATGAATTATAGCATCTGTATTGCCTCACCCTTCCCATGAGACTGAAAATGGAATAGAAGGTTTTAAAACACCTCTCTGGGTCAGAAAAAGGCTTAGTCTGATGGAGCAGGTTCTCATATTTGTTTGTCCAACCTTGCCCTCCTTGGTGCAGGAGCCCTGACCCTGCCCAGCAGCTTTGCCCACTCCTTCTCCTCCAGTTCCCTGCAGCTGCATCAGAATTCCAGGAAAGGAGGGGCTCAAGCAACAGAAAATAGAGCAGAGCTGTAGAAACAAACTCAAATAACATATAGCCTGGGATTCCTAAGGAGATTTGAAGTATAGACTTGGTCAACTTTCCATGAAATGTGAGATTTAGAGCTTCAGCTCCTTGGAGCTGTGTGGTTTTTTGGTGTTTTTTTTTTTTTTTTTTTTTTTTTTTTGGAAGTTGTAAGTGAAAAGAACAAAAAAAACTTTAGAAACCAAGTGATAAGAGTTGTGTGGCCCAGTGCAGAATGGGAAAATCTGACCCTGTGGAGGATCTCTGGCCTCTTCTGGGGGATGTGAGAGGGCTGGGGCTCACTAAACTCACACTGGGCTGTGATGAACACTGAGCCCAAAGCAGGGCCAGCAGTGCTGTCAGTGCCACTCTGGACTCTGCCTCCTGTCATGTACCCACTTCTGAACTGAGAATTATAACAGCCCAATAACTAATTTTTGGTGGTTTTTGTTGTTGTTGGCTTTTTTTTGTTTGTGTTTTTTTTGGGTTTGCATTTTGGGGAGCTTTGTTTTTATTTTTATTTATTTTTAATTTTTTTGTTTTGTTTTTGCTTTCCTATACCACAGGAAACAGTATTGATGACCTGGAAACATGCACTAAAACATGTTAGTCCCAGCTCATTTGCTGTCAGTGAATTGCCTCCTTGTTGAAGAAGAATGATGATGGCTCAAATTGTAGTTGATGTTGCATAGCAAATAACAAATAAATACCATAGAGGAGCTTTGGCTATGATGTTGGATGTTCTCTCTCTGATGCTTTAAGTGCAATCACTTAATGATGGTGATATGTGAATAAGTCAAGGGGAAATTTTATAATGTTTAATGATGGTACAAAGAAATAAGCAACAAGCACAGATCAGTTTTAATGCTGGAGGAATGAGTTATTTTACCCATGGAACTGCCTCAGACCTGCCAAGTACCTCAGCTAAGCTGCCTTTTGCATGGTGTGTGATAAAAATTTTGCCAAGCTGAGCCAAACTACTTATTTCTGCAGTTCAATAGATATTTCTTGTATTTTTTGTTATTATTATTTCTTTGTTTTCGTAAAAACCCCAAATTTTTCCTACCCAACCAGATCTTTAACTTTTAATTTCTCTTTACACTTTCATGAGCATAACAATTTGACTTTATCCAGTTCTTTGACAGCTGACCATCAGGGACAGCTGGGATGGGATTGCTGCACTTGTGGTTTAAGAATCATCTTGTCCAAAACTGCATGGAGCAGTTCTGTGCCAACAGAGCAAAAAAACCCAAACTCCAAAGCCAAATAAGTGAGTGTTAGGTCTGTAAATCCCATGCCTCTGGGTGATGCTGAGAGGTGCCAGAGGACTCACAGGAGGGTTAGTGGAGTGTTAATCTGTGATCCTGGAAGATGATTTAATCTTGTAAAGGAGCACAACCTCTGGAGCAGGCTGTTCTTGAGAGTCCCGAGCCTGAAACATTAATTCCTTAAAAGATTCTTACAGAGCAATCTGCTTTGAGCAGGATTTTAATAAATGAAATTTGTTCCTCAGTCTTGTGTTGCAGCTATCATGGCACTTAGAAATGGGCCTTTAATGACACATTGTGTCTCAACACTGCTAAATATTGAGTGAGGAGGGCATCAATGCCCTGATCAACTGATCTGACTGTCAGACACCTCTGAGTAAATGCATCCCCAAATTAGGTGACCTCATACATTAGCAAGGTTTATTTCTGCAGCTGAATTCACAGCTCATTTGTTTACCACTCAGAGAAAAGGGAGGAAAAAAATAAAATCTAGTTTTTTTTTTTCCTTTTAAAGGAATCCTGGCTTGCTGACCAAGTTGTGTGTGTATTTCTTCCCAAATAACAGAATTTAGTCACTGAGGTGGGACTGACAGAATAATAGTATTCATCTGAATAAACCACTTGAATTTCTTCTATTTTATGGTGATAAAATACCCATATTCACTTGCTTGTTTTCAATTTCTAGGAGATGATGTCTCTCTTCCAATGCCAATCAGCAAAGCATGCAAATAATATCAGTGCTTGGAATTAGCCCTGACCAAGAGGAAACAGAGTGTAGCCTGTTGTACAAATAGTCAGACTGATTCCTTCCTTCCTATTTTTTTCCCCAAGCTCCCTTTAAGATGAAATTCTGTGGAGTATTAAACACACAGGGCTTATTCACTTGTTTGTGTTGGGTGAGTGAATTCGGGGCTTGTGGGAGATGCCAGATGGGCTCTGGGAGAGACAGAAGGTCTCTGTGTCTCCACCAAGCAGCAGCAGAGTTTGTTTCCCAAATTCTGCTGCCAAGTGCCTCCAACCTGACCCACAGGTAAGAGGCTGATTTTGATACTCCTTCCATCCATATTTAATGGATGAATATTAATGTCCTGAGTACTCCATTTCTTCCTGGTGTGCTGCTGCTCTGCATGGAGCTTTAGATGCTGCTGATCTTCAGCCACCCTTTGAGACAAACATCCCCTGCTCTCCAGGACCGACACAGCAATGATTACACTGCTAAAAAAAGAAAAAAATTCCCAAACAAAAACATATCCAGAAGGAAAAAGCCCCATAATTAATTTCCCTTTCAATCCTGAGTGGTTAAAAACAACATGCATAAAACTTGGAGTTTGATATCTTTTCTTGTTTTATATTGCTGTTGGTAAGTAAAGAGATTAATTTCATAAATTTATTCTGTCGTAGCCTGCTGCAGTGGGAAAATAAAAATCTGTATCAACTTAAGACTAAAATTTCTTCTTGGGTTAGTAAAAACTTTCTAGATCACAATATTCTCAACTAGAGAGTTCTTTGTGGACTGTACAGGGTCAGGGTGCTGGCTGATTTCAGTTTAAGCCATAGTTTAGTTTAATTTGTTCTCTACTTTTCATCAGGTGAAAAAGTTTAATAAATGTGGGTAAAATTCAGAGCTACACTGCATTTTCCTGAAGAATGCATGTATAAATATTTGCTGTGATTCTGGTTTGTTGCTGCATATTTTGTGCAGCCCATTTCACAAAGCTTAGCAGAGTGGATTTGGTTTTCACTTTGTGACTTGCTGAATTTATCTTGAGAATGAAACGCCAGCAGGAAACTTTCTCAGGTTCTGCTTTTTGGTGATTTTCATAATGTTTTTTTAAGTTTGAAGGAAGATGATTAATTTGGATATTTGGGCAGGAAACAAAAGCTGCAAGGGAAGCAAATTGGATTACATGAGAGGGATTGGAAGGGTGCTTTATTTCAGACAGAACAGGAATTGTAATTATGTATTGTTTTATCTATTTCATGGCAGAGGAATTACTGAATAATCACAGCAGGACATCAATCATGGCAGGTATTACAACCCAAACCAGATTTAGCAGTTTTCTTTCTGGAATATAACTTCTTAGTCAGAGAACCCTTATCAAAATCAGCTCTAGGAGGCCTACTAGAATTCCAAAAGTATTGGTATGTGAGTGTTTGTAGGAAGTCAGCTGACTTTGCAGCAAAATTCTTTAATCAATACATAGTAAAA
Organism: Serinus canaria; assembly: GCF_022539315.1. Lineage (NCBI taxonomy): Eukaryota > Metazoa > Chordata > Aves > Passeriformes > Fringillidae > Serinus > Serinus canaria. The sequence goes on from NC_066320.1 coordinate 29,978,860, forward strand.
AAAATAAATAACTCTCTAGTCAGTCAGAAAATGTCAGTTTTCTTCATAGGAACACCTGAGATCAATTATAGAGCCAGAGAATGGTTTGGGTTTGAAGGAACCTTAAAGATCCTTAAAGTTCTAACTCTCCTGCCCTGAATTTGGAAGGGGTCAATCCTTTGCAGCCCACTGTGAATATTTTAAGCCCAATTTTTTTTCTTTCCTGTCTTCAGTGCACAAGCTCATGTGAAATTATAGGAGCAAAGCAATATATTGAGTTCCCTCTGAGTACAGAGCTTTGAAATGAGCTCTTGCACCCAGGTGGCTCAGCCAGAAGAGCTCAAACAATAGAGACATCTTGGGCTGCTAGATCAATGTCTCCTACTAATGAAGCTTCTCTTTGAAATACTATGAGGATGGATCCTAAAAATCAATCTGTTTTGTCTCTGGGCTAGAAAAAGTAGTGTTACACATTCATCCTTCCTGCCTCTTGCTTTGGTGTTTAGTTCTTTCTGTTAATTATAGTTTCAGTCTTGTTAATTATTATTTCAGTCTTACAAGGTCCTGAAGCTGCTGTTGGTTTGATTGCACAGTGTAAAAGAAGAGAGGGAAAGAATCAGCCCTGAGATGTTCTTTCCCTGCTGTCCCCAGAGCAGAAAAAATTGAGGAATTAAAGGATGTGGAGGAATGCAAGTGAATCAGGAGGAAAGGAGAAAGGAGGGAGCACTGGCTGTGTCCTGAGGGAACCTGCTCAGAATTCTTCTGATAAAGCCAAATTTCAGCCCCAAATGCCTGTTTGAATTTGGAATGTTTTTGTTTAGAGGCACTGTGGTCTCAAGTTTCAAATCCAGGGCAGGGCTCTGCTTCCCAGACAGAAGTCTTGACCAACTTTGGGAGAGGCTTGGTGCTTATCCCATTATCTCATCCTGGGGATCTGTGTGGGGTTTTGGCTGAACAGAACACATTGGATCTGCCTGGGAGGAGTTAATTTTCCCCTCTGCAGCCCTGACAGTGCTGGGAGCTGGGGAGGTGCTGAGCACACACCAGTGTTTGGGAGCACAGAGTCAAGGCTCTCCCTCCAACATTCCTCACTTGGGGTGGACAAAATCCTGGGAGGGGACACAGGCAGGACAGCTGACCCAAAGTGAGCAGAGGATTTACCTTTTCACAGGATACCTGCCCAGCACTGGCAGCTGGGAGAAGGGGAGTGTGTGTGTGCTCATTATTACATTTGTCTTCAGGAGTGATTGCTGTGGGTACTGCAGCCCTCCTTCCTGGGAACTGGCTAGACATTGCCTGCTGCTGGGGAGTGCAGAATAAATCTTTTGTTTTCCTTTGCTCCTCTGCTCTGGGTATGCTTTATTAAGCTGCCTTTGTCTGGGCTCATGAGGGTTTTATCTTTTTTTTTTTTTCCATCTTATTTTCTCTGTCTTGCTGAGGAGGGGAATGATAGAGCAGCTTGATGGGCACCAGCAGCCAGGCAAGGTCAACCCACCACACAGAAGGGCTGAAAAGAAGGGGGAAAATAACCATTTGAACTTGTGTTGTAATGAGACTTTAACCCCCTTGAAACCTCAAATTCAGGGCAAGCCTGCTCCTCCTGCCTGAGCTTGTCACCTTAGAGCACGGATGGTGTAGGCTTTATTCTCCAAGTACCAGTGCCATGCCCTGGGAAGGCAGGATCAGGGAATGAGCTCCTGGCAGAGCTGCTGTGGTGCTTGCAGGGCTGTGTGTGCCTGCTCCTGCCCTGGCTCCAGGAGAGCACAGAGCAGGGGAGGCTGTGCTGCCCCAGCTACCAGGGCAGGGGCACTCAGCTCTGCAACCACCCTTCAACTGAGAAACTTCCAAACCTTTGGCTCACAGCTTGCCCAAGGACACATACAAATGGTCCTGCTGCAAGTAGGAGCAGGGATCAAGGATGTGCTGCTTTCAAAGGAGCAGAGGCAGGACCCTAGAGCCTGCCATGGGTATGGAACTGGGGAGGCTTGATGAACTCTGATCCCAAATTTGGGACTGTATTTCTGCTGGCACTGAAGAAAAAGCCATAAAAAACCCCCAGACCCACCTTCTTACATTTTCCAGTGCATACAGACCACATGTAGGGCACCTCTAGGTCAGTGCCTGTGGGTTCTGGTGGCTCTGGTAGGAAGCTGCAGCCCAGCTGCCCCTGGGGGCAGGCTCTCTGTGCCTGTGGCTCACAGCTCTGCTTGGTGCACTTGGTCCAGAGACAAATATTCCATGGGCTCCCTCCCTGCCAGGCTGAGCCAGGAGCAGAGACAGTAAAACACTGCCTCAGGGCTCTCTCAGAGGTGGGGATGGAACTCTTCCCTTCTCTTGCTTACACAGCCTGGTTGCTGCTGTTGGTGCAGATTTATGGGGTGTGTCAGGCATTTCTCCTGGCTATAGTGCAGAAGAATCTGTAGAACTATCTGGGGAGGGAATCTTTCTTCTGGTGCAGCCTGTGGTGTGTGCTGTGCCATAGGGAAGGGGATTAGGACTGTGGGATGACATTGTAGCATGACCCCTCTGGTGTAAATGGAGCCAGAATTGGGTGAGCCTGTGGAAAAAAACCTCTTTATTTCTTTGGGATGGAGTGCTGGCCATAATGAAGTTTGCTCACAGGAGCTCTGCAAGCTTTGACTGCTTTAATGTGCATCAGGGGCTTTGGAGTTGGAAATGTCTGCATAAATCCTGAGGTTCTTGATGGTGACAATGCTGGTTTAGAGCCTGGGTGGAATTAGGGACTTTTTTCTTGGCATAATGGACTCATTTTGCTTTATTGCTCTGTCAGGCTTTACCCTTTGGTGTTGCTGGGCTGTAGCTCATAACTGGAATTACAGCATCCACAGCAGTAACTACTATTTCCTCAGCTCCCACTGGATAAATTCTGTGTAATGGCCTCTGAGGATAATGTTTCTCCCAAAACCTGTGTGTTACCAGTTTACACAAAATTTGGTCTAAACACTGTGGATTTTTCAGATTGTTGGAACACAAATCCTCTTGAAAGCAATGAGATGGGAATTTAATGGCAGAAAAGTTCAACTTTTCAGCTTTTTATACAGTATTAATTGTCTTAGCTGGGGCATTGCCAAATCTATCTAAATGTATTTAAAATAACCTATTACCATTTAATTGCTTTTGCTGGACCTTAGACACATCCTAGTTTGAAATCCTGCCACCTCTCCAAAATCTGTAAATCAGGTTGAAGAAAGACAAAGCAGGATACCAAAAATCACTCTCCAGTGCAAAAATGAATTGAAAGGAAAGGAGCAGGGTGAGAAGAAATGTTAAATGCTGTTAGTTAGAGATGACAAGGCAAGCCCATGAGCTCTGTGTGTTGGTGTCCCTGGGTGCTGCTGGCAGGGGGGCAGAGCCTGAGGGCAGCACCTGGAGCACACAAATGTGGGAGCAAGTTCTGCATCTCTGACTGCCTTCCTGGGGGGAAAAGGATGGGGTTATCACAGAGGGCACTTGGCTTCATTTTAGAGTTTATTCCCCTCAAAGGCAACTCAGAGTTTTGAACTGTTCTTTTGAATAAGCTCTAAAACCCCACAGGGGCCCTCTTGACTTCCACAAATGCTCTGGACAGCATGAAGCCAGCTGGTGTTTGGGGTTTTTGCTATGCTGGTGTTTTTTGTTTGTTAAACATATCTGACTTTAGACAATATACTTCAATTATCTCCATCTCCCCTCTTTGATCTACTTTACTAGGACACACAAACTTTAGTGAGTACTTGATGCTGTGCTAATGAAATCATAACAATATTTCCTCATGTTCATTTAACTGGACTTGTTTTTTGCATCAACTTTTGGAGAAAAAAAAATTAGAGCATGTTATTGCTATTTAGCAATCCTACTAAGTATTCCATCATTGTGTAAAGGAGATACAAAAATTTCTTTTTACTCCACCAGAATTTGTGTTTTAATTTACTGGAACATTACAGCAAATATAGTTATTTTAGATTCTGAGGGATCAGAGAAATTCTCAGACCACCACACTTCAACACACATCGCTCAGTTCAAGTTACAGTGACAGCTGTGCATTTCTGTATTGGGAAATAGATTTTAAGCATTTGAGGAATAGCTTGCAGAGTTTTTTAAAGCCATGCTTGTTATTTATTTATTTCAGGCCTCAACAAAATTCCAGGTTTTCTAGTGGGTTTGACAGTGACTAAAAGTGTTCCCAGATTTATTTCTGTCTCTGCTTCACACAGAAATAAAGCATTTCCCAGGGTGATCTGTCACCTGCCCTCTTTCTGTTGCCAGGATTCAGTCTTGCCTTCTCTTTTCCCTCTCTTGGGTCTCCAGCTGTCCCTGCTGCTCCCTCAGGGGTCGTGCCTGGGTCTGGGCACTCTGCAGGCTTGGGGAGATGTGGAATTTGTCCTTGGTGTTTCACAGACCCTGGTGAAAACCCAGCTCTTGCCAGAGTCCGTGTTCTGGTGGAAGCTCAGCAATAATGTTGATTCTGTGGCCATGGCCAGGAGCTGCTTTGCTCTGTTTGCTCCTCTTTTGTCTTTGGTGTGCTCAGGGCATCCCTGACCCACTGCTATTAACAGATTCCCTTTGTTTGTGCCTCTTGTGGGCTTTTCTCTTGACATTCTCAAGCTGTGTAGCAGAGAGAAAGGTGAGAGTTGCAGCACCCAGGGCCTTTGTTCCAGGCAATTGCCATGCAGCAGTGTTTATGGAGCTTGAATGTCAAGCATTTGAATAATCTCACCTTGGCTGACCAAGATTTCATTATTAATAAGAAGAACAATGTTCCACAACTGTAAGCCCACCATGTGCATGAAAAAATAATGCTGTTTTTATTTATTATCAGTTCTGCTTAGCATTCCAGGGTTTAAAGGCCAGTGAAGAGTCTGATCCCATTAGATCTAAAATAGAATTTTAAGGAAATAAATATTCCCTGTCATGTAGTAGTCCAGGGGAGGGTGCCTTGTGCCATGTTCTCAGTTGTTGTTACACATAACCAAAATACTGAAGTCTGTTATTGCAGTGCCAGACCTGCATTTGTTAATGTCTCAGGTATGTCTGGTTTATAAGCATGTTAATTTGGTTGGATGAGGTTTTTTACAGCTCTGGGGTTGTTCATGTGAGCCAGCAGGGCACCTGGGTGAGGGCACCTCTGCCCAGGACATGCAGAGATGGTGATCAGGACCCACCAATTCCCCTGTGGAAAGAAGAGCAGAAAATAGAACAAAATCACTTTTTTAACCAGCTCAAGTGGCTAAAGACAGCCACTGGCTTGTACCATGCATGTCTGGGTAAAACCTTTTTAAACTGTTTTTCCTTCAGTATGATATTAGGATCTCTGCCCAGGCTGGAGTTTCAGCCTCAATCATCTGCATTTTACAAGCTCAGACAAATATTTTATGCATTTTTCCCATGGTTTCATAATTTTTCAGTGACCTTGTAAATGTCTTCACTCAGTTTATTGTGCTTTTCAAAACCCCTAAATCTCTTCTTTGTTGTATTGTCTCATATTATTTTTTGATAAACTCATAGAATTTAGCTTTGAGGCTGATAGGCAGTGGAATAGAAATGGGACCAAAGCTGTTGACTGCTTTCCTAGGACTTGTCCTACTTTTGCTTCTAAAAATTCTAAAGTTTCTCTTCCAGTGACAACTTTGATTAGAGACGTGACTAGATTTGGAATGAATCTGTTAAAAACATAATTATAATTGATTTTTTTATGTTCAAAACATAAACCAATTGATTTTTTTTTCACATCTTTTTAGATTTTTTTTTTCTTCTCAAATTAATCTTTAGGTGAACTATTTTATTTTACCCTAAATAATCAAAATGTTGGTGGCTCTTAATGCAGCTACTATTTTAGTGAGGCAGGTCCTCAAATGCTGTAACCCAGGATAGATGTGATTGTGAGGAGCTTAAATATGAGGTGTCATTCACTTTACCTTTAAAGACAGAAGTTAAACCACAAATATAACCCAGAATTATTCCTGTTGAGGTTTGGTACTTCTTTTTCTGTTTACACAGAGAATTTTTCAATGCAGTCATTAATTTTCTCCTTGTGGAACAAGGTGTGCAGCATTGCACAATAAATCCCATGCAGAGGGTGGGGGGATCCATGAATAAACAAAAGAACAAAATCACCCTGTAGAAAAATATTAAAGCTTCCAAATATTATTTTTTTTCTATTCTTTCTTTATTTTTTTATTTAATAATTTTTTAACTGCAAAAGAAGTTCAGGCTTGACTGCAGCAAATTGCCTTTTTAGTCAATCCTTTAGAGATTGTGTAGTATCATTGTATAGATGTTAGTATTGAATATTTTTAGCTCAATGTAGTTAATCAGCACCAAGCATTTTCAGGGATCTCTAGGAGAAGAATATTTTCTGCCCAAAGTGGGGAAAGAGCTCAGAGGTCCTGTGCTCCTGCAGCAGGGAAGGAGATGACAGCCTAGGTGGCTGTGTATTATTTTGTTGCTTTAAACTTGGGGTTATTTATTTTGTTGGAGCTGTGGCTCTTTGTATCACTTGTCATGGCTGTGCAGATCTAGCCTGCCTTAGGGCAGTGATTTTCTGGGCTGCAGAAAACCTCTGTGCAAGTGGAAAGGGAAGATAAATAAACACACTGGTTAGCCAGCCGAGATAAAGTGTAGGTCTGCTCTTGCATAACATCCAGCTCTCTGTGTTTATAAAAATAAAGAAACATCCCAAGTTGCTTTAGTTCCCCAGAGGAAGAAGAGCAATTTCTTTGGGGAGAGGTAAATACTTCAAGAGAAAAAGATCCTTTTCTTACCATTATCCAGATCACAGTTTCCAGTGGGAACTCTTAAGTAAAAGATTGCAGGTGTTTATACTCTAAAGAGTTCTGCACATCAGCTGCTTTGATAAAGACACGACAACAGCCATTAGGGTTGTTCTTGTCAGAACTTGGGGTGAAGTTTTCAAAAGTAGTCAGCCTCCTTGTTCTGCTGTGTTTCAGTGCAAATTAGGATAAAAGCTGAATATCCAGATATATCTGAGTGCTTAAAAAGGAGCTGGCAGCCCTCCAACCCTTCCAGCAGATTTTGTCTGTGTGTTTAGCAGCCCTCAGCCAGATCTGTCCATCTATTTATTGATGTGCAATTTTTGATATGAACACAGGGTTTAATGACAAACTGCCTCTTGTTGTGAACCTTAATTTGATGTCCCCAGTTCTCATCCTGAAGAGGCTGTGCACAAACAGCCCCATTCTCTTTGGAATTCCTGGGTTTGCCTCCTTTTCTTGCATCCTTTTGCTATATCTGCCCTGAGCATCTCTACCCCAGGGGAACAACTCCAAGCCATTCTAGACCTCAGCTGATCTTTCTTTTTTCTCTCCTTTTTGACCTTTTACATTTCTCTTATTAATAGGGAGGTGCAGAAAGATGCAGACTTTTCTCTGAGATTTACAATAGGCAAATTTTTGTGGAGGATCTTTCTCTTTCTGCTCATTCTTAGAGGCTCCTGCTACGTTTTATGCTGTCAGATACTTATGTCAAGCTTATGTTTGCACCTCCCTGCTAATTATGAATAATAACTTATCTACACATTAACTACCACAGTCTTCTTGTCTGATTTCAATGGCTTTATTGCCACTTCTGTTTTGTGGATGACTCTTGATTAGGATCTGGATAGAGAGATCACTGTAGGGCACTTTGTAGTGCTGCATTTCCAAAAATAAAACTGAACCATTTCAAATGTTGTTAGGACTTGAGGGTGTGTGTGAAAATCTATGGAAAAGCAGAATGCCATTTTTAAAATGTTTTTAGTACTTTAGCAAAGTATTTATCACATTTCAGGTGTGGGTGGGAGGTGCATGCAGAGGGTGAAGTCTTAGCTCCTGAACACTACTGGTTACAGATCAGTGCAACCCTTTAAATTGTGTTTTCATTAACAAAAGAGAAAAGTTGAAAGCTTTTTTGCATGGAATTTGTGAAAGAGCTGTTTACTTGTAAATTTTTGGAACAGATATGTTGATTTTGCTTTAAGTGTACTTTTTTTATTTTGGTCACATTCTTCCCTTTTCAGTTTTGCTACTAAGAAAAAAAACCACAAACTCAATGAAATGAGAAGGAAGCAGGGGAAATTTGATATCACCTAATTTTTTTTAACCTCTTTTTTTTAAAATGAAGAATTTGTTGTGATTTTGTTTTAAAAGCAGCCTGCTTTTCAGTGAGGTGCTCCAATGAGCTTTTGTTTGTCTTTAATACAGAACTTAAAATTATTGCAATCAGCTTTAGAATGTCCAGGCTGACCAGGCACTGTGATTTTGGGAACTCAGGAGGACAGAGAGGGAACACTGGAGTTGTGTCCAATTCCAGCCCCTCTGGAGGGCTCTCCAAGGAGCTGCAGTGTGATTTCTGTGGGGCAATTCTGGATTTTAGCCCCTGGCTCTGCCAACAATCAGCTCCTTTCACTGTCCCTGACTTTGGAATGGCAGGCAGGGCACTGCAGGTGGAATTGTACAATTTGTGCTTCTGAATTGCATAAATGTGCTTCTTTATCTCCTTTTCATCTTTAGGACTTGCTTTGAAAAGAGTGGTCAGGTTAAGGCAAGATTCTGGCACTGAAATCACTCATTTTGAGGTGTTTAGTTCAAAATTAGCTAATTGGGAGCACTGATTCTTCACTGGGAAAAGTTTTTATGGAAATGTGTTACTTCTGGCTAAACTTTGGATAAAGGTATCCCTGGTCTAGAATGATCAGATTTTGGGTATGTCCACAGCAATAAATGTATTTTTATTTACCAGGAAAGCAAAGGGAGGATCCCCTCAGTTTCTTGTATCTCCTGCTGAACTTGAATGGGTGAATTTTGAAGGGAATTGGAGCTATGAGAAGCAGAAATTTGATAATCTCATAGAACCATGGAAGGGTTTGTGTTGGGATGTCTCCTAAAGACCATCCCCTTCCAACCCCCTGCCAGGGGCAGGGACACTTTCCACTGTCCCAGGTTCCTCCCAGGCCCATCCAGCCTGGCCTTAAGTGCTTCCAGGGATGACAGAACATATTTATACATAATTCCACACATTTTAAATGTATTTCCATAAAATATTTCATCAGAAATTAGAGGAAGAAACAGAATTTTATGGAGCAGGCTTGCTGCCAGGCTGTTTCCAGCTCAGCATGCATTTAACCCTTTTTGTGCTGAACAATTGAGTGGATTGTGCAGTGAGCAGGCAGGTGCTGTGCTTTTGGAGCATTTCCTTCACACAAAACTCTTCTTTTTCTGTTGTGATCTGGGTAAGAGCCCAGTTCCCCCATTTAATAAATGAGTGGCCAGGTACCAGGCACACAAAAAGGACTGATCCCATTTTTTCAGACACATTTCCTGATGTTATGTGGGTTGACTGCTGCTCACACTCCCTGTCCTGGAAGATTTAAACCCTGCTGGCAGGAGTGCAAACTCCAGAAGAAAGCAAACATGAGGGATGAAGTGAGAGAGCCCAAATCACCTTGAGCAATGGTGTTCCACTGCCATCACAGCTGGATTGGCTCTCAGGGTGATGGAGCTGCTTGCAGGGCTTGGGCTGTAAGGAAGTTTTGTGCTGTAGACAAGGGAATGTGATGTAATCAGACTGATGGAACAGAATCAGATATTCAAGGGAGAGGCAATTAATCCTTGATTTCAGGACATTCAGATCAGCAAGACTTCTCCTGTTAAGGACATAAATAAGTCTTTAATGTGGACTTCATGATAGGTAACTCCTGCAGAGGCATTTATCAACTGTGTATGATGGTAATTTGCAGCTCCCTGAGGAGTTTGAGACAACAGCTGACAATTTCTCAATTCTTTTTTTGCTGCCAGCATTCACAGCAGGGTTAGCCTCTTGCTCAAGAAGTGGGCCTGGCCTTTTAGAAAATTGGTATCACTAATTTTCCACTGTTCTGAAGAAGATAAAAAGTTGGCCTGAAGGAAGTATAAGGTTGGCTCTAAGAAATGATACATTGGAAAACTCTGAGCTTCTGAAAAATTCTTCATCAAGCTCATGGTCCAACTGTGCAAATAAAAAAAGGGATGGTCTGTCATTAGAGTTGCTTAATCAGAATAAGAACACAGCTCATTAAGATCTAATTCAGAATGCTCATGCTCTGAGACAGATCTTAAAAAATCATTGCTTGACAAACAGAGTTTCTTGTAATATGTTCCCCTATTGAAAGCTGTGTGAGCAGTTTTATTCTTTTGTGGAAGTTCTCTACCACTTGTTCTTAGTTTTACTGAGCTTGGAATTGCCAATTTAACCAATCATGTAAAGCTTTTGTAGCTAAAGAAATAAAAATCAGAGTTTTGAAGACCAAACTGCCACCAGATGGCTCAGTCTGGTGGGTGCTCAGCCCATCTTGGTGCCTCCAGGGCTCTCTGTGTCCAGGGAAAAGTGAGTTTGGCACACTCAGTCATACAGTTCTCGTTGTCTCTTGGGCAGCCTGTGGGAATTTAAGATTTCCTAATTCCATTTTTCTTAAGATTTCTTCATTTTCTTCCTTGCCCTTTCTGTGCCAGATTGGTTGGTTGGATATTAGTCAAGAAGCAGCAGATTCCCTTGTGAGCAGCCTCAATAGTAAAATACAAAAAGAAAAAAGGCAAAAGTGAGTTTTAATTGATATGCTGCAAGGGATCAGGCATTCTGAAGAATCTGTGCCAGGGATTCCCAAGGAGCTCTGGGGGTGTTTCAGGGCTCAGTGCTGCTCTCAGAGGTGAGAAACTGAGCTGGAGCAGCTGCACAGAGCATCCACAGAGCAGAGCAGCCTCCTGCAGTGGTTTTATCCACAGCCACTGGAGCAGCTCCATCACTGCACACACACCATTGATCTGCTCAACAGAGGTGAGGGAATAAAGCCTGTAAATAGAAATTCCTACCCCAACCCTTTCTTCATATGAATTAAGAAGTGAGGTCAGAACGAGAATTTTGCTCACAGTGTGTTACCAAATCAAACCTTAAATTCAACATTTAACATAATTGTTTTATTTATCATTGCATAGACCATCCTCACTACTGATGTTGGTTAATTTTTACACCTGTGCACTCTCTCCCTGGCTTTATTTTCCAATCAGATCAATGGCACGCACCCAACCTCCTTACAAAAATCAGCTCTACAGAAAAATAAAACTTCTGAGTGGGAGTGAAAGGGATACCTCATACAAAAGGACCAGAAAAGGAACAGATCTTGCTGTGGACAATGTTTTTCTGGTTTTGTGTGGGACAGTCTCTTTCTAGTTTTCCTATTCCCATACAGTGAGACCTCCTACTTTTGCTGGTAGCTCTTCATACCCATAAAAGAGACAGTCAGTGTTTTGAAGAAAGATATTTACCCTTTTGATGGACTAGGCATGTTCTCTGCTAAAATTATTCTTTTAAAAAACAAACAGAAAAAAGTTTCCTGTGCTTTCAACAGAAAATTCTTGCTGATTATAAATACAGGAAGTAAATTGCCCTGGTTTCCTTTACAGTGTGATTTAACACACTCCAGAATTTTATGATGTCTCTCTTGGCCTTTTCATCCCTAGATTAAACAGCCACAGTTCATGAATTATTTGTTTTCACTGCAGAGGGATGTGTAATCAATATATTGTACAATGACACTCACAGAATGCTTTATATATTTATATAAAATATGTATATGTTTATAATGGTTTATAGTATATTCTAAAGATATATTCTTATATGTGTTTGAGAGACTGTCAGACATGACAGAGCATCTGAATAAGAAAATAATTATTAAATGGAGCAGGAGAAGTACTAGGAATTGCAGAGTAGGGTGTGAAATAAGATATTTACCAATACTGATGAGAAAAAAGAGTAAAAATCCACAAAAAAGAGGGAGCTGCTTGCAGCTGTATCCCAGTCTGCTGTAAAGGAATGGGATTTGTGGTGTTCAGGAAGGCTGAGATAATTCCACACACATCACAACTGCCCAAGGATGACCCAGTGTCTGTCAGAGAGACACTTTGCCTGAGAGATAAAGACAATTCAATGTTGATGAAACAGAGCAAATTAACAATAAATTAATGGAATTAGGGGAAATCCTTGACTCCTTGGAGAGCAGAGGTTGAATAACAGCAAGTCTGCCAAAAAAAAAAAAAGTTAAATGGGAAGTGCCAGTGATCTAATGGCAGGAGCTGGTGTGGAATTTGGAGATAAAAAGACTCTAGGAGGAAAAACCCTGGAGGAGGGAAGATGGATCAGAGTTCCTCCCTGGAAGGGCTCCTAAATGACCATTTTCAGTTGAAGAACCAAGGAGTGCTTGGCTCTGGTTTGCCTCCTGTTGGACCCTGCAGGTGTATGGACAGGAAGGTGCTCATTCCATGGGGGTGAGGAGGTGTGGGACTGCTCTGGTGGCTAATTAAGAACAGGCTGTAATGATGATTCTGTAGTTTTGTCTTAACCCAATGAAGAAGGAAAATGGGTTGAGTGAATGTGGGGCCAAAAGGAACCCAATAAATCAAGTATTGGGTTAATAAAATGATAAGATAATAAATAAGAGAAATAAAATAATATTAAGATAAAATAATAAGATAGTAGGAGTTAAACCCAGTGTATTCCCCTAAAGAAAAAAATGAGTTTTGCACTCATTTTGGTAATTTTCCTATAAACCCCAGTTCTTTTTCAACAAATTAAAAGCTGATTGTAAGAAAACAAGAAACTACAATTGCTTCTGCTTTGTAATTAAGAAAAGATTTCAATTTCCTAGGGAACAGATAAGCCAAGCATCAAAGTATAGCAGCATGACATTTCTTTTTATTTTTAATTTTTTATGTGACATTTTCATTGGACACATCAGAGAAAGCAGCAGGCAGACTGTTTTGGCTTTAAATTTTGGAAATAGAAGTAGTAGATAATTCAGATTCAAGCAGATGTAGATCAGCATAAAAGATGCTGTTTTGGGAAAGCCAGTGACATTAGCTAATCCAGAAACCTCACATTTCTGTCTGACTGCTTTTTTTTTGCTAGATCTCTTGAGGCTGCCAGCAGCAATCACTTTGTTCACCAGAAAACAAAATGGTAATTGAGAATTCACTTAAAAATGCAACTTTGTGAATAAATCCAGGTCCAGAACAAAAAATTATGCAAGCCTAATGGATTATGTTAAAAAGGAAGACCTGGAGGGTGAGATCAATCACAGTGACAAGTGCTGAAGGAGTTTCATTGAATGTTTGAGGAATGAAGAACGTGAATTATTAGCAAAAAACCTCACAAACCAAAACCAAAATAAACTTAAATCTGAACAAGAAACCTGAGAGCTTTAAACTGGAAAGAAATGGAGCAAAGTCCTGTCTTGGGGCTGATGCAGGGACCCATAAATCTGGAATTGCTCGTGAGTGATGCTGAGAAGAGGCACAGGAGGAAAGCTAAATCCCCAACAGCCCCCACAGCAATCAGAGTAAGTGATTAAACACACAGGTATTTAACCAGAGCAAAATCAAAGCATGAACTTCCTGCAGCTCCTCTGCCCTCAGAAATGTTCCCATCAAGGTTTCCTTGGCTTGGAGTTGTCTTTGAAGCTGCATCTTTTCATGTGAAGCCTTTAAGCCTTGTTTTTCCTTCTGGAAAAGAGAAGTCCCATCTGATGCGTGGGGGGAAGCCAGGCTTTACAGCCTTCCCCAGCTGAGTGGGACAATGTGCAGGACAGAGGTGACACTGTGGTGACACTGCTCGTCCACTTGTGTGGTGTGAGCACATGACAGCCAGGCTGAGCTGCTGAAAGAAAAATTGTATTTCCTGTTCTCTGAGGAGGAAAGGGAATATTTGTATTATTTGTAATAATACAAAGATAATCAATCTACATGTGCTTATATTTGTATTATATTTGTATTATTACAAATATAATCAAGTGTAGAGACAGATCTGGTGACTTTGTGCTGCCCTAAAACAGGTTAATGTTTCAAATTGCTGTGAAGGTGGGAAAATTCTCCTCATCTTTATATAATCTAATTTTTAGTTTTATTTTTAACAGTTAATTCTAATTTAGGTCCCTGGTTTAGTTTTCTACACACACAAGACTGCCTGTATCTGTTGTGTTAAAGGAGATGAAAACCTCTTGCTCCCCACCCTGTATTAGAGCAGGATGGTGTGGATGCTTTCCATCTCCCCAAGGTTCAGTCCTAAGGTGGCTTTTAGCTCCATTTTCCACCTGCAATTTTAATGTGGGGTTCTAAGTTGATTCTCCTTATCCCTGGGGCTCATCTGTGTGCTGGCTGGAGGGGCAAAGGGCTGGAGGGTCAATATTGCAGGGCTGGGTCAGCTGATTCCACAGTTCAGTCACACAGCAGCATCTCTTGGCTTCCCTTCCTTCAGATCCTGAGAACCTCTCCCAAAGATCCCCAGTCCAAAAGAGGGAAGGGATTGACCCATCCATTTATAGCTGAGTACCCAAGAAGTAAATTCCCCTGCCACACTCTCAAAGTCTGAATGCTGAGTAACTCATCCCATTTTCAGAGCAGATTTTAATTCTGTTCATTAATTTGTAAAGCAATTACAAACTCATGTAAAGTCAGCGTGCTTCAAAGGCACAACTGAAAAATCAAAAGGATTGAAAAATAGCTACAAGGCACAAGCATGTTCAATTTCCAGTTTTTAAAACTAACCTTACAAAAGCATAAATGTTCTGTTAAATCATACAAATCATAAAAGAAAATACATATGTTAAACCCATCATCCTTGTTTCCTTGCAGAGTTTACATAAGTAAATTAAATTACTCCTTCTACAAACAGAAAGTGGCTTTTTTATATAGATTAGTGGCCCCAATTCTTTGCTCGTGCTGCATTTGCTGTTCTAAATCTGTCAATGGCAGCCTGATTACACCTGATTTATCTGTGGCACTGCTCTCTGCTGAGGAGGAGCTGAGCTCTGTGTTGAATGGGTCAGTAGTGAATCGATCCTGATGAACTCTGAACATTCCTCTCATGGATCTGCTGCTGCTGGAGGTGTCCTCAGGACAGGGTGGTGTCACTGGCACATTACCAGCCTCTTCACCTCCCTCTCTTAGTCCTGTATGGGATCAGGACATGTGGGAGCATTTGCAGCACAAAGCTGAGGCATTTCAGTTCCTTTAAGCATGAACTGTATTTGTTGCTCATAATCAGGATATGGCTTCCATTATAATATTTATATACCTTTATATGTTGTTAATGAGTAAAAATCACAAAATTATTTGGGTTGGAAATGACCCCTAAGAACACTGAGTCCAGCCTTTAACTGATCAACTTTGTCAACTCAGATTGGGATTTGTGGCGTGTTCATGGGAGCACTTTAATGGCCTTGGATAGAATTATCCATTTGAATAAAAAACCAGAATATAACATGTGTGCAATTGAGGTCTGGCCTGCACCTTCTCAAAGGGAATTCTTATTTGTTTAAATTCTGGCTTGGCAGGAATTGAAAATGGAGAAAATAAGTTCCACAAACATTATGAAGCCATTTCTTCAGTCTTACCAGTATAAAAGCTTATTTCTGAAATTGTATCATCTACTTTATGCATAATTAGAATAAAGCACTGCTGTTTTCTGGATGTGGCAGGCTTGGCCTTTGCCAACTGGTGTGCAGAAGGCATTTTGTGCTTCAGTAATTTAAATTCATTTTTTCATTTAGGAAAATTACCAGATAATTATGTTTAGTGCATTGCAGATGTATAAAATCAGCTTGTTGCAGGGGCAGCCAGGTTGTGTTGCAGGCAGCTCTGGCTGCTGGAGCTGTGCAATTTGCAGTTATCACTGCACTGGGGCATGAGGGAGCAGCTCTGATGGGCACCCTTAAATTCAGTGTAGATGTGGTGTAAGGGTGGGTGTCAATATGGCTGAAGGTGATTTTCCTGCTCTGGTTTTGCCTTTCCAGCTTAGAATATCTGGCTCTGACCTGGAAGCCACATGGCACCAAAGATGCCCTTGTTACTGATATCCACATAGATTTAGCCTCAGTTTCCCCCTGCCCCTCTCCCACAATTTCTGCAGGTTTCCTGCAGGTGAGATCTTGCCATGCTCTGAATTTTCATCTCCTCTGGGAGCCTGCATGGTGGGGATGTGAAGGTTGACCTGCAGCTCAGTCCTTGGGCACTGGAGACCTGGGAGAAGCCTTTGGCTGTGCTCCTGAGCCACGCTGCTCTCCTCTCAGGAAGGTCAAAATGTCATCCTTGAACAAGGGACATTTTCTGTCCTTTTCTACAACCCTCGTGGCAGATGTTAGAGGCACTGCTCCAGGAGGTGAACACCCTTAGGGATTCCAACTCCTGACTCTTCCTGAAGGCTCAGAGAAACACTTGTCTCCCTTCCTTGCCAATAATCCTGGCTCTGGCAAAGTGCTCCCAAGCTGATGCAGAAATCACAGCAGCTTTGTTCTGTTACCTAAAGAGAAATAGAAATAAGTCAAAACCAGACACAGTTGTAGATGGAAGTGAGTGACTTGGGATGATTTTTAGGTGATTCAGAGCCCTTTGCACGTTTACTTTCTTATCAAGTAGGTGGAGCAGCAGAGTTCAGCTCAAGCTCTTCCAGGGCTCAGGTCATGAACTTCTCAGTTTCTCATCCCACCTGATCCCATGGGCAAAGCTCTTTTGACCCAGGATAGCTGGTTTCAGTGTATTATTTATCTTAACCATTTCTCTTACCAAAAGGTTTGAGGGAAATAGAGTTTTAAACCCCACTACAGAGTGGGGGATTAATTGATTTTCCATTTCCACCACCCCCTCTTTGCTATAATGGCCATCATTAAAAAAAAAAGTGAATAATTCAAAAGTTTTTGGTGATTGCTGTTGCTATTGAGGATTGTTTCAAAGTAGAAACTGAACTATTCATCCTCACAGATGACAGGAAAACACCACGAAAAGCTGCACTCCTGATATGTGGATATGAAGATTGGTACAATACTTCCCTAATGCCAAATCAGTGCAAAGATTTGAAAGCATTGAAATTTTAATTATTGATGGAAAATTACCTAACATGCCTTTGATTCAAATTCTTTTTCTGGTTATGGCACTGGCATGGTATTTTAAATTTTATAGCATTCAAGGCAATTATTGTGTTGGATTTTTCTTGAGAGGTAATTTTCACCCAGTTTGCTTTTTATAGGAAAAGGTTATCTTAAAATGTAACTATTGATAAATGGGTCTGACAACACAACAGACTGCCCAATTTTTTTCTCCTGAAATTCCAGTTTCAATGGATTTAGGATTTATGTGTTCTCTAGGAACATCTTTGATTAAATGAAATTAAATACTTGACTTTTTAAAGGTCAGCAGCTTATACACAGCTAAGATTGTAAAAATATTTGCAATGCTAAAGAATTGGACTAAGAAACATCTTCACCTTATTGATGCAAAAAATGTAGTCATGGGGATTGAATCTGTAAATGAGCAAAATATTCACATGAATCAAGTTGAGAATGTGAACTTCAACACAAATTAATTTGAATCTTTTTCATGCAGCACCATTAGAATTCTTTCCACAAAAAAAGTGAGTGGGGATTGAACCCACTTTAAATATAGAGTTAGACATAAGTAAATAGTCTAAATTTGAGAAATCTATTCCCAAGTGTTACATTTGGTGTATAAGGCTGTACAAAGAAGGATGTCAGTAGGTTATTGTAATCTCTGAAAAAGTGTTTAACAGATTACAATTAGATTTTCAAGGAGACAGGTGAAATGTGAGAAATTCCATGCTTGCAATTAATCTGTATTTCTTTGCTGGAAAAAGAACAATTGTTTCAATTTGTTCTCTAATTTAGGCTGCAGCTTTTCTTTGCAGATATATCTGTAGTTGTTGAAGTCTTGTTCCAGTGTGTGTGTGCATATAAAAGTTGTTTATACAGACTATAGGATTAAGCTATCACTTGTTGAGAGGAACGTCAGGTGCCATTCAGGTAGCAGGTGAAATCTTATATTAATCTGTAAATTAATTTGGTACATGCAGAGCAAATGAATCTGAAAATACAATAATACAGAAAATATCACTCTGATGTCAGTGCAGGCAACACCAAGTCACTAATTAAAAATGAATTTTTTCATCAGCATTGGCATTTTTTGCATAGGAAGACTTGGATCCTTGTTTGGTATTTGTTGATGTCATTCCAGGTTCTTCTGGGACTGGTTGGCATAATCTGAAATTTTGGCCAGTTTGTGCAGACTTAGCCTTTGGGGTACAAGTTTGCTTATCAGATTTTCCTGAAGGACTTTCTTTAATAAAGTTTTTGCAAATTTAAATTTTGAAAATTCATTCATTTGATGCCATGGTTTGGGATGGGCTCTTTCTCCTGGTCCTCAGCTGGGAAGATCCTGTGATGCGCAGTGCTGAATTTTGGTTTTTGCCAAATGTTACCTGCTGATGTGCAGCCCTGGTGGCTTCCAAAAAAGCCACCCCAGCTTTTGTGAGAGATTTCTGCCAGCTGAAACCAGCAGGATCCTCAAACCCTTGGCACAAACCATGACATTTTAAAAAGTGGGACTGAAGGTTTCCCCCCTCTGAGTGCACTTGCCTGGGCAGGGTGAGTGTGGAGTGAAGGAGGTTGGGCTGTGTCCTTCAAAACTCTGGGAAAACTTGAGAGATTGCAATTTTCCTGTTTCCAAAAGTAAAAACTTTAAGCCCCAGTGCAATATTGCCTGTGAATGATTTTATGTTCAGCATGATGGTGATGCAAGCCACAGCAATGTGGAATGCTGCAATAGACAGATGTAGATGATTATTTAAAATGTTTTTGGAATTAAGTTGCCCAATTCCATTAGCTTGTAAGTGTCTACTACTCAGCATAACTAATAGGAATTTTATGGGGAATCAATTAGGGTGGGAAAGCAGATTCTCTGGCTCTTATGATCTGGAAAGATAAGAATTCAGGAACAGAAATAAAATTTCTCATTTCTCTCAAAATTCAAACAAATTGTACATCTGGCTCCAGGAGCAGTTAGGAATTGTGGCTTTTATAGAAAAGCTGTTTGGGAAAAAACCCCTCATACTAACCCCAAAAACCTAAATCAGTGAAAGTACCTATTAAACAGCACAGAACAGCTTGGGTAACATGACCAAAAGAAATGAAATTCATAATTGGAATATTGGCAGGCTTGTAATAATGGCTGGGAACAAGCAAATTGTTCATGGAAATCTTCTTAGAGCTGGGATTAGAGTAATGGAGGCCTTGAATTAGACTGATTGGGTACTTAGGGAAGAAAGGCAAGCTCCTAAATACACCCAGAAGAACAGGGTGTAGTTATGTGGAATTACATAATTGCACTTTCATTGCTAAGCTGGTTTTTTGAAGTGTGGGAGAGAACTGTAAGAGGATTTGTTGCTGTGAATGAGGAAGTGGGATCCTGTCAGAGCCAGGGCTTTGTATGGAAATTGGGAAGAGCTGGCCATCCAGAGCCCAGAGCCCAGCAGGGAAAGCATCCTGTGAGAAATGGGTCACTCCTTTGTCAGCCCAAGTGAGTTCTCTGGGAGGTTACCAAGGCAGAGAACTCAAGCACAGACTGCCAAATTAATGATTTCTGGGGATTTCTGAGCAGCCTGTTTGAGCTCAGACTTTAGACCAAAGACATTATTTTGAAATTCATCAATTTTGCTTCCACTGGGACTGGCTTTTCTCAGCATCAGGGAATATTGTACAGACAGGATCTCCATATCACAACTTTTCCTGTTTTATTTGTTGTAGTGGTTATTTTCTTTCATCTGAGATGTGCTGCTGCAAGAGGTTTTTGTTTTTTTTTTCTTTGATTTTGCACTGTAAATACCCATAATGTTGGTTTGCCAAGTTCTGACCTGCTGCTGTGATGCAGAATGAACAAAAAATGGAAGATATTCCATTGAAATAGTTCATCTGCTGGTGCCACCAGTTAATTAAAGTTAAACTTTAATAATCTGACATTGGATATTGCCTGATAGGTTAGTATTAATGAATGTTACTTCTGCTACAAAAAGTCATGTGAAAAAAATTTTATTTTGTTATAACTATATTTGAGTTTTGTAATGGTAGCAATAAAAACAAGAACACTAATAATAGCAATAATAAAAAAAGCCCAAATATTTCTTGCTGAATATCTTATTTTCTGTAGCAACTTTCCTCACAGTCCAGAAACTTCTGCCTACTTCCTGATACTTATATATTATTATCTGAAAAATGCTGAAAAAAAGTAAATAACAATAAAGTAAAAATGACATTTTAATACCTTATAATCGAGTAGCTGGAAATAAAGGAGCATCTCTCTTACCTGTTCTTCCTACGCAACATAGATGTAGAGCAGAAGGAAGAAAACAGTGCTGTTGCTGTTAAAAGCAGCAAGAAATAGAAAAAAAATAAATAAAAAATAAAAAGTTTGGCATTTTTCTAAAGATTCTTCAGAATGCCACTAGCAGCAACCCAGGGAAGAGGATGTATAGCTGAAGTTTTGTGTTTGTTTTTAATTCCTGGAGGACTTTAAGAGAAAGGATCACCATTCCTTCTAAAAAAAATAAAATTAAATGAGTGAGTGAAGAAGTTTAGATACAAATTTTTTTCTCTGAAGCTCGTTATGGGTAGAAATAAAGTGCTTTTATTTCAATATAAAACCCTTGCTACTGTTCATTTCATGGCTCAGTGGGTCAGTTTCCTGTTCATGTGGCTGTTCCAAAGATGACTTTTTCACACCCCCACAGATGCTCTGACCTGGAAAGGAGCCAGAGCAGTCCCAAGATGTCTCTGAATCCACCAGGTCCTGATGTTCCTCTGAGTCCTGTCCAGGCTCAAGGCTCTGTCAGTGCTGAGTGCTGCCCACTGAATTCTCAGGGAGATTTGCTGGAATCCAGAGAGCATGTTCAGTTCTCACAGACTGTGGAACAAATTCACCAGGGGAGACTTTTAGCTCTGCTCTTCATTTTAGCACTACAACCCCAAAACAGCTTTAGATCCCACAGCCACTGAGATTCCTCTAGAAAGACATGCTGTAAATTGTATTATTTGTGTCCTTCTGCCCTAAGGAGTACTTTGTCCCCAAAGGGGTCATGGTTCCGTGCTGGAGCAGAATTAAACCTCCTGAGTCTACTTTGTTTCCACCAGTTTTAGTATCTCTAATTCTCTAAAGTTAGAATTGTTAATGGGGAGCAGATCCTTCAAACTAATTCCTTTTGAAGCATTCTTGACGTTTTGGGAGTTGAATTAAAGTTTTTGGTCATTTAATAGCAGTGTTTATCACTCAATCTAGACATGCAGACCATTAAACTTAAAATCTTGGAAGACATGAATGTGTTTGTGATGCTCATAATCACTCTGCCATTTTCTAAAATCCCCTGAGACTTTCTTCTAGTGATTTTAAGGCCTTCTTAATTATGATTAAGGAGTTACTGAGCCATTTATCTACAGGGCTTTGTTTGATCAGCTGTAATTTGATGACATATTGCTCTGGCAGAGTTGCTTACTATTGATTCCTCACCAAGCCAAAAGAAATAATTCATGTTTTTAGGCTTTGTTTTAGGCTCCTGGAGCATCAGGTGTTGGATGAACTATTTTTATAATTATTATTTGTTTGCTCAATGGGTTTTCTAACTGGTGGCTCCATCAGGGCTGCCCAGGCCCTTCCCTGCAGAGCTCCTTTCCAGCCAGAGTGTCCCAGCTGTGGCTGGGCTGTGATTCTGATGCCTCAGGTTTGGCTTTTCTATTTTTCAAATTCTGAGCTGGTTTAGTGTGTGGGTCTGGGATCATATTTTGGGATGGTGAACTCTGTGCACAGAGCAGGGAGACAAAACAATTCCTGCTCCAGCTGGGCACCAAGGACAAATGAGCCCAATCTCAGCCCAGGAGCACAAACCCCGTGGGCTGGAGAGAGAAAAACAAGCAGGATGGGGCTGCATGGGCTAAAGCTGGGCTGGGACAATGAACTGCAAGGTGGGAATGGAGCAGAGCTGATCCCAGGGAGAGACCCCGTGCCCGGCCGTGCATTTTGGGGCCATTTTGGGTCATCTTGGGTGCAGCCCTGGCTGGGCTCTGCTGCTGCCCAAGGTGCATCCATTGAGGCTCTCTAATAAATCCCTGCTTCATTCTTCAGCTCTGTCCAGCCTCTGTTCTCAGTCAGCCTTCACAAGGCATCAATTCCTTCCCAGCTGCAGTGGGGAAAATGGGCACAACAAATAAACACAGACCCCAATGTGAAATACAATTTATTCACAAAAAGCTCTGTTTCAGCTCCTCTGTTCAATTCCATGGCAATGCTTAGCCCAAACATGTCTGAATTTTCACATTTACCCCAGCAAAGGCCATTTTTGGTGTGCTTCTCTCCATCCTCTGTTTTCCATTTCACACAGGAGCACCTGGCACTGTCAGCTCCCCAGATCCCCCAGTATGAAATGTAATTGCTTGTTGATTTCTGCCAGGCAAAAATATCAAAAATATTATTGATTTTTTTTTCCCTTTACTCCTCTGCCCTTTAAAGTTTCCAGGTTGCTATCAATTTCTATATTCTCTGTTCCGTGTTCTCTGGCCATTCCTACATTTAATTTAGTGCTTGTGCTAAGGAGGAATCCCTTATTATTTTGTCCCAGATGTCCCCTTTTCCAAAAGACTTAGTTCTCTACCTTGCCTGAATTATTTTGTGATGCAGCCCATAAGAATTTTGTTCTGAAGCTGGGAGGAAAGCTGAGGTGGTTTCAGCGCAGCATGGAGGAGCCAAGCTTTGGATGGGATTTTATTTGAGAAAGCAGAGAGTGTACTGACAAGAAGAATTTATTTTCCATTAAATTCAAATTGAATTTCTGCCCTTAGCATCAGACAGAAAAAATTGAGCTGTCCAGCAGCAGATTTTCAGAGGTTTCTCTTTCCAAGCCTTGGGGAGGAACAGCTGTGACCTAAAGGCTGTGGGACTGTGTCTGTCCAGCAGGGCAGCTGGTCTGGGACAGAAGCACTCCCCCAGCCTCTGAACCTTTTGACCTCTCTTGAGCAGAGAAATGCAAATCAGCAGCTTGAGATGAAAATTTTAATTAATTACTACGGGGTAATTAATAAGCAAAGATTTCTACCTGTGCCATATGTCTGGTTTGTGCACCTGCAGAGCACAAGCTGAAGTCAGCAGGACACTTTCAGGGCAGTTATTTCATTTTGTTTAAGGATTAATCCTTTTGCTTTTATATTTTTTATTTAATTTTCTCTGGGGTTTTTTTGTTTGGTTGGTTGCTTGTGGCTTTGTTTGTTTGTTTGATTTTTGGTCTTTCCAGTTTTGGAATAAAGAGATAGAAGGACTTTTCAAAACACATGAAACAGTTAGTGGGGACTCACCAGCTAATTGTTTTCTATTTCCATTTTCTTGGGAGCAGTATAGGGACAGTACAGCAGACCTGGCTGTGTAGGGAAAACCTTAAAAATGCAGGAAATAACCTACCTTTTGAGATTCCTGGGAGTGTCCAAGGTTGGATGGGGCTTGGAGCAACCTGGTGTGGCTGAAGATGTCCCTGCCCACATCAGGGTTGGACCAAAGACTTTAAAGGTCTCTTCAAACTCAAACCATTCTATGGGCAGCTAATCACTCATTTCATTAATTGTTGTTAAAATGGGTGAGAAAGCATCCAAATATTGAAAAATTAGAGCAGATCCCTTTTTTTCTGAATGCTTTCTGTGGGAATGAACCTACATGAGCAAGAGGAGGGTTGAAGGAGGAGGTGCAGGATGGGCTGAGGATGGAGGGGAGGAATTGTCCTGGCAGAGCTGTGGACAGGATAATCATTACTGCTCGTTTAGCTCAGTGCCCTGGACCTGTGTTTGGTGCATGTTTACAAGGCTCTGTGGAGGTGAAAGCTCTACTGGAGGTGATGAGTTTTGTGATTAATTGCCATGATTAATTGCAGATCTCATTGGTGCTCCTGGTTCCTTTTAGGAAGGCAGTGTGGCTGCTGCTGTAACAATGAGGGTGATGAACCATGTCAGAGCCAATTACTGCCTGAGAAGAGCTGGGAAAAGGCAAGTGGGAATTGCTAATCCATCACAGGATTGCTGTTGGATTAGTTTATTTATCAAGCAGGAGATTCTAGAATTCATGAAGCAGATCATTCAGTCTTCTAACAGTTTAATTACCATGGTGTTACTGTGTTAGGCTGAGTTGCACCAATTGATCTCCATGTGTTGTTACTGTTTGTAGAAAATTGCTGCCTGGCCCTCTATTTGGCCTTTATCAGAAAAAAAAAAAAAAAAGAAAAAAGGAGAATTTAATAATTTATTTTTCTCATCTCATTTCATTAGAGGGAATATTCAGTATAAAATTCTGTAGGGTTGGTATGGCAAGAGCCTCAGAGCAGTTGCAGTAGTCAGGTTAATGCACACTATTTGGTGCTCCAAATTCCGTTTTTGTGTTTCCAAACACCTGCCCAGCACCCACAGATGAATCAACTCATTTTTGCAAAGTGAAGCTCTAAAAGAGCAGATATGGAAAGTGCTTAATGCAATTAATTGTGAGATGAATTAATGAGTGGCACAACTGAGTGCTGTTTGAGCTGCAGGGTACTCATTAACATAAAGGCAGGCTGAGTTAATTAGAGTTCATTTTAAATGTTAAAACTGTGTTTTCCTTTTCCTCCTGAGCTACAAAAAGTGTCCCAGTTCAGCAGGTGAAGGAAGGTGATCCTTAGCTGGGCGTGTAGAAGGACAAGTCAGGCTACACCCCGAAAGGCACTGGTTCCACCTTGGTTTGAATTGGGTTGGCACTGAACCAGAGTGTGCTCACCTGAGAGAAGGTCTCACCCAGTGACATTGCTCTTTATTTCCCCTGCAAAATCAGCCTTCAGTTTATTACAGTCAGATAAAAAGTGAAAAGACACCACTTTGCAACTTAAAAAATTCTAAATCGTTTAAGAGCTGCCTTTGACTTTGAAGCTTCTTTAAAAATGTACTTTTCTTTAAAAAATGAAATTTCTTTAAAAAAATGTAATTAGATTGAGTTCCATCTTGAATGTGGGAGAAGATGAGGCAAAGAAGATTTTACTTTCTGATTATTTAATGTTCTACAAGGAGTGCATCCAGAAACAAAATAAAAAATACAAGAAGTGTGGCACTGAACTTCACTCCATGAGTGAATTTCACAGTGTAACTTCAAATAGAAAGTTACTGAAATTTAATTCAATAAAGCCTCCATTTAAGCATATCAAAAATAATATTTAGAAGCATTTTGCTGAACTTGTGCCCATTCCTGAATTAAGACCCTTGTTAGTGAAATGCCGCTGAGAATATAAATATGTTTCTGGCATATTTTAATCACTTCTTTCAAAATTTCTGATTGTTGCTACCACAGATTTCATGGTTTGCTTGGGTTTTTGCAGTAATCATCTCCTTCTCCATCGGGCAGAAGCAATTTATTCAACTGAGCAATCCATGGGAGTGACACTAATAAATTGTCCTGTAGGAAAAAAAAGTGAAAATATTTAATTTTCCTTTTTTTTTCTCTCAGTGTTTCTTTTGGTTTTGACATTTATTTTGTTTGAGTTGTTGAGTGAGCTCAGTGCTAAACCAGAGCAGAGACTGAGGAGGTGGGACCTGGGTACAGAAAGGGTGGATAGGACATGGCTACAGGGAAATAGGGTGGCTGGACCAAAACCTTGCAGGACAGCATGGAAAAAGGGGTGAAAGAGGTTTTATAACACTGTGCAGTTACTGATATCTGGCAATTTCAAACAGAAGGATGCTTTTTTTTTTTAACTTGGGTTTTTTTAATCTGGTTTTAGCACTGGAAAATTTGAGTATTATGATTTTTCAAAATCTGTTAATTGTAATAAATACAACTGCAATTTCCTTAAAGAATTTTAGAAACAGATTGAAGATTTTTCTTCAGCTAACAGAGTTTTGAGCATGACTGAGTATTTTTGCTTGTTTCCTAATTCCTCATAACACCTTCTAATTCTTGAACTTCCTACTATTTTGTTATGTTTAATGCACATCATTTATTTTTGGAAGTGGTTTGAAGCTGCTTGTAGGGTTGGTTGGGATGTTATAGATATTTTCTGGCTTAGCTCATGATTTCTCCTGTGATGAAAGGCACAGGTAGACTTCCTTCAAGATTTGAAAGAAACCTCAGAGTCAGCTGGTCCTTATCAGCAGCTTCTTGCTGTCCCTGCAGTGCTGCCCTGGGGATGCTGCTGGGAGGCAGAAAAATCCCTTTTCTTGCTATTATGTTGTAACATAATTGTGTATTTTGTAAAGGCACCTCCTCACTTGAAGATTTTGACATTCATTTGAGTCTTCCTGCTTTCACTTCAAACATGCACCCTTCAGGAGAAGTCAAAATGCCCCCAAAGATTAATAGCACATTATTCAGTTACAGGAATGTGACCAACAGGGACACAGGAAGGCACAATGTGAGTGTGTGGGTGAAAAAACCACTCCACTGATCTGAAATAATGAGATTTTGGGACCTTTAGTGCTTGAGTCGTGCCTCTCGTTTTCAGCAGAGGATGCAGAGACCAAGACCAGTAAATCTAAACCTGGTTTAAAAGTGAGCAGGTTTTGTTACACTTTGGGCCCTGTTGGAAATGACAGAATGGGTCTCAGCAGAAATCTGCAGTCTGGAGGAGCAGCACTGCTATAATGAAATGAATTTCCTTGCTTTTTTTAGGTTTCATGGCATTATTTTCTGACTTGATGGCTCATATTCTATTTGTTATCATATTCTGTTTGTTATCTACCTGCATGTGATAAATGTGCTTAATCTCTTTTGAATTCCTACATTAAACCGTACTGGCTTTATCACTTAAATTCATATTTGTTTGCTAGGGCAAGAGAATTGGTATTAACTATATAAATTGGTTTCTGGATTAGTGTTTCAGTTCTTTCCTAATAAAGAGTGTGAAATGGTATTTTTAGAGATCATTTGGCCTTCAGGGTTTTCTCTTTCTTAGTGATCTTTATTACTTCAGCAGAACTGCTGCAGAGCCTCAATTTTCTTTTCAGTAGCATAGTCCTACTCACAGAACTCCTATTTTGGACAAAATTGCATTAGCATTATTTCTTTAAGAGCTAGAAAACTAATCATTGCCTTTTAAGCTTTAATCAGGCTTTTCAATATGGCACAAATTGCCCAATAATTTGACTTTTATTTTTTAAGATGCTGGACAAATCAATGAGGGTGACAATTGCCGAGTGAGTTTCTTTTACAGGGCCTTCCAACAAACTTTCTATGATTGAATTTTTTTTTAAATGAGGTATTGCATTTTCTTTGTGTTCTTTTGCAGTCCTCATGGAGCAGAAGGGCAGTTTTGAGTCATGGGAGTTTTGTGGTGATGGAGATCCCTTCTGGGTAGCACAGAGCAGGAGGGATGAAGATGTAGGAGCAATTAACAGATCTTTTACCCTGGCAGAGTATTTGGACAACCAGGGAAGCCTCTCTGACTTCCTGCAGTTAAAAAAGGGATAAAAAACTCAGATAAAGAAGGATGAAGCACAGCTGGGTTGGGAATGAGCTGTGTCCTCTTTTCCACTTCCTCCTTTATTTCCAAGTTACCTCATCTAAAATATTGCAGTGCTGCAGGTGTTTCCTGCAAGTCTAGATCTTGACAGCAGAAAAGGCAGAGTGAGAAATATATAATATATACAGTGAAATGCTTCAAAATGAATGAATGTAAGCTTTCTTAAATGTCTTTCTTCCTTAAAATTCTTTCTTTTCTGTGTATCTCCTACAGCATCCCTAGCTGATTAAGAAAAATCAATGTTGTCTTCTGCTGTGCCTTTAGAAGGAGGAGGTTGTCCAGGAAGTTTTCCTTGTGTCTGTGAGTCAGGGAAATTTGACCTTCTAAGATGACCAAGCAAAATACTACTGTAACACAGACCTGGGTTCATTTCCTATCTAAAAAACACTGGCAATTTATTTTTTATTAGGGAAGGAGGCAGTGATTTCAGTTCACCTTCCCTACTACTCTCCATTAATCAGCTGCATGCCAAAGGATAATAATTAAGAGAACATAGAGAGAATATTGATTTCTGTCACGTTGTTGTAAATTGCATAAAAATGGGAGATTTGAGAGATGTTAAATGCTGCTTGATTTTTTTTTTCCTTTCTTTGAGAAATCACTCTGGGCACATTTGGAAATTCCACTGCTTCTCATTACTGCAGAAAGGCCAAGAGGTGATTATCCAGTCCATTAGAAAATGCTACAGTTCTTCCCTGAAAGCATCACCAAAAAGAATGAAAATGCACATAATAATTTTATTTCAGTAAGTGGCCACCTGCACGTCTGACAAGAAAGTGCCACATTTGCAGAGAGGCATTGCAGACCTGTGAAAGCTCTTCTGACACCCATCAGAAAAGAAAGAGATGCTGAAAACCAGAGATTTAGGGAGGAATACAGGTCTGTGAAAGAGAGCAATTATTGATGGTGGTCCACCACAGACAAATAGAAGTTGATGTTTACAGTCATGCTTGAATAACACCCATTTTATGTAATTGTTTTGCTCCTTACAGATGTGCTGTAGAGTGAGGTTCTTACTGGGACTGTGATTGAGCTGCAGATTGCAGTTCCTATATTTTCACTTGTATGGTGATTTTAGGATATTGCAGAACCACTCTGCCAAATAAGAAATCCCACGGACCACAAAATAAAACCAAATAAATAAATTTGATATTACACATCACACCCTGCCCTTGTAGAATATCTAGAAGAATCTGGTCAGAGAGTTTTGAATTCTGGCAGCTTAGAAAAACTACAGCTCCAGTCTTAATAGCTTATATTTAAAGTCTTGGACTCTGATCTTAAGAGTATTTTCCAACCAAAATGATTCTATGAGTTCAATGTTACCCGTAAAAATGAACAAATTTTTCAATGCTCTGTTCCTAAATTAAATTTACTTCTTGCTGCATTAACAGTTAATAAATCCCAGCCAAGAAAACCCACATGTTTCAGTGAAGTTATATTGTGCATTTGAATTCAATAAAGACTGGTATAGTTTTAAATATATATAGACATGTATAGAAATATGTTTATGGACATATATATATATATAATTGATGTGTTGCATACCTGAAAATATATCTATTAACAGTGCACTGGTAATAAATTATTGGTTAATGCCTTATTTGGTCCTTAGTACAAAATCCAAGGGAATGAGAAGGTTTTGTAAAATGTTACCCACCCAGAGAGAGGTTTTCATAGAACCTGATCCAGTGTCCACTGTATTGTGGAAAAACATCACCTCACTCTAAATGAGGTCTGGATAAATGAAATTTATCAGAAACAAACTGCCTGGAGGACAAGAAGTTAATGAGATTGGGACAAGGGGGAATGCCTACAGCCTTTCCCTGTGTGTCTCTGGGTGTGAGAAAATGTTGAGTGCTTGCAGCTCTGCATCAAGAGCACTTGGGTGGAAGATCTTTTGTGCAGAGACATAAAAATGAGAATTGAGGGGAGCAGGTATTTTGCTTCCAAGCTTCTGATCCCAGTGACAGACCTAGGAGTTGGTCAAGCCCTGATAATTTGGCAGAGCAGTGTTGTAAAAGTCTGCTCAGGCTGTGAAGCTGGAGCTGGCACTGGGGGCTGACTCCTCCATGGGATTTGGAGGAGCTGCTGGTAAACAAAGACTGATTTAAACTGCTTTGACATTTTGTAATATCAGTGTTAAATCCTCACAGAGCTGCGTGTTTGTGGCTTCTATTGAGAGACAAGAAGAGAATAACCTCTCTGATAGGAACAGTGTTTCTAAGTCATCCCTAGAAGTTGTGAACTCTGATTTTGCTAGTTTACTGATTTTCATTGGCACCACCTTGTTGTTGAACACAGCACAGTACAGGGAATTGGAATAAGGTAATCATTTTTCCTTAAAATTCAGGGACAGAATGCAAAAGATGGAAAACCTTTTCAAAGCAAATTTTTCAGGAAAGAAATTTGGAACAAGCTAGTTGATTCTCCCCATGAGGAAGGAAAAATATAACAATATACTGGTTGTACATTGTGCCTGGTAAATTTGGCAACAAAAATGTGGTGGTGTTGTTTTGGCCAGACCAGAGGGATCTGTGAAAGCAGAAAAGCCATATGGACTTAACAGGAGTTTTAAGAAAGGTCCCTGTGTCATATTTTTTGGTTATTTGTTAGAATAGTTAATGAATGCCATTATTTAAAGAAGCTACAGTACAAATTCCATGTGCCTCTCAGCCATCCAGTCCTGCTTTGGATTTTGTTTTCACTCAGAGAAATTGCCAGCTGAGCTTTCAATGTGAAGGTACTTAGGCACCATGGCAAAATTATTCTTGATTTCTGCTGGTGAAAGTGACCCAAATGTTCCCCCCTGCAGTACAGTCATTGGTTTTTATAGCTGTCAGTGCAGAACACAACCAGGAATTGAGCTTTGAACATATTTGATGGAATCACACATGCTAAAAAGAGAAATGTGTGGGTTCAGCTCAGTTATGTTCCAAAACATAACCATGTGTTGCAGCTCCTGACTAACTCGAGGGCACAATATTGTTTATACATTGGATTTGGCATTTTTACACTTTCACCATATCAGACTGAATTGGTTATATAAGAATCATAAAAAGAAATTCCATATACTTTGAGGGCAATGATATTAATAGCAAATATTTCCTTCATTCCATGTGATTTTTGGAATTGTAATTCTGCTGTGTGCATGGTGTTGACATGAAAACAAATAAGGTAATGTAGAGAATTGTGTATTTGTTGCCATATATCCCCAACCTGCTGCTCATAGGGAATATTTGACTTAAATATAATACTTTCAGCTGAATACAAGTATCCATAAAAAAAAAAATTGGTTACCAGAACTGTATTATATTTTAAATGTGCTACAATTTTTGTCACGTAATAAAGATGAGTGAATTAGAGCATTTGTTTTATTTTGGTGGAAAAGCCAGAAAGGCTGTTGGAAATTCTTGAGTCAATCATGCAGGCTGTTGCTCATTCCCTTGTGATTTTTACAAAAAATGTGTTCAACAGTTGGTGTACCTGTTTTGTCTTTTCTCTGTCATTGGAGGCCAATGTAAACCCCTGGCTTGTGGCTTTTTTTCTGGAATGTAACTGAATTCCAGCTTGTTAGCTATTGGATTCAGGTGCTGGAGTCAGCCTGATGGCTGAAGCAGAATGCAGCAGATAAACAGCTTGTGAATTTTGACCATACAGAATTGGTTTAATTTTCCTACATGTGAATTTTCAAATATGTGAATTTTTGGCATGAATGCTCTTGTGACAGTGCATTCTGTGATACCTAGAGTGGCCAAACCCAAAATTCTGAATTCAGCCTCAGTAGATATCTCTAAACTAAAGGCAGAACTCCTGACCTTGGGGCTGTCTGAGATCTGCCAGGTTGGTTTGGAATGCCAGAACAGCCCAGCACGCAGCCATGACTCAATCCCATCCCTTGGCCAGTCTCTCACAAGTCTGGGCAGGCAGCAAGGAACAAAAGTCCCCAGCTGCCAAGGCCTGCAGGAGAGGAGCTGGCTGTGCTCTGCTCTCAGGGACAGGCTCTGCCTGCACACAATGCCCACCTGTCCCCACTGCTGGAGGCCACTCATCACAAGGCTGCCTCAAAAGGGATAATTTATTTGGGAGAAGGGTGACCTCTGCCTCCTTGGGCAGATGAAAACAAGCAGAATGAGGGCTCCCAGCTGGCTTCCCTGTGAAAAACATTTGTAGGAGGGTAAGTGTGAGATGCAGGCAGGGAGGCTTTGACCTTCTGGGGCTGACACTGAGGCATTACAGCTCTTTTAGTTTGTAAAATAGCAATTTCCAAGTGCTTGGGATATCTGCATGAGAGTGGTGGTGAAGTGATCTTGTTCTGAGGAGCAAAAGCTCATCGTGGCTCAAGGACATGGAGTTTCCTGTCCTTACCCATGAACAGGACTGATCTGGGGTAGAAACAGGGCTATGTTACTGATGTGAAGATGCTGCCAAAAATAAAGATTTGTGGTGTTTTTCTGGGGCTGCTTTAGTAACAGGACATTTCTGCTCTTCTTTCCTTGCCTTTTTTCCCCTGCAATTCTTCTGATAAATGTGCAAGTCTGGGATTGCATGCTGCCCATGCAAACAATTCCATATTTCACAAACCCACTCTCCTAGGCCATCCCAATGGTGATGGACATGTTATGGACCATGGACAACCTCAGCAACTGCAATTTCCAGTTCCCTTTGCATCCCTGCAGTCTTAACAACTAAATTCAGCCCCAGTTGATCTTCACAACTCTTTAAGCAATTAACTGGTCTTTTAAATCCCTTTTCAGCCTCTTTTCAATCTCTGTAAAGCTCTTTCTCCACATTACACTGCTTACCAGCACCTAAGGGTTTTCAGTGGTTGGAATAAAGGAACCACAATAATTATCCATTCCTTTGCCTTGCTACTTCCACAAGTGGGACAAAAGGGGAAGGTTTTACATGCCTGAGTCTGTGAGCAAAATTATAAAGGAAAAATTTATACTATAATATATATATTTTTAATATATATGTATTTGTTTTGCTACAAATAAACAAAAGATTGCTTTTGTTACTGAAAGTCCTTTGTGGAAGGGAGGTGTCTGGAGAGGGAACCTGGAGGATGCTCTCTGTATGAGGCCAGACAGCTCACTCCACTTCTCCCAGCAATTAGTCACTTTAGGAGCTCCTCATTTTTGACCATATGGCACAGAAAACAACTTGAATGATGAAAAACCTGGGGCCAGCCTCGTTCCACCAGGAGGTTCTGTTGTTTTGTTGATGACTTTGGCTTTTTGTGCAAAACTTCTCCTCAGTGACTAATGAGGTTCTTGCTGCTTCTGGTGTCACTGCTCTTTTTGTGGGTGTCAAAGCACCTCTTGCAAATGAAGTGCTTTTCTAATCATCATTGCCATGTTATTTCTGTCTTCTCTGATTTTTTTTCTTAGTTTTTATGACTTGGCATTAAGATAATTGGGCTGTTGATAAGTGTCTGCTAGTAAAAAAAAGGACTGAAATGGATCCTGTCAGATACCTGCATGTTATAGACAAATGGCTCCTGCATTTATTACCAACCTGGGCCTCCCTTTATTAGTTGGAGACTTGAGTCAACAGAGGTGGCAGGAACTGCTTTGTTTTTCTTTAATTTTCTTTAATGCTGGAGGTTTTTGCCTGGGGTTCTTTGCAAATCCATCCTTCAGCTGTGGGTGAGGATCTAGCACACACCATGCTCAAGATCCTGAAAATCCTTGTTGGTCAGAAGAGGTCTTGCAGAAACTGTTAATTTGGGGGATATCCAGGGATTATGATGTCAATTTGTGTCCTAGGACTGGAGGGTTTATTGCCTCATCCTTTGAAGCTGGGGCAGAGGTCACAGTTCATTGCTTTGCCTTTTAATTGTGCTTTAAATGTTTTTACACCTCCTGAATGCTTTGGGGGTTCTCAAACTGGGGAAAGCTCTCTGTGACTGGAAAATCTGACTTGAATGACAGGAGCAGGGATCATTGGAAGCTGAAGAAGCAGGGAGGAGGGGATCAGGTGCTGATTCTTTGTGACTTGAAGGGAACCTGGGGGAGCTGGGCTGGCTTCAAAGGGAGAGTGGAGAAGATCTGGTGTTGGCAGCAGAGCTGAGACATCTGAGAGGTTCAGTCATGTAGCACATGTGGGTGTAGGAGCAGGTGGTTTCAACCAAAGGAGTGCTTTACTTGTCATCACAACCTGGGCCAGTAACCACACACCTTCAAATGTGATAATTGTTGTGAGATCTAGAGCACTAAAATGTTTTTGTATTTAAAAAAATACACAAAATACAATATTTTTTGTATTAAAAATATACAAAACACAGTAAGCCATAAATACAAAATCTGTAGAAGCAATAAAAAAATTTAAAAAAATTATTTTTATACAAAAGCCCTCATAGATGCCATTGAAGAATGAAATCCTCTAGAAGTGAGGGAAAAGAAGAATAAATTCCTCTCTAAACCAAAGAGTGATTCAGAAAAATCTAAACCATTTCAATTAGTGGACCAAGAGCAATGCACCAGCTGAACAGAAAAAATATATTGAAAGGTAGCCTAACCTTCATTTTGTCAGGTAGATAGGATGTGTTGATTAATATATGAGTATTTTATGAGTTTGCAGATAAATCAGACAAAATTTCAGTTCATTTGATTTAAATTGAGAAGAAAGTGGACACTGAGGAGTTTTATGCTTATGAATGTACATTCAACAGAAGGTGATTGCTCCAGAAAAACTGTAAAGACTTTCTTTTCTAATAAATGGATTTTCCACAGAATTTGCCACAAACTGACACTGCTCTTTTCACAGTGTGATTTTTGTAATTATCTCTGTGCAGAATAATCATCAGTTGCTCAAGGAAAGAACAACCAAAAGAATTAAGCCTGCAAAAATCTTTTCAGAATGACTTTGTTTCACCATACTTGAGATTTCCTTGATGTGCTGTGCTGAGCTTTTATTGCAATGTGGGTAATTACTGTCACTCTGCCCAGAGATGTTGCTCTTAATACATCACTTCAGTGGCTAAATTAACAAGTAGTGTTGCAATTGACATTTCTTTTTGAAAAATAATTAGAACTCAGCCTAAGACTTAATGAGCCATGGGCTAGGACTTCCCATTATTTGCTTTTCCATCCTGCACATGCTAAGGAAATTGTATTTTTAAAAAAATAAAAATTAGGTAATAGAGTAATATTTAGCATTATTTAGTGTTGAGAAAGAGTCTTGTAATACTCTGTGATTCTTGGACCCTAATTAGTATCTTTCAAACCAGGTTATCAAAATACCTGGTGTAAACTACTGACATCTTCAGCTGTCTCTGTTTTTGCTGTTTACTGGGGGAAGCTGTGCTGCTGCAGTCCTGGAGCTCCTGTACAGAGAAGGGAGCTGAGCTGGAGCCCAGGGGCACCAAGGTGTCAGAGCTGAGATCTGTGTGGTTCCCAGGCAGTGCACTGAGCTCCCAGTGCTCAATTCTGCATCAATAAAGTGAAAACACTTCCCTTCATTTTCTCCTTTCTGCTCTCTCCACGTCTGATTTTAAGCCCTTGGAGCAAAGGCACGCTGTGTGTTTGCTGGAAAAGCTAAAAACACTGGCTGTGATCCTCTGGGCACTTGGAAGGTTTTACCATCCTTCTAACAGAGATATAATACTATTAAAACACTGGATAAATGCTGAGGTATTTTTCCCCAAGCATTGCCTTGAAGTGTGGCTTTTCAGGATGGTTGATGCCTCCTGTTTTCATGGGTTTTGAGGATATCAAAGTCATTATCTTGGAGTTACTGCTTGTGGATAGAGCCTGCAGTGCACCTAGAACCTCAGGAAGAATTTGGAGTCAGCTCTCAGAGGGGGATTTTTTGGGTTTTGTTGTTTAGTATATTTTATATTTTTTTATTTTTGATGAAATATTTTAGCAGATCTCTGCTAAAAGATAATGACACAAAGTACAGCAACTGCATAGCATAAAATCCCACTGGGTTCTGTAAAGACCTCTCCCAAATGCAGGTTTTTATTGCCTCTGTAGAGAACAAATCCATGCCCTGAAACCATGCCAAAGCCTTCAGATGTCCTGCTGAGATAACTCTGCTACATCTGACCAGTCTATCATCTTATAAAGAATATTTTATCTATATATTGAGATTTATAACCATGTTTTCTTTAATGATGTGTGTGCAAGGCTTCTTTAAGCTGCTTTGGATTCTCAGTTGAAATTACAACCTCAAGAAACGGCTCCTAACAATTTTAAATTTAAAAGTGGTTAATTGTACACTACTGGTATTCTAATCAAGATGTTAATGAAGGGGTGGTTTTTTTTATGTACACCTTTTTCTGAAATTATTCTGCTCCCACTTCAGTGAGAAAATAAAATTCTTTGGAAAAAAAAAATCAAACAAGCCCAAACTGACACCCAAATCTCTTCTGCTCAATAATTGCTGAAATCAAATTTATCCCAAGCAGTTTGAGAGCTGGGAAGGGGCATTGTGGCTCCTGAGCCTTTGTGTTGATGCTCAGAATGTTGATTATATTCTAACCCTCCCTTGTGCATCAGAAGCTTTGATATCTCGAGCTCCTTTGATCTCCAGAAATCTTCTAACTTGAGGATAACTCCTGGAGTTGTTTACAAATGTTACAAGATAGATTCTCATGTTCTATTATCTTTTTAATGAGCACAACCTCCTTCCCCAGGCAGGGATCAGGACTGGGATGTGCTTGGTGCTGCAGAGTGCATCCTAAAGCTTCTGCTGTGATATTTTAGCTTCATCAATTGCTAAAACCTACAGAGAGGAGTATTATTGTTATAATTTATGGCTTGCAGTGGCTCACAAAGTTGTAAGTCTATTCAGTTTAACTAAGTATGAACATATGTTTTTCTGAAGAAGTTGCTCACAGTGCTAATATTGTTACTGCTCTAGTCTTAGGCTGAACTAAACAGAATTAATGGAAAAGGTGAATTTTTTATTTGTTTTTCAGGTTCTGATGCAATTCTTCCTGTAATTTGCTCCTGCTAAGTGATACAGGTCTCTTTGTGAGACATATCTCTCATGAATTTCCAAGGGTATGTTCAACAAGAGTCTGTATTTTGATAATTTCTTTGGCCTAAACCCCAAATCTAACCCAGCAGGAGCACATTGTTATTCAGCCAATGGAGGGCACAAGCAATGAGTTGTAGAGATAAACAACCAATGTTCTGCATAAATCTGAATTATCCACATTTCCCATGGAGAATCCACCCAACTGGCACAAGCTGCCACCAGCCTCCAAAAGCTGGGAGCTGTTTTGCTTTCAAGTCAGACTTGGAGTAAATAAATTAATATCTTTGTGCTATGCTCTCCTAGTTTTATGGATTTTATGGTGGATTTTATACTTTGGACCTTCTCAAGCAGTGTTAAAATACTAAGAAATGCAGAGCTTCAGGGGAGGCTGAGGTGTAGCTTTCAGCTGCTGTAAGAGTCAGCCTTCTAAATGTGGAGAGTGATTTGGTGGCCCCGAAGCACAACACCTCTGAAAATGGAGTTAAATTTAAATGTGCTCAAGAATGACTCCTGCATTGCACTTCTCAGCCCCCTCCTCTCCATCTGTAGCTGGTGGGAGTTGAGCTTACTCAGAAATTTGCTGAGGATGCTTAACACCTTGCAGATGTTTAAATTTGAATGCCATTTGTAATAGGATATAAATAAAGCAATACAGGCTGCCTGTAAAATGTAATATCTTGGAAAGCAAGGTTGGGGGTTTTTTTAAAAAATTTCAGCTGCTTTAAATCTCCTTCTTTAGATGGGATTTCAATATCTGCACAGTTTCCTATTTAAAAACTAGACTGGGTACAAAGTAACCCTTGGTTTTTACTAAAGAATTGTTAATTGTTTTAGAGAACAAATGAGCAGATCCTGAAGCAGGACGAGGTTGGATGGAGCTGCCAAGAGGTGGCTGTGTCTGCACAGGTGTGAATCTGTAGTATCATTCTCTATATCCTCATCCAAATCACAGAGAATTTCCAGGCTCACCATCTTTGCAGCCATCACTGGACCCACTCCAGGAGTGAGCATCCCAGGAGAATCCTTTCATTTTGTTATTTTCACAGTGACAGCAGCAACAGCTTGAGAGATGCTGAATACAAACACTTGATTTGCAAGGGAAGGTTTATATAAATGATGATTTGATTGCATGTGGTGGCAACAGTAAATACATCACTAATGGGAATGAATCCTCTTAGGAAAATAAGTTTACAGCTCTGTTCCACAGTGCAACCAAAATGCTGTAAAGTTTTGCCCTAAGTTATTAATTGGGAATATTGCTGAAGAATAGTGAAACATTTTTAAGGAAGATGGATGCTTGCTGTAAACCTGACATCATTTTATAGCTTGCAGACATGGGTAGTCCCTGAAGTATCTGCCTTGCAAATATGAACATGGGTCAAGAGGAGAGAAATGAGAGAGACTCCAGCAAGTGCTGTGTAAGACTATTGCCCCTGGCATGAAATATTTATTGTTGTTATGAGCTATATTCAAACCAAATGAGAATACAAGACCTTTTATTTGACTAAAGTTGGGAATAAATTTGTTTTGTGGGTTTTTTTTTTCTCCTTTTATTTTGTCTGCTGTCTGCTGGTGTAGGTTTGTAAATGCTTTGATGTGTGCACTGCACTAAGATTTTAAGTTTGTGATGTGGTAAGGTTGTGTCAAATCTCCCAAGATTAACCAGTGATTAATGTTCCCCACCCATAATCTGTCAAACTGAATGAAGATGGTGCTGTAGACTTCACTGTTTATTTAAGCATGCTCTAAAGGGGAGAATGGATACCCAGCTTCTGTGCTTTATTTCTAAAGTTCTAAACAAATCTCTTTCTAATATCCCTAAAAGTCACCTTGTTCCATTAAGGAGGGTGAGTTACTGGCAAATAGAACCATGGCTAAGAAAAAAGAGGATTTACAAGGTGGGCTTGAGGGGAATGATGAAAAGCTGATGCCCACAGATCACTGCCAGGGCCAGGCAGAGCAGAGAGCTCAGTGTGGGATGGAACTGGAAATGTCCCTAAGAGTGCTTGCAGCCTTGTGCTGAAACCTGACTGAACCTATTTCCACACCTCCATTTTTCTAAACAGACCTGGAAACAGGTGCATTAGACCAAAACCTAATTGAAACTGGGAGAATTATGGGAGTGTCACAGCTCTCTGTCCAAGCTCCAGGATCTGCTGCAGCACCCAAACCCTGGTGAGGAAATAAGGAACAGAGCAGCAAAGGTGCTGCAGGACTGATTAAAACCAAGCAGTTAATGAGCTCTTGTTACAGAGAAAGAAAAGGGCAAGAACCCTGCTTGACCCCCAGAGGGATTGTTTTCAACTTGCCTTTTCCAAAGGCAGTAATTCCCTGGGCTCTCCCCAGCATCTTGACCATAAACCCCACGTTTGTTTTATGATAACTCCCTTTGTTCTTATTTTGAGAAAAAGATGCAAAGCACTGCAGAAGCAAAAGCTGTAGTAAAGCATAATAAGGTCTTATGAAAAGTGTGTTGAAAAATTATTTTATTTGACCCAGGGTCTAAAATTATGAGAAGTGGTGAAAAGCAATTTCCACTGTAGTGCTTTTAATTTGATTTACAAAATGTGGAGGCATGGTTTCATGGTAATAAAGAAATCAATGTATAGTTGCTGCAAACCATGACATTTTCAAAAGTAATTCTATTTTCTCAAAGTGAGATAATATTGTTTCATTCTCTTCTCTTCAAATCATCACCCAGCACTGTGTCAGGTATGTGGGAGTCGAGATCACTGTTCTCTATTGAGTGTGAGAGATGAAAATACATCTTAGAAATCTTTTCCCACTGCCATTTCTGAGAGTGGCAGTGACCAGTGTCTGTGGGCTGTGTCTCATCGTGCTGCCTCAATTCAGTGTCATGCTATTGAATGTCACAATGTCACAGTGTTCTCCTTCTTAACACCTACCCCTGTTTCAGGACTATATTTAATAGAGAGGAGCTATTCTTCTCTTTAATCAAAGGGATTTGAGTCTCTTTTCCCTGCTGAGAGACACCAGCTGCAGAGGCCCTTTTGTTAATCATGAAGGACACTGAAGGAAAGGTTGTGCAAAAAACAGAATAGCTCTCAATCCCACGTGGGCTGAAACTGGGACCCCGCAACATTTCAAAATTTTACCATTTCCATCATTTCCTTGTAGTTTCCACCCATATCACTGCAGTATTCCCTTTTCCAAGTGCTATTTGATTAGACTGTGGAAACCATGAATTTTATGGCCCAGCCTGGTAGCCTAAATTACAATGAACTATCAAATGTCCGTTTAATGACATTAATATTAGGATATGAAGTTACTATATAATAAAAAATTGAACATTTCTATGCCTAAAGGTGTAGAAATAAAAGCTAAAAAGGAAAGATTTCTGCCCACCTTCCTGTTTGTATTGCCCGTGGTGGGACCAGCAGTGCTTTCATTTCCCTCTTTAGAAGGTGACTACATGCCAACACTTGCTCTTTGTTTTTCACCTTTGCCATCATCCTTCAGTACCTAGATAGCAATTTCACTGACAGGGCTGCCACAATATTCCACACCTTTGTGGAATCATTTTGTCTTAACACAGCTGAGATCTCTGAAATTAAAATGATGGTTTTGACACTGAATATGAGACTGAAATGCAAGAAAGAGAACACAGTGATGTGTAACTGCTGCTGCAGGAGGAAACTTCCATGGAGCCAAACTTTGACTGCTGATCTTGATTGGTCTTGATTTCATGGGCAAAATGGTCTTGATTTCCTTGCACAAAACTGTTCTTAATGGACACAATGAAAAATATTTTAGAAGATTCAATGCTTAATGCTCAATAATTTTTTCATCCAACCACAATAAAAGTATGGTTTAAAATACCACTCAAAGTTCTTATTCTATGTTCTGACTTTTTGCCATTCTAATGGTACTTTTTTCCAACAAGCTAAAGGTTAAAGCTCTTATTAAAAGTGAATTCTGCAACAGGACTTTAATCATGGTGCTGCTGCTTTGATGCTGCAATATAAATAATCACCACTGTGACAAATTTCACATTGCTGCTCAGTGAGTGTTGCAGTTACTTATCCCTGCTAACTTCTTATTACATCCTGCTGGCTTGTTAGTGTCATAATCTGGTGTTTCCTAGGCAGAGTCCCATCACTCTTACTGTATTTCACAGGGTTACCCTAAATGCCATATAAATCTCTTTTTTTTTCAATATTAACCCAGAGTGAGGTGGCCTCCAGCATGTATATTTTTTGATCTATTGGCAACCACAAATCTCCTTAAAGCTGATGCACATACTGGGGATCTGTCACCTGTTTGAAAGTAATGAACAATTAAATGGTTCTGAGAAGAAAAAGGCCAAGGGACTGTCATCATGTAAAGGCTGGGATTGAAATTTAAGAGTTTTGCAATCTCCTCTTCCCTTCTCACCCCTCACCTCCATCCCCATGGAAGAGATGTCAGTGGTTAGAGGAGAAAAACCAGGGAAGCAAAAATAAAATTGGAGAGCAACCAGAGGAATAATAAAAAGCTCAATTTTTGTGTCGTGGCCTTAGGAGAAAATCTAGAGAAAGAATTTTTTTTTAGGGAAATTTTGGATAAAAAAATGTGGTTGGAATTGTAAACAAGAAAACTCTCAGGTTTCCTAAGCCTCCTGTATTCAGCAAAAGAAATGTTTTTATTCATAGGTTTTCAGTCAACTGAGAGAGATCAGATCAATATAATTTGCTTTAAAAAAATGTTTTCCAAATAGAACTAACTCACACATTCTTCATGACTAAGCTAAGCCCTTGACATGAGATGTCATCTCTCAGTGTCAAATTCCAAGTTCTCTGAAACAAACTCACTTTTATCAACTTTTTAAAATCTTGGTTTATTACTTTAGTTGAACTGCTGTCTCTCAGACAGGCCTTTCTGGGATTATTATGTAAAATACAAATTTTAAGTATTAAGGATGTTAAAAATGAAAAAAGAATTGTATTGCTTTCTATTTGCATTCCATAAATGGTTCATTTAGGGTTGGGAACCTTACTCCTATAACTATTATACGACTCTGTGATCTTTTTTTTTTCAGCAGAAAGTACTTCCTAAACTTTCTGTTTGCCAGAATTGTTTTCGTTGCTTTGGGCTAGTTTATCTCTAGGTTCATTTATTGTGATTGTCTCCAACCAGAATTTTCACAGGAGTGAAGGAGTAAAATCTGGTGCTGAAGGAGTTTGACCTCCACAGTCTGTCTTTGTATGTTTATATGGACAAGCTAAGGGCCAAAGAAACTCTTTTTCTTTGCCCTCATTTCCAAGTCCTTTAATTAGTCCCATGACATTACGGATTGTTTTATTTCTTGGAAATTGCAGCTGTATAATTTTGATTAAGAGACTCTCAGTTTTCAGAAAACTGATTGATGGGTACTAACTTTTACTTGGTTCTGTGAACAGCAAGCTGTCATGCTTGCCCTAAAGGGGACATATTTTTTGCTTGAGATTTACTACAGTATCAAAAAAAAGATATGACTTTCAATATTGGGAAGAGAAATGGGGAAAAGCTGCACTTAATATTTCCAGGTTTTGAAGGAAAAGGTTAGAAGAAATAATGAGGAAATTATAGCAAGTAATAGAGTAATAATAATAGAGACATTTCCGGGGGGAGCAGATTTATGTGTTTGAAATTGTGTTTCCTTCCTTGTTTTATTGCATTGACCACAGCTGGGGTCAGGTTTTATGTAGAGAGCAATGATGTAAAGATTATTGCTGTTAACAGGATTCAAATACAAAAAAGGAGAAGACAACAGACACCCTGAGGTGAACAGGTCCAAAGGGGATTTTCTGAATTAAAAATGATTGACAAGGGCTAAGCAGCACCTGCCAAACAAAGTGTGGGGCAATGTTACTGAGATATTTTTTTTTAATGACCCTGGTTCCTTAGCTTAAATTGGAGTGAATGGGTCCAACCAAATTCAGTCATGCCATGTTACCTTTTCAAATACAGAAAAGGATGAGACTTCCTGTTCCATCCCATCTGCCAGGGCTGATTATGGCTAATTGATCGCTTGAATTTGGTTGGCTTCCCCAGGAAAAGGGATTTCACTTTTTTGGTGTCCTTTTAACCAGCTAACAAGAGATCACCAGGTCAGTCACAGTGAATGAATGGAGCAGTTAGAATGTGTGAATTCTGGAGCCTTCCTTTCCCTGAATAATCAGCTCTCTTGGCATCACACAGAATTCATCTTTCTGGCTGTTATTTCAGTTATTTTCACAAGGCAGTCCAGTGCTGCTCACTCTTTGCTATGGTGAACAGATCAAAACAAGAGCAAGACTGGGCTTGTATTGGAGAAGAAAATAGACAAAACCTGGTCTCCATTGAAGCAGATTTGCCTTTCTATTGGGAAATAGAAATTTGAGGCTTTTGTGCCTCAGAAACCTTTTTTCTGTTTGTTCCTAGGGGGTGACTCTGGCTTTGTTCATGCTGCTCTGCACAGATCTGTGGTGCTCTGACAATGATTTAATGAATTTATGCTGTTGTTTCCATATCTTGCTTCCATTGCTCTTTCAGTGATGGTTTTGGATGCCAGAAATTGGACTTGTGATTCCTGAGTCAGCTCAGTAGGAATGTGTCTGGTAATTGGTGTTACAGTGGTTTGCAGAGACAATGTGGGGATTTGGAAAAAAAAATAAAAATACTGCCAGATATCTGGGATATCAGGAGGGAAACAGTAATTCTGCTTATGTTTTGCCATGGCTTCACCATTGTTTTTTCCTTTTAAAATGTAGAAATGAATGAATAGATTTAAACCCTTTGTCTCCTGGGCCTGGAGTTTGAAGCACCCAGGTGCAGGAGGTGTCTGCCATCAGCTGGGGCTGCCTGGAAAATAATTCTGGTACGAGGGGGAGTTCAAAAGCTCCTTTTGAAGGACATTTTCTCATGGAGGTTCTTTGAAATTCTGAGGAATTAAAGTGATGAAAGGTGGCTCTAGTCTGTGAGAGGAGGCAGATGATAGCTTCAAGTGTGCTTATCTTTGTGATCTGTGGATCTTTCAGCAGGTGCATTGACTAGGTATTGCCATAAAATGAATTTATTAAAAATGCAATACATAGAAAATCAGTTCTTTTAAGCCATAAAATGCTGATAAAACCTATTAGAGATCAGAAGAATAACACCTTTCTGATCTCAGTGTATCTTGTGGGTGCTGGGCTCCTGTTCTAGTCAGTACTTTGTTATTGGAATGGAGTTGTTTCCTGCAGAAAGAAATGTCTGAAGCAACAGATTTGTTAACCCATCTCTTGAGGTTCCAGTGAAAGCTTGTTACAGATGATTCCTTAGGAGCAGATAATGAGGGACAGTAGGATTTTTCTTATTCACTGGTAATTATAATCAATATCCCCCATTTTTCATTTGAAGTGCTATTTAAAACACTCAGCAAGGTATTTATTTTCTAGAATCTGCTATGGAATTACATTTTCTGGTAAGAAATTCTGTCTTAGATCAGAAAAATCCTCCTGAGCAAAAAACCTGTGGTGGATCCAGCATATGCATAACACTCATGCTGCATTAGAAGAAAAGGTATTTTGGTGAGAAAATCACCAAATGGTTTGGAAATGTTTCTGTCAGCTCTATAAAAAATAGGATCTAAACAGTTTGTGAGATGAATGATGGCTGTTCTGCACAAAGCTCAGAGCTGAGCACCTGGGGAAAAAAAAAATCCATCTTTCCTCTTGGACATATGTCAAACCCAACATGTATCCCTGTCCCTGTTTGAGCACTGCTCTTATGACCCATTAAAAATAACTTCAAATTTACTTCACTGTTCCTTTTGAAAATTCTGGTGATATTTCCTCCTTGAAACTTTATTCCAGTTTCTCTTTGGTTTTGATCAGCTCGAGTCCATGAATGTGACTTCAAATTTTCTCAGGTTTCAGAGAAAGTTGTTTGTAAAAATTCCTGTTGGATTTTTTTCTCCAGCACTGTCTGTACTGATGTATTGCAGATATTTATAAAAATC
Source organism: Serinus canaria (assembly GCF_022539315.1). Taxonomy (NCBI): domain Eukaryota; kingdom Metazoa; phylum Chordata; class Aves; order Passeriformes; family Fringillidae; genus Serinus; species Serinus canaria. The sequence continues at coordinate 30,023,159 of NC_066320.1, forward strand.
AGAAAGCCATCATATTTCATCTTCACTTGCTTGTTTTTTGACTCCTCACGCCTCTTCAGTGTTTTCCTTGGAGCTGCACCTCCTGTAAACACATAAGTCTATGTGCTCTGTATTTTAAAATCTTGGGCTGTTTATTTGATTTTATGGATGTTTTTGTAGTGTTTATTTTTTTCTCCATTGAAAATCTGTTGCTAATCTCCCATTTTTCTCAAAGATCCTTCACAGTGCTGTGCTGCATTGAATATACGATATAAAATGTATCTGGTGTCTTGCAGATCCATCTGAATTTAGGAAACCAAGCTGTGCTTAAATGAACAAACATTTCTATGTGCTTTAAAATAACTCTTAACATCCTTTGAAGCAGCCATGAGGATTTAATCACTGAAATTTCTTTCCCTGTATGATAGAGCTGCTCTTTACAAAGACAACATCTTACACTGTGGCCAGTTCCACCCTATGAATTTTCATAACTCTAGCTCTGGGCTACTGTGAGTGTTGTTTTTTTTAATCTCAAGCCAATCACATATTTCTCAATATTTTATCCCAGCTGGCCTCTGGTATTGCCAGTGCTCTGAAGGCTTCTGTCCTTAGCCCTGAGTTATTTTCTGTCTCAGTGCTTCCAGTCTCATTGTTAGTCTCATCTTGCTTTCTGTAGGTGGCAGCAAGTATATTGTTCTGCTGATGCTCTTTCATCTCTCCAAGTGTTTGTTCCAAGAAATGTGCAAATAAGTGTTTTACTGCAGAGGAAACACTCAGCAAACACGCTGAGGTCTGGCTATGACAGGAACATGGGATTTTTCTGAAATACAGAGAACAGAACTGCAATACTGAGAGGAATCACTGCCTTAGTTGGGTGGTTAGGATGACAGAGAGCTCTTTGTGGCCAGGGAGCTGCATCCTATTCCAAAATTCTAATCTGAAACTCCCATCACATCAGGGCCTTGGGGCATCCTTTGCTTCTGTAGTGGCTCCTGCCAGATCCCTGCACAATCTCCAGGACAGCCAGGAGAGGAGGGGAATAGAAAGGGAGGAATGAAGTGCAGAGCAGGTACAGTGGAGAAGGAACTGCAGGCACTTGGGATTCTCTGCTGATGAAATGGCTCTGCAGCAGCTGCTGTAACTCAGCACACTCCAGAGCTGCCCTAAAGCAGCTCTGAATTTCAAGTGACCTAAGCTGCTCCCTAGGTCCAGCAAGGTCCTGTTGTGTAAGTGTTGCTCAGGGAATTTAAGAAGAAAGACATTCTCTTGGCTCCTCTCTGAAGGCACAAAGCTGTCTCTTGAGTCAGGTGGGATCTGTGTGCTGAGCAGCTGTACCCATTCCCCTCCCCACCACCAGCCAAACAGGCCCTGGTGGTTTCCACAACATATTTATCCTCAAATGCCCTCCACTGGAAATTTTGTCCTACTCAGAGGATCTTCTTGTTCCATCACATTCCTGGGTGAAAAATATCAGGCTGGCCACCTTTCCTGACCCAATTCCCACTTGTTGTTCCCTGATTTTGCACTCAGGGTTGGGATGTTCACAGACAGCACCAAGGTGGGTGGGAGCGTGGGTCTCCTGAGGGCAGGAAGGCTCTGCAGGGGGATCTGGAGAGGCTGGGTTGATGGGTTGAGGCCAATTTAGTGTCAGGGATTACATGAAGAACTGGATAGTGAAGTGTCTGCAAACTGGTAACATCACTTTGGGAACGCTGCTCACATAGACTCACAAAAAGTCACCCAGACATCAGCTGAAACAGGGATTTTAAAGGGTATTCACATAGAAAGCAGAATTTCAGCTTCAGAAGTTGTCAAATCTGAAATGTTTCAACTCTGACCTAAAAAACCCAAAGTGAGGAGATGATCCTGCTGAGTCCTAGTGACATTTCACAGCAAGCATGGATGTGACTCGTGCTGCTCAGGAGGGGCTGAGCCATGTACCCTGCAAATCTCAGTGTCCCTCCAGGCTCTGCCTCAGGCACTACAGAACGGCCCCAGTGCTGCTGACTGAAGCAGAGAGGTTTTCTTACCTCTGTTCCTCCTCTCCCCTCCTTGTCTGCAGAGCAGCAGCTCCGTGGTGTGCTGGGCAGGGGGGTGAGGCTGTTGGAGCTGTGTTTAATGTCCAAGGCAGGAAGGTCCATTTAGGGGGCAAGTGGAGAAAAATAAGATCTTTTTCTCTTTTCAATAAAAGGTTCTCATGTCAAGAAAGATGAGATTTTCTTTTGTTCTCAGCTGCAGGGAATGCCTTGGGGAAGCAGAGGACTCAGGCTTTTAATTTACTTTCCCCTTGGCTCACACTTTGCAGTGGGAGCAGACACAGATCCCCAGTGCTGCTCTGCCTTAGAATTGTGTGTGTCTGAAGGAATGAAGCTTTCCTGCTAGCTGCAATATGCTGCTCTTTGCTGCCTGTTATCCTCATGAATAAATGAGCAGGAGCAAGTTGAAGATCACCCTCATTTTCATCATGTGTGAAATCCACCTGCACCTTCAGGCATTAATTAACTGAGCCCTTACCTCACCACCCCGAGTAAGCAATTCCCTTGTTTGTTTGGCAGTGAAAAGAAAGGAAATGCAGCAATACAGGACTAACAGTGTTGTGAAAAGTGGCAGAAAATGGCCAGCTTCTACCCACTGAAAAGACAAATGCTTCTCTCTGTCCCCAGTGCCAAATACTCATCCCAGAGCACACTTGCAGTGAAGTGTGCCAACAGGAGCAGCTGTTTCTTCTGTCTAGCATTGCTTTACTATCATAATAATTTAAACACTTTCTGTCACTGAAAGAGATACTGCAAGAGTGAACTGGTGCAGAAGTACTCTCCCAAAGAGAGACTTTAATCCTAGTTTGCTCCATAATATCCAGACCCCTATCTACAGATATTTTTTTTTCAGAGGAAAAAACTCAAGAGCTTCTTTTCTTTCAGAGAAACAGTGGGTTTCTGGGGGAGGGAATAAAGCTGCCTCTGCCACACACCAGTTCCAGATCAGTCTGGATTTTGCAGCTTTTGGTTTCCAGATTTAGGTTTACACTTTTTTGTTCTGAAATACTTTTGCTGCTTTACTTGTACACACTGTTATGTAGGTATGTGCATATCTAAACTGTTCTGGACTGATGGATAAGGGCTAGTTCAATTCCATGTGCCTCCTCTACTGCTTGAAGCTGATGCTGAGACTTGGATGCAGAATTCCACAGGACTTTCGTGGAAGGCTGCACCTTCCCTGAGCAGCAAAGTCAGGCAGCTGACAGTGAAATAAATCCTAAATAGCAGTGACATTCCTTATTTATGCTGGGAGTGCAGGCAGGTTTCAAAGAAGAGGAAATGGGCCTGAGGATAATTCATCTGGCAAAAAAAAGCGTGCGTGAAACTTTTCCTCCTTAAGGCAAAATCTTACACAAGCTGATTGTACAGACCAAAAAGTTTTTGGTAGGATTTGATACAGAAATCCTGAGCAGCAACATGCACAGGCCTGGGTACATTTTAGTGCTGAAATTTGGTCATGTCAGGTTTATGTACCTTTGAATTCTCTTATTATATAATATGCTGTGTAATATTCACACATCTATCAGAGAATATTCTGGAATACATGGAATTCTAATTCTGGAATATTACATGGAATATCATGCAATATTCACATCTATCATGGAATTGCTGTTTGGTTTGGGTTGGGATGGACCCTAAATTCATCCACTTCCAACCCTTGTGCCACAGGCAAGGAACCTTCTCCTAGACCAGGATGCACAAAGCCTGTTCATATATAAGCCTTACACAACAAAATACACACACCACATGCATGGATAAATTCGGTTTTGAGCAGTTTGGAGGGAGAGATGAGAACTGAAGCAAATGAAACACAGAACAACTGTATGTTGAAAGAGGAATCCCTGTAAATAAACAGGAGGCTGGGAGGCAGCCCCGAGCATCCTGGCAAGTGCTGTGGTTCTGCCAGCCAGGAAATCTTGAGGGGACCTCTCAAGCTTTGCCTTTGAGAAGATTTGTGTTGCAATGAACCTTGGAGTTTTTGGAGCCAGGAAGATGAAACAAAAGCTGTGCTGGCAGAGCAGAAAACAGTGTTTCCACAGCAGATCTGATTTGAATCTTTGGAGTCAGAGGAAAACAGTCATTAACAAAGATGATCATTGTATTTATTCTGTTAAAATAATATTTGTTGGAGTCTCTGAGAATGTTTTGTATTTGAGCCACTGCCAGTAATGTTAAGCCAGAAAATGAAAGAAAAACAGTTTTATCATGAAATATAGAATTGTGTGCTGAATGTGATGCAGGGCTCTACTGATAGTGTCAGGCTGGTGAGCACCTCCTGCTCACTGCTGGGCTTGGAGCATTTGTCACACCCAGCAGCAATAAAATGGACCTGGAGAGCCTCTTATCTGTGAGCCTGTGAGCAGCACTCCTGACTCTGTCTGCAGCCTGCAGGGATAGCAATCACACAGCCCAGCATATTTATGGGGCATCTTTGGCCCTGCACACTCCCTGCCAGCTCTGCATTCAGGGAGAAGCACAGTGGGCACCAGCTAAACAGCAAAGAGAACGTGCTGGGATCTTCTAGGGACAAACTCCTGCAGGGCAGGCATGGAAAGTACCTGGAAAATGACAAGGACCTTGAGCTGGGTGATAGACATGAAGGGTTGGATGGGAAATTGGGAAGGAATTGTTTCTTGGGAGGGTGGGGAGGGCAGCTGTGCCTGCCCCTGGATCCCTGGAGTGCCCAAGGCCAGGCTGGACAGGGCTTGGAGCAGCCTGGGACACTGGAAGGTGTCCCTGCCATGGCAGGGGTGGCACTGGGTGGGATTTAAGGTCCCTTCCAACCCAAACCATCCTGTGATGATTCTGTTATTTATTGCTGCAAAGAAATGATGAATTTGTACATTTAGGGGGTAGCTACAATAGAGACAGTGACCAAGATCCAGAGGAGTTTTGGCAGTGAGTCTTTTCAGTGTTCACTTTAATGAGACAAGGATAAAGCAGAAATGGAATCATTACAACTCTTTCTGACGGCAGAAATCCAGTGAACTTGTGGCAGAACAGTCAAAATAATGTTCCTGCAGTTTGTGGGTTTGTTACCCTCCTGTAGTGCCAACGTGATCTTTATCATCTCTTCTCAGTTCTGTCTTGAACTGCTGCAATAACTTTGCACTTGGAGAGAAGTTTGGGTTGTATTTTTAAAGGCAGAGAGTCTGCAAGGAGCAGATAAAGCACATTTTGCTGTGCTCTTGTAGTTGCTCATCAAGGCACATCTACCAGTTTATTTCAGATCTGCCCTGCCGTGACATTCTCTAATGATCCAGCTAAAAGCTGCACCCTTGACCCCTAAACAAGTTAATTTTTTTAAATTTCCTTTACCCCTAAACAGTGTTGAGTTTTATCCAACAGTGTAAATCCAGTTTATGAAAGTTTAAGGGTTTTAAGCAACTTCCTGATGTCTGTTTCTTCTGGCCTCTTGTAGTTTGGTTTTATAATTACACTTAGTGAGGATAAAAAGTAAAATAGTAGTGTATATTCTCTTGGTTATTTATTAAGTTATTATGCCATTCCCTAAAAAATAGCTCTTGAAACATCCTTAACTTTTCAGCTTGAAAATCATGATTGTTTCTGGTGTGTGGACTATTAATGGTAGTACATTTTCCATATATTTTCTTCAAATTTCTTCTGTAAATGAATCTCACAGATCATTTTACAGTGCTATTAATGCTGCTGTGTGCCTGGGAGCTCAGAGGCTTTAATAAAACATACCTGTACCTGGCCTACTTCTTTCTTCCTATAGTGACATTCATTAAAAACAGCTCCACTGAACTCTGCAGAGTTTCTCTGGTCTAAAACAAGAAATCAAATCAGGCCAAGGCATTTGCTGCATCCCTCCATGTACTTTTATTTTTCAAAGTAATGGGCAAATACAACCAGTTTGAATCAATGTGGGAATGCTTTGAAAAAGATGGAAAGATGGCTATGTGTGAAATTATCTTTTTCTTTTTTTTTTTTTTTTTTTAATACAGAGATAGGATTTTGTATGGGATTTCTCACACAAGCAGATTTGATTTGGAGCCACACTGGAGGGGTGCTGTCTGCAACATGTAATTATATGTTGTTTGGGAAGATTGGGCTCTGGTGAGAAATCCAGGGGAGTGTTTTGGATAGAAATCAATAGCTAAAGCACTACTTGAGCTCTGCAGAGCTAAAATGCTGCTTTTTTGCATTTAGCAAAGTGGAAAACACAAATGTCTGCAGCAGAGATTTCTGTCAATATCTGTTTTGCTGTTCTGGGAATAAAGAACTCGGAAGATTTGCAGCACCACAGTAGAAAACTACTGAAGATAAGCAGGGAGAGGGCCTGAGAAGGCAGCAAGTGCTCAATTTAGCAAATGCTCTGAAATTTGGCTGCACCATGACTGAAAACTTGAAGGAAAAACAGCACCAAAAGCTGCCAAACATCTTGGCACTGAGATGAGTTTTAGTAGCAGGTATTGGTGGCCAGTCAGAATAAAAGATATAATAGTAATATATATATATATATATATAATTAATGTATAAATATAAAAATAAAAATAAAAAAATTAATATAAAAACAATAAAACAAATATAAAAATTTAAAAACAGCCACAGCTTTTGCAGGTGAGAGAAATCACAAGGAAATTTAGCTCTTCTAGGGTGTTTAGCTGGTGACTCACCTTCTAAATGGGTGCATTTGAGGGAAACTCTCCAAAAAGAATGAAGAATGGCTCAAGCTCTCCCTATATTTCATCAGGAGTTTAGGATTGGGCTTTGTGAGGCAGAAAATATTCCCAAACCCTGCATATTTCCTGCATGAAACGACTTTTTTGAAGTTGAAATGGATTTTTTTCCCATTTAAATGAGATTAATGTCAGAAAGTATCTGACAGTGTGAGTTTTGAGTGGCTTTCAAGTAGCTATTTTGCAAACATCTTCAGAATGTCAGCTTTACAAAGCTACAGATGAAAAATGAAAATTCTCATGTCAAATTCCTTGGAATTAAAAAAAAAAAAGTACAATCTTTTGGGATAAAAATCATAGATACTGCCTTATATGCACTTCTCTATCAGTTTAAAAAAGTGAAATATGGGTGTGGGGTAGAGGAGCATTTCTGAATTGCTCAGCATCTGATGCCCAGCTGCAGCAGGGGTTAAGGAGAAGATGTTGATGCTTATCCTTGGACCACTAATGGAGTTTGGGATTAAAAACCTCACCTCATCTTTTCCTGCTGTTTCTTTACACATTCCTTTGTTAGCAGAGTAGATTTGCTGCAGAGTGTAGGATTTGGACAATAGGTGGGCTGTACCTGGGACACACCAGTGACCAAATAACTTTAGGAGTTTGAGTCCCTACATTATTATTTAATTATTACTTAGTTATTATTTATGCCTGTGTTTTATTGGCAAAAAGTACTGCCCATGCAGGGTGGAAATGCAGAATATCCTGGGGTTGTTCCAGGCTTGGAGCACTGAAGGCATTCCCAAGAATCCCCAGGGGAAATAAAACTCAGTGCTTAGGAAACACTGAGTAAATTCCTGCTTTGTCTTGCCACTGAATTTCTAGATAAATCTTGAAAATGCCCTTTGGAGAGTGCGTGTGTTTCAGAAACGTTTTTGAGTTGGTTTGTGATTTATGAATATTCCACCTTTCAGCAGAAACCAGGACAGATGGAAAGGCAGTTGCAACAGGGCTTGCTCTGATATTTAAATATCCTGATGTATGCTGAAATCTCCATCAGACAGCCTGTATCTGGAGACAGGCTAGAGTTTGATTTAAGAATTTGAAATTAGAAAATAATTCATTTCAGCAGCACTCAGTTCATAGACCTGGATGGTTTATTGCAGTGAACACACTGCATTCATTATGCACCACAGAGGAACATCATTTACTTAGGGCAGGTGCTTTTTAACCGACTAAAACAGTGCAAATCTTTTACTAGGCTCTAAAATGCCTTGAAAGAAGTCAGATTTGTTTCTGAAGCAGAAATTAGGCAAGTTAAGTTCCAATTAGTTGAGTGTGCTGAGTAAACACATCAATCTGGATAAAATCTGAGTACAGATTGTGCCTGGAAGCTGATCCCAGGTGCTTTATTAGGCAGCTCATTGTAAGCATGGGGGAGTCAGAGAACATAAAAAAAGTCTCATTAAGCACCTTGATGGATTTGAGACTTCATTTTTGTCCCCCTATTTTCTAGAATTTTTTTCTGTTGGAGAAATGGACTTTAAAACTTATGCCCAAGGGAGGTAAAGTCAGGACAGAAAGTGACTGATAGTTGGAGCTTAGCATTAATTGTAGTTGCTGCTTCCATGTCTTTAGTCTGGCTGTTTTGGAAGTTTTAAATCATTCTGTTTGAGAGGCAGAAGTGTCAAAGCTCCATTTTTGCCTGCTCCATGTGCTCTGTGTGCTTTTCTGTGTTCAAGTTTAAGGGAAATAACTTGATCTGCATGGAAGGAGGGATGCTCTGCTCAGACTCTCACGGAACAAGTGCAAAGGAAATCACCTAAATTCTGTCATCCTTGAAGTTTTTGAATATCAATGAACTGGAAAGATCAAGGCACATTACAGCCACTCAGCCTGGCACAGCTGAGAAATGGACTGGGGACATGTCCCCAGGGCTGCATCGCCCTAAGGTGACAGATCAGGCTGGGACACCAAAATGCCAGGGGGGTGGCTGATATCCTCCATATTCCACAAAAATGCCAGGGGGGTGGCTGATATCCTCCATATTCCACAAAAATGCCAGGGGGGTGGCTGATATCCTCCATATTCCACAAAAATGCCAGGGGGGTGGCTGATATCCTTTATGTTCCACATAAATGGTGTTGTGGTGTCTGAGCCCCTTCCTATTCCACAGAAATGCCAGTGTGTTGTCTGATAGCCTTCATATTCCACAAAAATGACAGTGTGGTGTCTGACACCCTTCATATTCCACAAAAAATTCCAGGGAAACGTCTGATATCCTTCATATTCCACAAAAATGCTGTGGGGGTGTCTGATATCCTTCATATTCCACAAAAAATTCCAGGGAAAAGTCTGATATCCTTCATATTCTACAAAAATTCCAGTGTGGTGTCTCATCCCTTTCTCATTCCCTGTCCTGATCCATGCATTGGTGTTTCACTGAGCTCAGACCTCTTCTCCCCCTGGCCTTGCTGAGCCATTTTTAGGCTTGGAGCAAACTTCCTCCTTGCCTGTGAGAGTGTGGGTTCAATGCAGGAGCCTTAAAAAAGCCCTGAACACTTTGGTTCTTCTGGTTCATCAGCTTTAGGGAAAAAAAAAAAAAAAGACGATCTTAAATATCTTTATTCTGTATAAACACACAGCTGAGTTGCAGCCTCCTTATCTCTCGTGTAGAACAGGATTTATAAAAGTGTCATGGAAAGAACCAGGCACTGTAACCATGAATATCTGAAAGATGGATGGAATTAATAACACAGGAGATGCCCTGTAAAAGTGTTGGAGGCTTTTAAAAGCTGGAATGACCTGCACAGCTGGCGCTGAGTTTCAAGGTTTTAAAATTTTTCTGGCAATGCCAGTGAAAAATAAAGTGATTTTTACCCAGGGAGGTACAAAGCATTTCCCAGCAGCTCAGTGTGTTCTAGGGTCTCTCCAGATCCAGCAAATTTACCATGATTTGAGTATTTACATGGCTGTGCCTCACAGCCCAGGCATAGGGAGGTGAGGGACACAGGCTTGGGCTCCATTAATGACTTTTTTATTAAGAAAATTGGAGCCAAATCACCATATTTGAACTTGCCCAGTCTCGGTTGTCAATTATGTAAAACAAAACCAAAACAAATTGGCTTTCCCCCACAGATTGTTCTAGAAATTGAAATTCAGTCTAAAAGTTCCACTTTTTCTTCAGATGGTTTCTGCTGGCATTCACCAGATTAATTATTCATTATTCCTGACCCAATGGCTCTGTGTGACAGCTCCTTCCTCAGCAGAGCCAGAGAAAACTGGGGAGAGTTTGGCTTCCAGTGGATGCTCCTGAAGTCCCTTTTTATTAAAAAAGAAGGCAACATCTGAAGCTGGTTAAGCAAGGAACAGTTTGCATGAAACACACCGGTCCAAATTCCTGAAGGAGAAGGTTGCAAAGATTAAAACTCATTAATGCTTGAGTTTAGTCCCCCAGAGCTGTGTAAATGTAGCATTGCAAATATAACTGAGCTCTGGAAATTTCCCAAACACCCCAAAGCAGTGTGTGCTGGAGATCATTAAAGAGCAGCAGCAAACATTCAATACTCAGAAATTGAGAAAATATAAGGGATCACCAGGAACTTTTTGAAAGGTGAAGCTGTAATCCTCCTAGTCCCTGCATCCAATTTCTGCTTCTGCCAGGAGCAACCTGCCTGCTGTGAGCTGGCAGTGATTTTTATGTTCCTCTGGGAATTTTGCTGGTGCTGATTTTCTTACTGGATTATGACCATTTAATGACTGTACTGATGTGAGGGAAATTTTTTTCCAGAGTCACAGCATTACACAGTGTTACTGCTTTTGTAGTCATTGTTAATGACTTTAAAGTGGCTTTTTAACAGCTTTTTTCAGTTAGCACACCAACATTTTCAACTGCTTTTCCTCCTCCTCCTCATTCTCATTGTATCTCATCCCTTTATGAGCACTCAGTTCCATGAGCAGTGACTCATTTCACATGCTTCCATGGTCCAGAAATGCACCATGCAGCCCACCCTTTTTATCACCTTGCTCTCTATTCTCTCTGAAATAATTCCATTCTTCTTCTCTTAGTGACTCAAAGTATGGGGCTGTAGCATTGTGTGTTTTCAGGATCGGTTATTCCTTTTGTAACGCAATAATGGTTCTGCCCTCGGTTCCCCCCATGTACTTCCTTCACAATGGTTTCTCCCTATTGGAGCTGCCCTGCCTGTCATGGTAATCACCCCCCTCATCTCGAGAATTCTCTGTGTCAGTCACTCCTTAATTTGATGGATGATTTGCCCCTGGGGTTTTTCCCCTCCCCTGTGTGATCCTCAGTGGCTGAGCTGTAACCCACGCTCCGCCCTGGGTCCTTGCTATTGGTAAACTTTGTGTCTCCTCCTATCACACCCACTCCCTTTAGCAGCGCCTCCCGCAAGGACCTTCCTGTGGTCCCCGTCCCTGGCACCGCCGGGGTAGATTAAAAGATCCTTGGTACCTATAGGGGTGTCCCTCCTCCTTCCTTTGCTTCAGTACCTCGTAGCCGAGATTCGCCTGTGCCACCCCCGCCGCAGACGGTAACCCCTGCCCAGGGTTCCGGAGGGGATCCGGGAGTGGCCCTTGGTGTGGCATCTTTGGCCGGGCCGGGGGCACCCAGCCGGGCACCGCACAGCCCCTGCGGCCACAGGAGAGAGGCTGCAGGGGCTCCCAAAGATTTAAGAAATAAATGGGTGGAGGAGAGGCAACCCAGAAGAAAATGATTTATCCCCAGGCCATTATGGAGTAAGGTTTGGGGAATCTTTCAGATCTGCTTTTCTTAAAGGTTAAAATTAAGGAAGCACAGGGTTAAGCAGCGGGGAAAAGTTCTGGAGGCTTTGCTGTTCATGTGGATTTGAGCCTACTCCCTGTAACTCTGCCAGTTTGCTATTTCCTCATGCCTGGGTGAATCCCAGCCCATCAGGCTGCAGGAACCATCATCACAGCATTTGGCACCCAGGCATTCCAATCTGGACTGACACTTGCCTTTTGCCAGCAGTTGTTATAATAAGCGGCAACTTGGAAGGAAATTTTCCCACCTCCCAGAAATTTAAACACCAACATCTTCTCCCCCCTTTCCTGCAGCAGCAGCATCCTAAATGGGAATATTTGATATTTGAGGCACCACAGTTCTGGTTGCTGTGCTGTGGCTCTTGAGGCCAATTCTTAAATTCCCTCCAAATTCTCAAGGATAAATTATGTCTGTCAGCAGCTGGGGCTGAGGAGGTTTTGATTCATGCCAGGCTGACAGAAAAGCTGTTACCTGTGTCTGATTCATTTCACAGCTCAGTGGGGCCACGGGTGCCCATCCTGAGGGCTGTTATTCAAATCTCCCCACAGAGCAGATTGGATGTCAAGGATCCTTATTAAGGAAGAGAAACCTTCAAGGAGAGAGGCTCAGATTAAGCTGTAGCAGAGGTGTGAGAAAGCCCAAGCAAACACCAGGAATTTCCACTCACAGCCTTATGGATCTCTTTCCTCTCAACCTGAAAGCACTAAATTCATTTCAAATTAAATATTAAATTAATTTCTTTTGTCCTAAGTTCAAGGAGCAGAAATAATGGAAATTTCAGCAAATGCTGTTTTTCTCTCTGTAAAAAAGAACTTCACCTGTGAAGAAAGAGTGCCAGATATCCATTAGGATGGGCCAGTAGTTCATGACTAATGCTGAAGTCTGGGAACAAAAGTGTTTTATTTTCTCAGTGTCTCAGGGGAGGTGAGGTACAAGATTTGTTCCTTTCATTCCCACAGACTGTCAGCTGTGAATGCAATTACATGTCCTTGTCTACTTGTATCTGATACTGAGTAAAATTTGTGGAAGTTTCACTGTTGTTTACGATGAATTTCAAATAGACATTAAATTGCAGTGGAACCTTTAGGTTTTAAAGCACTTTTAACTGTTTTCCTTGAAAAAAATTTTATTTATTTCATGCAATATTTCTCTCTTTTTTTCTCACAGTGTAGTAAATCATGGGTGTCCCTGAAGTTGTTTTTATTCCAAAGAAGTAATCACCTTTTTTTTTTCTAGAAATAATTCAAAACAAAATATATAATTTTGCTGACTGACTCACTGAATTTTGAGTAGGCACACTGGATTGGGAATGTATATTAATATATAGATATTTATCTCTCAAATTTTGATAACAGGCAATCACTGCATGCAAAACTGAAGCTGATTTAGGAAGAGAATAGAGACCCTACTAATTGCAACTAAACCAGATTCAGTTTTTAAAGTAGCTTGACACTTGTCCATCATCATCATGGTGACTGTGAGTTGCATCTGAATTAGGGCTGTAGGTTATATTTAAACAATTCAAAGGGAAAGGAGCAATAAATTTCCTGTAGAATCACGCTCCCCTCATGGATGCCTCTGGTCTTGGAGAAGCAGCAATTCTGAGAGCTCTGATGCAAAGAATATTTAGATTTCTGAGGCTCATCAGGATCTCCTCAGGTTCTCTGCATATTCAGTGCTATTTTTTTTTTGTTGGTTTCTTTTTGGTTTTTATTTTTTTTTTTAGTTTAAATAAGTTTTACATAAAATCTAAGTCCTTCATATGACTACATTGCAAAGAATGCTCCTCATAATGTGTCTATCCAAATCCATTTATGAGTCTGTCAGAGCTAAGGAAATGTGGCACAGAGCTGTGCAAACTCTTTGGTTTCAGCTCCATGTTTGCCTTCAGAGTCTTTTGTGGACTCAGATGTTCTACTGTTCAAAGAAAGTTTAAGGGATTAACTTCAAGGGCAAGCTGCAGGATCAGGAGAGAGAAACTTAATTGGTATAGGTCAGTTGAATTGGAAGAACTTGAAGAAGAAACACCAATTCATATTTGAGCCAGGGTAAAGGACATTCTTGATTAAAAATGCTTCCTTAAGAGCTTCATAAAGGCAGACAAGCCAGAATGGCCAGAGCTGGATGCTGAAATAGTCCAGTCCATGCTGTAGAATGTGTGTGGGGGGATATGATGATGTTCACAGACAGGTAGTGACCAAAACAGAAAATATAAGGGCAGCACAAATGGAAAGTTAGATGTAGGAAGCAGTAAAGGTAAGAAGGTTTTCAGAAAGCTGAGAAAAACAGGCCTTAGAAACAGAAAGAGCAGAGAAATTAGACCTAGATACAGCTGTAAAGTCTGAAAGTAGAGTTACAATAGTACAGCAAGACAGGATGTGAAACAACAGCCTGAGTTTGAGGCTTGCCTAAGATAGACCTTAAGACTGCATAAAAATATTTTTAGCAAGGTAGTAGGAAGTTTTAAGCTTAATAATGAAGTATTTTGTATTATTAACAGAAATTAAAGAGCTTTTCAAATAGAAAGTTCTACTTTGACTGGAAGTCGAGGGTTACACAATGCCTTTGTTTAGGTGTCCAGGAAAGTTAAAATCATATGAAATCTAAGTTAGTAACAAGCCCATTGCTAATTAGGGCAGCTGTGGGAGCACCATTTGGGAGAGCAGAACGAGGGGTCTGCTCAGGAAGCTGAAATGCAGGAGGGTGTCCCAGATGGAGCTTTGTTCTCTCCCCATGGCTGCACCTGCTGCAGACATCCAGCAACACCAAATGCAGTGAATCAAACCCAAGGATTTGTCTGGCAGGCTGCACCTTCTGATTGCAGAGACTGATTAGGGATTAAATCCTTCTGACAGCTGAACCACTGGATAACACAAGGTGGAAGGCTCCAGGCAATTGGGCTGGGGAGCAATTAGTTTTTGTTGTGGTAAAAAAACCTCAAACCAACCCTGAAATAAAAAGCACTGAAAAATCTCAGTGTATGCATAGCAGGTGTATTCATATTTTCCTTTTGCTTATTTGAAAGCTTGCCTTGAAGAATTAGCATTGACTTAAAGGTGTGGGGGGGAAGAGGAAGGCAGGTGGGCAGGCAAAGGGAGTGCATTGAGTTTTAACTGGCTCCAAAATGTGATGGAATTCTTTCACTGAGAAAAGTTTTGCCACTTAGGAGTTGTTGGGAGCAGCTCAGAGGTGGATTCTGTAATGGTTGATTCTTAGAAAAAGTTGGCATCTAACAAACTGTGCAGAGCACAGAAACTGGAACCAGTGTCTAGAGCTGAAGAAGTAGTCTGGGTTCAGATTCATAGCTAGACCCTTTTAGTTTTGAACTAAATGTGGGCAACTCACAACAATATCTCATTTTTTAAGGATTCCATGAATTCCAAACTCCTCCTCTCAGAAAGACAGGCGCAAGAAGTCAGAAGAAATGGCAGAAAATTGCTTTTTCAGTGTAAAAGCATCAGTGATGGTGGAAGTCAATCCATACAATTATTAGCAAACTCCTGCAACTCTCCAGTCTCAATCATGCTTTTCAGTCAGTGTGTTCTCAGTTTGTTTTTCCCTGAGGTGCCATTAAGTCTGAGCTAATTAATCCAGAATTATGCCAGCATCACCAAAATGAAGTGATTGTTTAGCATAACAAAGCTGATAATGAGTAGAACAGCAGAGATAATGTTGGTAGCAGCAGCAGTGGGATATGCAGCCAAGTTGGGACTACCTGGAGACACCTCCCTCCAACAAAGTTATTTTGATGGGTTCTGTTACCTTGTAGCTCTTCTGGTGGAGACTTAAAAACCCCAAGTTCTTCAGACTGAAATTTGGGTTGCCCTTGGTTAATTGTTTACTATCTCCCAAGACACAAAATATAACTTAATAACTAATTTAATAATGAATATTGCCAGGAGGGTCTCATGTAATTAATTATTTACTAGTATAAATATTTTCAGTGCAAATGAGAGATGTAAAAAATTTAGTTCCTCTGACCCACATACCAGGTTAGAGTACTTGAGGGACTGATGCAAGCAAACTGTCTTGGCAGCTTAGGGATGCCATCATCTTCATCTCTTGCTCTGAGATTTCTGGGTTCTCACATCCTACAGGGGAAATGAAAACTCTTTTATAGTTTCTACACCACATCTGAGCAGTGATAAAGATTAGGAAGGTTTTCTATGTGTAAGAAAAGTGAAACTCAGCAATAGATTGCCAAGGGAATTGTGACTTTCTGGTAGCTAAGGTGAATGAAAGAGAAACCTGTGAATTCTTTGTTCAGTTCAAAGGATCTGGAATTATACCCAATTTCAACATCTGAAATGCTGGGTGGTGACACCATCAGTTGGCATCAATCTGAGGGGGGGCTCCATTATGTCCTCAGAATTTCAGACAGGCCTCTTCTTGGAAGTAATTTAGCTTTCTATTTGCTGCAGTTATTTTCACCTCCCTCAGTCCACCTACAGCTCTGAAGTGTAGCAGTGCCCAGCTATGGAGAAAGGAAATGGAGTTTTTGTGACACAGGATGTGAAGTTAACCTGGTAAACAAGCAGAGTGATGTGGTAGAGATTGTGGGCTTGGGAAAAGCAGCATGTGGTTGTCAGAGGACAAAAATGAGAGTAGGACAACCTGCATCTTACTCAGCAGAGTTCCTTAACGATTTATCCAGGATCTTTGCATGATCCTGGAGAAATCATTTAAATGCTTTTAAAAGAGTTCCTGCTCCCACTTTTTACCTGTTTGTTTACAGTGCTACCTGGGACTGTTTCTCCTTGTCTCTGCAGTGCTTTGCACAGCACAGCCCTGGAATTCCCCAGTTTGACTGGAAATGATAAATATTTATTGCAGTGAGGTTGATCTCCTGCTGTGGGAGGGCACAGAGCCAAGCAAAGGCACCCCATTAGGTTGAACACTGCTTCAATTTAATGCCAATATTAACCATCCCACCTCAAAATAAACCCCCCCAAAAAACCCCAACCAAACAAAAACAAGCAAACAAACCCCAAAACAAATAAAAAAACCCCTCCCAAAAATAATAAAAAAAACCCCAAACAAGCCCAAAAAATTCTCAAGGGAATACATTCAATCACAGAAACGCTTTGTGACCCTGCCCCGGTTTTTTCATATGTGCACATCACTTGCTACAGCTGAACTTCTCAGCACATGGTTTGTTCTCTTGTATATTCCTGTAAATAAAAGGGCTGCTTTTCTCTTGTCTTTAGCTAAAGAACATAAAAATCCCTTGTTTCTACTTCATAAGTACTGCAAGAGTAATGTGCTGATTTTCACTGCAGCTATTACATTATTGATATTTCTAGGGCAGATTGTGCCACCCAGCAAAATTTACTTAGAGCACACTCAAACTAACCCAATAACATCAAATAAAAACTAAGAATGAGACAACAACATCAAACAGAAACTCAGAAATAGCCAAAAGAGAACCAGCTTTAAAGTTTAAGTCAATAGCAGAACTGGGTTGTTTTCCAGTTCTTTCTAGATGGAGGCTTGTGGACATGGCTTTAATATCAGAAATTGTGGTGGATATGGGAAGAAATGTACTTTGTAAAAGACAGGATGGGTGCACAGACTTGAAAACAGTTTCAAAACATGGCACAGTATTTAACATTCTGCCATTCAGTTTGATTACAGAAATTTTTCACTGTATATATTAGAAAGGTCTCTAAGAAATCACAAATCCAGAGGAATTTTTTGCTCTTGAAGCTTCAACACCTTAAAAATGAGTTGTTGGTCCATTTTTGCCATTAGCACTGAAATAGTGGGGTGAGTTGTTCAGGTAACTTATTTCAGTTTTTCAGTTGTAAAATTCAAGCATAAACTGATAAGCACTGTCAGATGCCAAGATGTTGGACATTGGGTTTATTGGCCAACAAACCAATTGGGAATAGCACAATACAGCCAGTTCAACTGAGCTATGGCTAAAGAGACACCAAATAAAATAAACTACACAAGAGGTGGGGATATATTGCTGTGAAAAAGCCCCATCCTTAGAGCTACCTAAAAGTTCTTTTTGTCCTGCAAAAAACTCGCTTGCAATAAGGGAAACATCTGATTTCCCAGGAAAGAGAATTTTAAAAAGAATCATTCATGAAATATCTCATTTTTCTTGGTTTTCACACAAAAGAGAAAAAAAATTAGGGAAAATTTTGAGAGTTCTGAGGCAATTGTGAATGCCCCAGGGAACAGAGCCCCAAGGCAAAGCAGCAGAGAACCCAATTCTTGTTGTTGATGTGCTGAGAAATGAGAAGCAGCAGTGAGTCCTGTGCCAGTGTTCAGGACAGGAGTCTGGAAGCTCTGACAGGAATTTCAGCAGCCAAACCCTGCAGAGAGCATGGTTTGCCTTCCTCAGGCTGGTTCACAGCTCTCACCCTGCATTTCTGGAGTTCCCAGCTGTCAGATCCTTTAGGATGTGATCCAGCTTAGTGTCACAAACAGCAGATAAATTATATTTCCAGGAAAATGCATTTAAATATTGAGCACACTGGCTGTGTGCAGATGAGAGGTGAAGACAACAATCACTCCAAGTTAATTAGTGATCAGCAGAGGGATTTTTCCCTATTAATTCTCTCAGTCTGTGGTGCCAAGGTCAAGGCTTTGACCTTTTGTGGAGTCCCCTCTGACTGCACAGCCCAGCCTGAGTGACAGTCACTGCCAATGAGCTTCCATGACAGGCAGGATGGGGAAGACCAGGGAATAAAGAAATTGCTTTTTTTTTAACTTTTCCAGTTACACTGTACTTGTTCTCAGAGCTGATCACCAGCAAATGAGCCAAAAATATTCTGTGGTGGACTCCTACATCTCCCCATGAATGTAGGCAGCTCCTGTGATTTTAATGGTGTCCCTTAGCATGCATAAAATGGAAACCTCCATCCTTGAAAAGCAGTTTAAACTGAGTGTTGGATATTGCAAATAGGATTGCTCAGATGCATGTTTTTCATTCCTCAAATAAATTAAAACAATTAAAGTATTTTTTTTGGGGAAAAACCCCAAAAGCCAACAAAACCCACCCCATGATTCTTTCCTGAAGCAGTGAGATGGTGTTGTGTGAAAGGCACCAGGATATTTTCAGCCCAGTGAAACTCCTCACCCTTGTTAGTGTCAGTGAGATTTTATGGTGATTGCTCTGTGACTTTTTCTGGCTTAGCTGCCAGAAAGCCTTTCTGCCAACAGAGCAGATGGAAACAAATACATTTAACCTTGCATTAAATGAGTTTGCTTAAGAATAATGCCTCCTCTGGTTAATCCCCTTCACAAGCATCCAAAAAAAATGTTGTGTATATGAAACATTCCTATATATCAACAAATCCATAGGCAAGTCTGGAGGCTGTGAGAGAAGAATAGAATATTTTTTAAACAAACAGGATTTGGGTATTTTGTGACTCATTTTAGTTTGGGTTGTTGGTCCATATACAGATGTGTCAGGGGTCAAACAGCTCAGCAAGGCTCTGTGAGGTTCTAATGGCATTGAACACATGGGTAAAGAGATGATAAGTGACGGAGAGAAGGAAATAATCAGAAAATATCCTGGAAAAAAATATGAAAGACTCACTCCAATCAGATTTGAGTACCCCAAAATCACTTCTATTAAGGAAGATCCCAGCTCATTCTGATTTTTATACATATCTATATAAATATATTGATGTATCCCAGATTAAATAAAATAGAGGAATGAAAAAAATATAAACTACAGATGAACTAATAGGTTTTAGTTCAACATCTCACTGATCTGTCCTCACACAAAATAGAGGGAGAGCCCTGCAACCTGCACTGTGGTTTTTTCAATATTCATCCTGCTAACAAGGACACATGCTTTCTTTTAATCAGACTTTTTTTCTAAATTATAATAATATTAACACAGTTGACTAAACTTGTTATGTCTTGCTTGTAGAGGGAATAGGGCGAAAATGGATTCTTTTTACTAAAAAGTCATGAAATTCAGTCTGTGATGATTCATCTCATGCTGGCAGTATCAATCACATCTTCATTTGATGTCATGAAACTATTTACAGTATCCCATCAAAAATAAGAAAGTGGTTGATCAAATAGGAGATTCAAAACAAAGAAGAAATAAGATGTAAGATGTTGATTTAAGGGCAATTGAGACTATATAAACAAAATTGTATCACTTTGGCTACCCTCAGGCTCTAGAAATTTCTGTTTATTTGTAGAGAAGGGGGAGTTCTGGATATTTGCCATCCTAATATTCTGAAATCAGGAGCCTCGAGCAGGACTTTGCATTAAAAAGAGGAAATCTTTTATTACTCTTATTTATTACTGTTAGGAATGCATATTGAAACAGGAAACTTAAAACACCAAATGAAATCCATCCATTATTAAAGACATTGAGGGAGGAATGATTAGGCCCAAACCAGTGATTTGGTTTGAATTAGATGGAAGAAAAATATTTGGAAACAGATCTGTGGAAGAGAAATGGGTCAAGTATAGATGAAATATGGGAAAGAGAGAAGGATGTTATATAAGGCTGCAAAAAGTCAGTGGCTAGAATCATCTCATTTTTTATTTGATATCAATGTTGATATTAAAAAAATTGAAGAATTGTAGTAAATGGAACTTTATTTCTTTTCTGTAGTAGCTGATGAAGTATCATTTGGGAAAGTGTGCTGTAACTTGTGTACAATGGGATGTAGCACAAGTTTTATAAAGTGCTAAGTGGCTGTGAAGAGCCAGGAGCAGGCAATTTTGGAAAGAAAAAGACTGAACTAGATCATCAGTTTATTTCCTCAATAAATGTTTTTAGGTTCCTGGGAAAAGAGATGGAAATTGGCTAATAAATTTCTTGTTGGCCTGTAACCAAAGATGAAACAGGCAAAGAAATACAAGTCCAGGTTACTTGAAAGGAACATCCCATTTGGAAGGAAGAAATTGCAAATAATCCAACTAGTCCAGCACTGGGGGAGAAAGATGAAAGATGGTTGGACTTCATACAGAAATGTCTTCACAAGCCAGAGAATAAATGTCCTTTTCCAGCATGGAGGGTGTGTGTGCTGGCAGTGAGTGCACTCTCACAAAATCTTGTGGTGACACTGAAATTCAAGGGTAAAGTTCTGTCAGCTATGTAGTCTGCAAAGTTAGTTCTTTCTATTATTTTTCCCTCAGTTGCCATAACCATCATTATGGTTTGTGTTGATCTGGCATTTTATAAGCAGAAATAACTCCAGAAATGACCAGAATTTCCTGATCTCCTCCCCAACATGATCTAGATCTTTAAAAAGGGGAAAGCTGAAAAGTTTGAACTTGAGTGAATGTTTGAGTGGCCAAAACAAGTGGTGACCAGTCAAACATCTCCAGTCCCACATTTGCAGATATATAAGCAATGGTTTCTCAGACCCTCAGTGGGTCCCAGGATTCCCAACACTTTCTGTGCTGATAAAATAATAATCCTCCCATTAAAGTGGGGCTTGCTTCACTCCACTTTCTTGCTGTGAAGCTAACTAATAAAATAATACACAATATGAAAAGGCAAGGCAGAACTCTGTGCTAGGACTGCAGCCTTTACCCAGCAGCTCTATTAGCAGATCAGGATAACAAGTACTTGTGATTAATAGCCTGAACATAAGCTTCTGGGGATTAGGCACCTCACAAATAATTCCAAACAGCTCCATGCAGCAGGTTTCAAGCTAATTCTGTTTTGATCTACAGCTGTAGGAGACATAAACCAGCTTCAGTTCATTGCCTTTTGTGAAATAATCCTGATTTATGCTAGCTGAGAAAATTCCTTTGCATGGTTGGGACTGTTCCTGCATAGTTTCATTGCAGAATGACCAAAAAAAAAAAAAGAAAAATAATAAAAAAAGAGAAAGAAACAGGCAGCCAAGGCTTATCTGGAGTTAGAGATGTGTTAGAGATGCAGCAGTGCAGTAATGCAAAGTGTTTTGGGATGAACAGAGCTGCTCACACCCAGTTTGCAGATGGGGCAGCCTTTTGGGGCTGGTCATGTTTAGCACAGACCCAGCTGCAGGAAATGAATCCCACAGTTTCTAGAAAGGTTCTGTTTCTCATTCTGGCTGTTCATCAGGACTTGGTTTTCCTGAAGAGAAGAGGAAAACCTGTGTAAAAAAATAAGGAAATGAGACACTTTTTACTTCAGAGTTTTTTTGAGGCCTGCTAGAAGGAAGTGGCAGCACTTTCTGGCCTTTGTAAGTGTCACTCCTCTGTCCAAGATGGACTTCATGCACTAAACTCCTTCAGTCTTAAGTGACCCCGTGATTATCCATAAAAAGGGACATTTATACCCAGGATTCCTGCTTGTTACCTCCTTGTAAAGCTGGGTCAACCAGTCTGCTGCAAGCACCAGACTCAGCTGTGTGTACAAAGGTGTGTAATGTGGACTGGAGAGGACACAATTTGTTAATTTGGCCCAGGTTATTGCCCTAAGCTGATGGAGTGACCACACAGATACAACCCTGCTGCACCTCTTCACTCTTTTATAGAGCTCCCCAAACCCACTAAAATGTTAATAAAATTAGCAAGAGTGACAGAGCACTCAGAATATTTACAGATCTTCACCCTTCCTTATTCTTTCCTAAAACAGCATCTGGGTGCCCATTAGGTTCTCTGGTCTGGAGGACTGTTCCAGTGGTTTGGCTCTCCCATTCTGCTGTTGTTGCTTCTCACACATTCACAGCCCCCAACCATGGCAGAACCTCTGGGTGAACTTCCCTTGGTGTCCTCAGGCATGAACAGAAGGCCCATATCAGTAATACAGAACTAAAATGCTCTAAAACTGCTCCCCTCAGTTGCTTTGCCAGTATTTAGGCATTCTTTGGATATTTAGCATCATTTTCTGAGTCCTGTCCTTGCTTCTCCTGCACTGGCCTCTGCTCTTCTGTCTCCAGGAGACACTGAGGGATGGGCTCTACTTTATCTTAATTTTTGTTTTGCTGACACAACACTGCCTTAGCTGTGGAAAAATGTTCTATAAATGTCCCATGGATGTGTTCTCAGTATAAAACACAGTCATATTTTAAGGTATTTAACACATTGCAAGACATAAACTTTAGCAGCCAAACTCAATTAATGTAGTGGCAGACAAAGTGAAAGCCCAGTCATCTTAAGGCATTTACCAAGTATTAATGAAACCTTGTAAATGTAGTTATAACTAATAGGTTTAAGAACTTTTTTAGAGGCCTGATATATGTGAGATGCCATATCTCAGTTTTTCTTTTAACTCACAACTCATGTTTGACTCTCTAGGAGAAATTTGAGATTTCTTTTTTGAGATGGATGATCTTTGCCTGGTCCTTGCATATTACATTATGTGGCTCTTTCATAATTATGAAGATTTATCTACTCTCAGAATCCTTCCAAAACAGCTCTTCTGGCATAGCTCCAGCATAGGTTACACTAAATAGGAAAAAGACATTTTAAATCTCAATTAGAGAGCCTAGCCTGGTAATTGTTCCTGACTAGATATTTTGGTAAGCTTCCAAATGCAGCCAAATCCTAAGAGTTCAATTCAATACAACCCCTGAATATTTTTATTGAAGCAGCTCCATTATAGTAAAGACTGAAGATTTTTTTTTTTAAATGCTCCATTTAAAGTAATCATGGTTGTTACTTTTCAGGACAATATCTGTCCTGCTCTATTTCTTATCTGTCAGCCAGACTTCACTCTGAATTACACTGGCCCTTCAGTTTGGAAGGCAAAGCTGCTGTAGGGCATCTGCAGGGGGGAGGGGATTTATCTTATTTCAAAACAGGCACAATTGCTGTGGCACAACAATTCCTGGCTGTGTGGAGAAATAAATCTGCTTATCTGTGAAATCTGGGGTCTGGCAGCTCAGTGCTTCAGCTCAGTCACTGCTTTTGCTTTTTTCACCTGGATTTCTCCTCCCAGAGGTTTCTTGTTGGTGTCCTCCCAAAGGTTAATTGCCCTGGGATCCTTGTGCAGTGTGTGAGATGGACACCAATGCACAAATCTGCACAGGATCAGTAAAAGCATTCAGGAAACCTGTGAAAAACAGAGGGAGGTTGTTACAGCTAAGAGAGACAATCTGCCTTTACACCATTGACTTGTCTCAGTCTTTTTCAGACTCTCAGAAGTCACACTCACAGGAAGAGGATGGAACAAGACAGTGGAGGATGGTTACAAATGGCTTTTGTAGTGTCTTAGACATCTCCTAGAATCTTGAAGTGTGCCCTGATAGGTTTTCAGTTCTGGGTCAGGACTGCATTTGTACCAGTAGTGGAATCACCAGTCTGGGGATAAGAGTTTTCCTTTAAAAAAGAAAGAAATATATTTTAAACTAAACAGAAACATCTATGTTTTGACTCTTCCTTTTGTCAGTTTCTAAATTATAGCATAGGCTTTAAACTGAAAATGAAATTGATTGACCTAGAAAACACTAAAACAGATCTTATATTTTTAAAGTTTGGTTACCACTTGGATTAATTATATGAAGAAAAGGAAAGAATTCCCTGCAAATTTAACTTCACTTTTAATTATGCAGTATCTACCTTTTGTACTAAAAAAAAATGTAACAAAATGTTCTGAAACTGTCACTCAGTGCTGTCACTGCCTGGCCTCAGCATTTATTATGCCTACAGGCTGGGTACAGGGGGGCAGCTTGACTCAGCTGTGATCATCCTGGCAGATGTGACTGGGATTCTGACTGCAAGGCAATCCCCCCAGCACCGCTGAAGGGGGGAAATGATGTGCAGAGGGCAGACCCAAGAGCTGCTCTATGTTTGGGGAGTCACAGCCAGAAAAACACAGTGTACTCCCTGTGGGTTTGTGATTCTAAAGCAGGAGGAATAATTGCAAAAGGCAGGGAGGCAGTTCAGAGGGGTCCTGAGGACTGGGACAATGAGGACCTTGTGGAGATGAACCAAGAATGTTTTGCATGGAGGGTGAGGAAGCCTTTGCATCAATCGGGCCCTGCTGGCAAACAAGGAGGGCTAAGGGCTGTTTTCAGGGACCTAGCCCAGGCTCTGAAGCTGAAGAGGGGGTTCTGTGAGCTGAGGACAACCTTCAGCTCTTTGACTGAAGTGCCAAAGGCAGTGGAGCCCAACTCTTCTTGGTGGTTGAACAGCACAGGGGAGCAGCCCTGAACTGCAATTTGGGAGGTTCAGAATGGACACGTTGGAAAAACCTTTTCATAGTGAGATGCTGCTGTACCAAACCAACATTTTCTAGGAATGCTGTGGGGTCTCCCATCCATGGAGATTTTTAAGATGTGGATTGACAAAGCCATGGTGCTCTTTGCTACAACCCCATTTCTACTGGAAGGTTGGAGCAGATGATCTTCAGGGATCCTTTCTGATCCATAGTTTGCTGATCAGTGCATTTCATTCCACGGCATCCTTCCCCAGAGAGTTGGTCCCTGCCAGACTCTTCATTATTCTGGCTGATCATGAGTTTTCTCCATCGCCTCCATTTATTCAGACACTGTTTAGTTTACTAATTTTATATTAACGTCAGTATATTACTTAATTGGTAATGGGCTAATTAACATTAGTGTGTTAATAGCCATCCTTCAGAATTCAAAATCTCAGTGCCAGCTCTACTTCTATCATAGCTGCATTTCAATTACAACCATCTCTCTTATCACTGATTTAAATTTTCAGATTTTCATGGGTTTATTTAAAGACCCACAGATCTTAAAAGCTTCTAAGAAGATACAGTTTATTTCAATAAGAAATTTTCCTGTAGAAAATACCACTAAGAACATGAAAGGATCTGCCTTAGAAAGAAGGGCAGGCTCTGCTTTGCAATTGCAGTACAAAATTATTTTTGAAATGTGGCTGTTGAAGTAGGAGTGTGCTACCACTACTGCAGAGTGCTGCAGAGCAGTGGGAAACAGCTGGAATATCTGTGATGAACATGCTGGTTTCTTTCAAAGATGAGGGAATCCCTTTGGGAGGGTTTCTTTATGAAACTCTTGATTGAAATAAGAGCTTGCTAAATTTCATCCCTATTTACACTGCAAAACAACAACAACAGGTAGATAGAGCTATATACTGTTTTACTCTTGTGGGAACTACATCCTTGAAGCAGCAGCACATCTAAAACTTTTAAAGCCAGCTGCAGTAAAAGCTTTCCAAAGTGGCCAGAGAATGTCTTCCTTTAACTGGTGGCACAAATGAAAGAGAGCAAATGCATCACAAATTCTTCCACCTGCTCCAGCTGAAGAAATAAACCACAGCAATCCTATTTTCCCAGGAGTAATTCAAGAGAATCCACTGGCTTTCAAGAGCAGAAAATGCAGCTAAATCAAGGAGTAGAGTTCTGTAAATGTAAAATGCCACAAATGGCAAAATGGCTTTTGGTTTAGAACCTGGCAAAGTTCCCTAATGTGTACAATAAAAGAGACCAGGGCTTAGGGTGTTTAATGAAACCATTCCTGGGATGGAACATTAACCTCATCTGAGATTTTCAAGAGTTTTCCAACATGACTGCAAGCTGTCCCAGTTTAATTGCTTTTGTCAACTTGAGGAGTTTATTTGAGGAATAGGAGATAAAAGTCCAGGATTTGCCCTATGTAAAACCAGCCATGACTTGGGTAACTCAGATCATTTTGTATGCACAAGACACAATTAGTGATATTTTAGATGGGTCTGGAAAATTACATTTGCTAACGCCTCTGACCCCATGATGGAAAACCCATCATTGCCAGTAAGTTTTAAAGGTCTGGAGCTGGTACACTAGGAATCCAGGGGTTCTGTGACCTCTATTAAAACTAAGTTTTAATGTCCTTAAACAATTAAAGCTCAAATATTATATGCCCATTAATGAACTTCATAAATATTTATAAGGTGCCACTAAAGTGTGTAGTCTAAAATGAGCGTGGGGAGACTTTCCCTTCATTTGAAAGGATTGTGTCCTAATTTGGAGGCTGTCTATTCCACACAGTTCTGTGTCCTTTTACCAGAGGAAATCAGAAGTAATTCCATGAATGCCAGCAGTGTTATACTGGTGTGGGAGCAGCACAACCCAAATACCTCAGTGTTCCACAGTGGCTTTGTTGGCTCCACTCAGGCTGCACTTTGGCACCAGAAGGGCTGGGCAGGACACAGGAAATACCAGGTTGCACTGTCAAGTTTAAATCACTCCTGCTTCATGACCAGGAGGGTTCTAACACTTTCAGGTGTTTATAGATGCAGTGAAATATTTAAGAGAGGTGTTTCTAGTGTGCTGTGTTTTATATTCAAACACTAAGAAAACCTTCTTCCACCTAAATCTGTGCCAGTGAAGCGAATGAAATTGTAAATGTCAGTGTAAAACTGATATCCCTGAGGGAACACATGTGTGGCAGAGTGATTTTAGCTCTGGGTTCAGTTTTAGACCCCTGTTCAGAAGCTTTATTTTAATAACTCCTCTCTGGCTGCAGCTGGGCTGCCACAAATATTTCCCTTGGATAATGTGATTTCTCTTTCCTCTGTCAAGCCAATGAACTCAATTGGATTAGGCCACTCATATTATTTGTATTTATCAGCATTGAGACATTCCTGCTTTTAGGAAGTTGGGAAAGTTGCTGATTAAGATGACTTGAAAAAAATATTCTTTCAAAGGAGTTAGTTTAGCCACTGGTTCATTGCACAAGAAGAAAAGGCTTTTAAAAGTTACCCTTGTTCTAGTGGTTTCCCAACATCTTTGTATTTTTCTACAAGTTTTCATGGACTCTTTCTTTATCAGTTAATTCCAGCTCTTGGATTACACTCATTATTTCCACCCTGATGGCCCATCAGTCCAGTGCCTCAAAACACTTGTTCTCCTTTTGATGGTTTCTGTCTTGTCAAGTTCTTGGCTGGCAACACAGAGCTGCATTGCACATTCATTAGGTTCCATTGCTTCTTTGAATACTATTGATACTTGCTGAAAACCTAATGTTTTTTCCTTTAAAATCTCTCACGAGAAATAATATGTATTTTATTATTATAATAATACATCTCATATATTTTATATACATTTGCTTTGTCTTGACTATTTAAGTTTTTCCCTCTGCAGCTGCCAAGTGGCAATGAGGAGTTAATAGATAATTGCATGTTTTTCCTCTGTCACAAGGCTGCTGCATCACTGCTTTTAAAGGGCAGCCCAGAACACTTCAGGGATTGCTTCCCAGTTTAAAGTGAGATGCTCTCAGTGAGTGTTTGGAAACCTGCAGCAGATGAGCAGGAGCAGCCCCCTGTCAGACAGCACTCTGGTGGTTTTTCACAAATCACAAGTCCTCTTGTAGGCTGATAGCAGATGGAGCTTTCCAATAAATATTTTTAATCACTGATTTTTTAGGCCTTGGTAGAGTTGCCTGAGTTTAGCCTTTGGCATGGATGCAATTTTAGAAAGGCAGAGAATATTCCTTACTGGGGAAAGGAGAACACATTTGCTGCTATGACAGAGGTCCCATTTTCTTTTAACTCCACAACAGATCAATAATCAGAAAATTTCATTTGTTTAATTTCTTCCTGGTGTACTTTCCTGGAGTATTTGCACGTGGAGAGGAGTTAATTTCATTGCTTTTGCCACTTCTGTCCCCTGAGCACTGCAGCATTAACCAAAGTTGCATAAGAGTTTCACTTACTGTACTCTAATTAAAACTCTACATATGCTGAGGTTTTAATCAGAGCTGACTAATCATATTTAATTTAAATGTCTTAATGGCTGTATTTTTAATAGAACAAGGGTACATTAGCTAATCCGGGTTTTCTTCCTACAGACAGAGGTGTGTCAAAATTTCTAAGGCTTTGATCCAAAAAAAGCACATTAACTCATAGATTAATCCAGTCAGTTAATAACTCCACTGAATTCAGTGATAATCTTACTTGCTTGAAATTTTAGTTCCATTGAAAGTGTTGTTGTCTCACCTTAATTGTACATTACATTTATTTTTTCAGGAGAACAACACAATTTTGGTGGAAATTGGTTATTTCCTGAGCCTCTGATTCTTGGGGACACAACAACATTTCTGCTTTTTTTGCTTTTGCTCTGGGTGCAGCCCATTCAGAGAACCCAAACCACTTCCCAGGCAGTGTGGGAATTAATTCCATCCAGGGCAAAGCAGGGCATGACTTACACCTCTAATAATGAGATAATGAAATGGCTGAGTGCATTTAAACCATAGTAAATGAGGGCAAATTTTGGCATTAATTTTGGATTCCACCTAAGAGAATTGTCTTCTTTTCATTCTCCCCAGATTGAAAAAGTATCTGAACTTTAACAAGGGCCCTTTTAAGGCATACAATGAACACCAAGCAGTTTCAGGGATAATTATAAAGCAGGAATAATTACAAAGTATTTTGAGTCATGAAATTTTTTGTTTCCTCTCTGTTTTGCCAAATCAGCATTTTTGAGGAATTAAAAAATGTTGACAAATCAAAAAAACTCTGAATTTTCTTGCCCAAGGCTGTCCTTTTCTTGTAGTGACGCAGTGCCTGGGAAACTGGAATAAAGCTTGTGAAAATTATTGTGTAAAAATACATTTAAAGTTTGATATTGCATCTAGTTTTCAAATCATCCTTAGATTCAACAGTTTCTCTTCCATGCAATCATTACAGGGCTGCTTTTGAAAGAGGCAATCACTGGTAGCTGTATTTGCAAGGTACATCCATATTTTTTGGCACCTCATTAAGCTGATGTATGATGTATTGCTTCACTACCCTCTGCATTTCATGGCTAACTTTTAAATTCCTGACCAAAAAATATTTTTTAAATGGAGCTCTGATATTTTTTTTCCTTACAACCAGCATGAAACAGCAGCAGGAAGATGTGTAACCCAGATAAGGGTGTTAAACCCTAACTCAGGTCTCCTTTCTGCCTGGGCTGTACAGAAAGACCTCCATCATTTGGAATCTTAGCACAACTGAAGTTTAGACAGAAAACCAGGTTAAGAATCACTGTTAAATGCATAGGAGAAGGGAAGTATGAAAACCAGTTTGCTTTTATAAGCTTTGAGCTGTGTCTTTGGCTGCAGACCTCTCAATAATAAGGAAATAAATCCCTATGAAAAGTGAGCTTGTTACATCTGTGCTGTCCTGCAGCTCTGCTCACTCCTTGGAATTTCAGGCAACTGCTGCCCTTAGCTTCTTCCTAAAGACATCTCAGAAATAGCCAAACACAGGGAAAAGTTGCAGTTTTAAATATCTGTTTTCTATGACTTCACAGCTGTCCCTAAACACAGAAGGGGACACAACTGCCATTAATTTCTCTTATCTAACCTAAAATGTTGACTATATTAATGAGATTAATTAGTCATTTAGAGGCTAAACAGATTAATTAGATGCTATCTTTTTATTTTCTGTGTGCTAATGAAAATTTTATGTGATGGTTTTGTTTAAAGTAACATTAACAGCTCTCCCACTTTAGGCATTATTTCATGAATTCAGTTCTCTATCATGTTATGAAAGGCTTTTAATCAGCTGGTTTCTAAGGGAGCCCTTTTCTTCCCTATCTGCTAAATCACATCCAGGCAGGCTTTTCTTCCAGACACCAAGAATTATTCAGGGGCTCTATCCATGGTTTTGTTTTGATAAATTCAGTTTTATTTAGAGAGGCATCTACATTCATACAATTCTGAACCCCTGACTGCAAGGACCACAGGCTCCTGCTCTGTTTTCTCAAACAAGCTGTTTTAAATCCTGTTTTGAAAATGTCTATCTTCAAAATGCATGCAGCTCTGAATTAAAGTTGTATTCAAGCATATCAGATATTCAGGAATGTATCACTGAGAACATAGTCAGAGGTGTTAACTTCCCAATAAATCAACAGGAACTGCCTAGAGTTTATGGAATGTGAATAACCTCAGAAATATTGAGATTACCTCCTAGAAAACACAGGAAAAAAGTGGCTGTGAAGGGTGTAAAAAGGCTACTGTTCCATTTTCTCATGAGAGGTAATAAATCCAGAGCTGCCAGTCTTTTTACACTGAGAGAATTCTAGAGACTTAATCCACAAATTACTGCATCTTACCAAGCCAGCCCATTGCCAGCCAAGCACAGCACTCATTACCTGAGCCCTTCCACTGAGCTTTTATTGTGATTACAGCACATTTACAGAGCAGCTTCATTACTTGTTTGACAAATACATAAAACACTAAAGGGAGTTCTTGCTGTTCTCCAAATGTCTGCAGCTTTTCCCTCCTGTTCCCAAAGCCAGGAGTGCTGGTGGAGGTGCTCCAGGAGTGCTCCATGACTCAGGGGGGCACCTCCAGCACCTCATCCTGGCTTGGCCATAAACAGATCTGACACCCCTTCATTCCATATGTGAGGAGTGAAACTCCCATTTAAACCTGGGGAAAACCCTCAATTTTTAGTAGTTAGAGTGTGACTCTTAGCAGTGGTTAGAGTGTGACTCTTAGCATGGCCTGGTGCCTTCTGATACAGAATGAAAATGATTTAATTAGAAGAATATAATTTCCTGTCAGCCTTTCACAGACAGGTGGATGAGTTTTTAATTCTCTCAATTTCAAGATTCTCTTAAACTGCAGTAGGTGAAAATCTAGTGCAATCACTGCTTCACCTTGAAGCTGCTCATGCAGACTCTCCATTGTTCTCTAACATCAGTACATGAAAAAATTGCAGCTACTGCTGCTGGTAGATTGATAACTATATCTTTCCAAAAGTGCTTGAGTGATGCATCATATTATCACATTGTAGTGCTCTTGGCATTAAATTCAAATATATTAACATCAGGATAAAATCATGAGTATAGATTTTTCCAAGAACAGGGGAGTAAGGACAGTCCCAGGGAAAAAAATGGGTGCTATCCCCAGGCAAGAAGTTTGAGAGACTGGAGAGGATTTTCACCTTGTTTCTCTTTCTTCCACCCTAGGGTTTTACTCAGTGTCCTTTGTTATGCTTTGCTTTTACTGAATTGCTTTCTATGATAAACATTAATTTTTTTTTCAGCATTCATAATTGTGAATGCTTAAGGATTCTTTTTTTTTTCTGTGCAGTTTACTCATTGAAGTGTGTAAAGGGGCCTTTGCTTTATGAGGTGCATTTCTTAAAACACTTTGAGGTATGAGAGAAGGTCTTCCTCTGATTCCTGTGGAAAAGGGTCTAAACCACATTCCTTGTGCTCCAGAGAAGTGCTCTCAGAGGGTTATAGGAAATCATTGAGGAGAGCTTTGAAATAGCTGCAGGGGTTTGTAAAATTAATTCAGCACTCACTGATTTGGAATGAAATGAAGATGTCCACAATTAAGTTTGCAGCCTACAGGTTGGAGTGCTCTCAGGGCAAGGCTGAGATTTGAGTCTGAGATGCATCTCAAAGACAGAGGGAATATTGAATCAGGTATGCAGTGGAATAGCTCCAACAGGAAAAAAAAATAGGATATACCTAATTCACTCTACTCTTTAACCCAAAATTTCTTGATGTCAGAGAGTTTGGGTCAGATGACAGTCCTGGCAGGGACTCCCTGCACTGTGCATTTATTCTGCAGCACAGACACCAAACCTCAGGTTTGCTTGTGGAGCTGCATTTTGCACAAAGCCTGGAGTCAGCAATTTAAGGAGCCATTATTTCTTTTGTAGGTGCCATTAATCTGACAAATTTACCTCGAGGCAGAATGTAATATTGTTTTCAGTCCAGTTTCTGATGGTTGAAGATTTGCCATTACAGAAAGTAGCACAAAGGGAGACAAATAAATGCCAATTTTTTTAGCATTGCACAGGTGGCACAGATATAGAGAGCCAAGACAATTCTTTTGAAATTAGCAAGACTGGCAGTGATCTAATCTGTGTCATGGCCAGGGGAGACTTGAGGGATGCCAGGCTGAAGTGTTTCTCAGAACCCTCATGGCACTGACCATGAGGATTCTCCATCAGCCCAGGGGAAGGAGGATCAGGAGGTCAGATTTTCTTTCCCTTGAGAGTTATTTTTTTATCCCTTTTCTGTAGTTTGAAGTTCTCTGGGCAGCAATGAAGTCTTTTTTACAGCATAGGGGTTTTATTTCTCATGCTTGTCATCTCCTTATGCAGCTCTGCAGATTTCAGGGATTTGTGCCCTGGTGCACTCTTCTAAGTTGGATTTGCTCCTCAGTGGGGAATTGAACCCTTTTCCAAGGGGTTATGTTCAAAGGGAAGACTGGAAATCTGTCCCAATTTAAGAAAAATGCCTCAGTCCCCCTCATATGCCACAAAATTAGCCAGGCAATCCTTAGCTCTTTCAAATGTTGTTAGAAAATTCATACATTAGCAATATAATCCAGTGTATGCTGTCCTTGTGATGGATGCCATGGAGTTAAGCAGTGTTATTAAAAGTGGATGAATCTGTATGGATTGTTCTGTGCTAGCAATAATATCACAAAGGTATTGGTTCAAAGAAACCAAATCCAGCCTGGAATTCACACATCGTTGAATGCATTGCCTCACACCTTTTCCTACTTACAATTTCTGGACACACAGTGAGCAGTCCCCAAGTTAGGTTTATCTGTTTCAGCAGTTTCAAACATGTCAGATAATGAGACCCTGATCAGATTTAAAACAGTCCCAGAACCAGAGGCACCCAAGAGCTATTTTAGAAAGCAGAGCTAGAAACATAATTACAAGGCAGGATAATGAACAGCACCTCTTCAATTTCCCTGTGGCCCTTGCTAAGAAATTAAATCAAGTTTTTACTGTATAAGCATGACTGAACTGTTAGAAATGGGAGAAAAATTAAAGTGTTATCTTGTAAACAATAGATACATAATGAACAGAGAATAAAAGAGAGAGCCATTGTAATGAAAAAGAAATGAGAAGTTTAATTGATTGTATAAGATTCAACAGTTAGAATTGGTACTAGAAAGATCCAGTCAAGAGTTTATTTGGAATGAATAGCCCTGAAAATTTGGAACTTGTGTGGGAATAGGTTTCTCTGATGTTTAAAGAGGGGTAATGTTGAAGCTGTTTCTTGAATCAGCACCTGCCAAAAGAGGAAGACAAGATCTCTCTTTGGATACACAAGAGAGAGAATATAAAACTTGTCAAAATCAAAAGAAATCTTTCCATTGGTGTCACCAGGCTCTGCATGAGGCTTTAACAAACAGGGCCCTCTGATTTTGGGATCAGTGTCATGTGGGATCTCACCTTGGTTTTCTGGAGGCACAGGAGAAGTTAGGCTGGTGGAAGAGCAATAAAAGGTTTTGCACAGCTGGGAGAGCAGCAGTGATTCCAAATTCTGAGCTCCACCCACCTCCATGTGCCTTGGTACTGATGGGGAGCTATCACCTCCATTTCATGTTAATCCTTCTGATGTCTAACTGGGTAACTGAGACCTCTTCAGCTGTAAACGTGAGCATGGAAAAAAAAATGACGGAATTTTTCTGTCTGCTTTTGAAATTTAGATTCATGGGAAATAATGGTGTTTCTATCAATGTTTATTCCCTGTTTTCTATAAAAAAATACAAAGCATCATTCAGATGTTTGAGCAAAGAAATGGAATATAAGCCTTGTGGATATTTTTAAAGCATCATTTCAGGTCCCAATACCTTGTTTTTCTGCAATCTCAGTGTGTCTCTGTGTTCTGTTTTGTTTAACTAAGTCAGTTTTTTTTCTGAATACAATGATTGTCAGCACTCAGCACCCCTGTTTCTGGAGTAAAAGGAGAAACCAACAATCAAATTGTGCAACTTTCCCAAACATGCCTAGAGGGGCCTCTTTAAAAGAGGATGAATCTTCAGCAAACAATTTATTGTTGCATTAAATGATGCTACAGACACCTGCTGCACAAAATCAGAGGGAAGAAATGTCATGTTTGTGGCAGATATCTTCTTTTAGCAGACTGGGTCCCTATTTATATTATGGGCTGTAGGAAATCCACAAACTTCAATACTAAAGAAATTCTCCTCTTACATCCTATGCTTAATTTAGTGATCTTAAAAGAAAGTACCTTTTTTCTTCAAGGCATTTACAATATTTTTATAATGACATTGCTACAACTGACTCTTTTCTTCTCCCTTGTGGGCAATTTTTAATTATTTTTGTGTGTGTGTGAAAGCTTGAAGTTTTTCCTCTCTAGCTACTGCTCTAACCCCATTTTGGAATATGTTCTCTGTCTTCAGTAACAAGCTTAAGAAAATCAATATTCCAGCATTTATCACAAGCTAGAGAAGAAAAGCCCTTAATCAAAGACATTTAGGCGTGCCTGTGAAGGTTACCCAGCACATTCTGACAGACTGCCCTTCACACATTCCACTGCTCACCCATTTACCCATCCCACATGCTGATGAGCCTGCCCATCTTACAGACAAATGAATGATTGAGCCTGTTCCATTACAGTTAATATCTCCCTGAGACATGGGTCTGCTGGGCAAAAATTGTACACTTAGGAACTTTCTGAAACAATAAAGTTGATCCATTTTTGAGCCAGCTTTTCCTGCTGAGCTAATTCCTGAGCAATTTAGTTTTGCTGGTGAAATCTGCTGTCTGAAAGGGGAAGCTGGCAGATCTGTGCAGGGCAGCACAATCAGCTGCACTTGCAGATGGAGCACAAACTCTCTGCAGAGCCTGGTGGGATTTGCATTGCTGAGTTCAGGGTAAAGGTGTTTGTGTTCACTTCCAGGCTGCAGCCTTTCCTACACAGCAATCAGTGGAAGAATGATTGTGTGGCTGCTACTGGTTCAGCTGGGCAAGGGAATCTCACTTGTTCTGGGATGAAAAAAGGAAGTTTCTGCTGTGAAAAGCAGTTATAAAGGCTCAGAGTCACTTTGAAACTACCACTTGCCCAGTGCTCTGTAGCCAGCTGAGGGTCTGTAAGCTAAGAACAAACTCAGCTCACAGAGGAGAAAAGGCAGCTGAAAGAAGGAGCTGCAGCAATGTCCATGTGTGAAAACACTGCCTGCAGATGGAACAGCACCTCTGGAATGATTCTGAATCTGACCACAAAAGGGTGAGCAGATCCTGTTGGGCAAAGAGAAAAGGCACAGACACAGAAATGGGAGTCACTGAACTGAACAAATGTTGGGCAGTTGAGAAGGATTGAGGGAGTGCAAGTCCCTGGGCTGACAGTGTTTGCACCTGCAGTGATTCCCTGGACACACAGCCTGTGCTCTGACCTGTCCCCAGTGCCCCTGGAGGAGTGCATGTTTAGGTGTAACGTGTATTTCAGGAGCTGCTTCACAAGCCACAGTCTCATCCTTGCAGGGCAGGAAACACCGAATGTTCAATATTTGTATTCTATTTAAGGAGCCTCATTTGCTTCTAGATCCCCTTTCTCAGGCAAGTGTGTTTCTGGAGGGAAGCAAAATCAGTTTTGTCATTAGGGATGGATCCAGGAAGCCCAGAAAGGTGCTGGGAGATGGGAGCTGAGCTGAGGTCTGAGATGGGAGCTGAGGTCCCTGACACCCTGCTGTGACACTTCAGACCCACAGCACAAGGACAAGGAGACATCACCAAGCCTGCACCCAGGTTTTTGCAAAATTAAGGACATAATGTGAGGCATTTCTGTCCCAGATTCCTTGGCCTTGTTTGGAATTCAAGAAAGGACTCAGGATGACGCCCCCTGAATTTACAAGCTGTTCCTCAGTTTCTTCTTGCTAGGCTAACAAAGTGCTATGGAATGAAAACTGAAAGCTAAAATATCCCTCAGCCTGTATGCCTAATTTTTACACTGATGATTTATGTGTGAGCTTAACTTCATAATTATCCTGTTTAAGGGCATTGCTGGGTTTCTAAATTAAGACTGATGGCACAGCTGAACAAGTAAAGGTCATTCCTTGATGCATTAGCTCTTTGTTGATGAACAATTTAACACAAAAATACTTTGTGTTTAGCATGAAACCTTTCTCATGAAAATCACATCCCACTGCCTGTCTTTATAAATATTAATTCACCAAATGCACGGGATTTGTGTGGGTCCTGACAGCCTCTGTAGGGCTACTGACAAGCCAGTCAAAAAGAAAAAAGTACAAAAATAACAAAGGTGGTAAAATTTACCCAAGGTGTCCAAGGGCATTAAGACACATATTTAAATATAGGATTCTACTGAGTTGCAGAGCATAAGGATCAAGTTAAAGACAATGAGAAAATGGAACAGCCAGCAGTATAATCAGATCTTGAAATTCACATTGTGGGTGGGAGTCCTTCTGAAAGGGCCTGGGATAAGATAAAACTGCAGATTAAAAAATATTCTAAAAATATTAGAATCATCAAATCAAAACTGCCAAACAAAATCCTCCCAAACCTACAATCAAATTATGGTTAGACAGTTTGTGAAGAAAAGCAGGGACTACATGGAGAGCCTTTGAAGTGAAAAAGTAGAAGAACAGGCAAGAAGAACTGCAGGAGTAATGAGAATTCAGGCTGGAAGAAGGCACATCTTTTACAGCAGGAAATCAGGAGAGGTTTTTGAATATCTGGTCTGTTCTGTGAGGAGCTAAGACAAAACCTTCCAAGCAAATCAATAAACTGAAGCAGATGGGACCCAAAGGGGCAAAGGTACTTGGAAAGATGAGCTGCAGAGCTGAAGGAATTGCCAGGGAAGTCTGAGGGAACAACTGAGCTGATAAATTGAAGCAGCCCAGCTTGCAGGTACAGCACACAAAGCCAGCCAAGCTGGGGATCCTGCAGACAGGAGATCACCAGGGGACAGAAAGTCACAAATCCTGCTGCTGAAGGATCATCTGAAGGAAATTCTGAACCTTGTCAAAATATTGTCTTGGAGGGAAACTATTCCCCCAATTCCCATGGAATAAACCCCTGGAATTTGCATTTATCCTGCTGGCACCAGGCTGAAAAGCTGATGTGCTTATCAATATACTGGCCCCTTCTTTCCTAGCTGCTTTGTTTATTTATTACCCTCTTTATATGTAGACCTGAAACTGAACATGATGGGAAGGGGCAGAGGTTTGTCTTCCTCTTCACAGGAATACAAAATATCCCTGTCCCCTGGAGCCCAGCACACTTGATCCTGAATGACAGCCACTCAGTCCAAGCAGCAAATAATTCAAATGAGGCATCTTCATTTGCTGAGGTTCTCCTGGTATGGAAAGGGAACTCAGAGTACATCCCAGAGACTGCAGCACCTCTTGACTTGCTGTCACCTTTTCTTAGGTGCTTTGCTCTTATACAGCAGAATCCAGCCATGCAAATCTGAGTGCAGTGACTGGAGATTTTCCTGCCCTGCTTAGCTCCTACGAAGTCCCTGACTCTGCCAATTCTCAAAAGAATTTGCAGCTTGGAAACAGATTCTATAAAACATTTATCTGGATTCAGGGAGATCTGTAGCCACTGTACAAGTTACAGGAAAATCTTTGTAGAGCTGGATTGTTAATTTGAACCAAAGAAAAAATAAATCAGAAGGTGCAGAGGGGTTTTTCAAAATAGGAACAGGCAAATACTAGAAATAAGCAGAGGTCATGCATTTCAAGGATTAACTGGTTAACCACTCTAAACATAATGCTGGTTCTTCATCTCTGTTTGAAGAGAGCAATGAGTTCCCAGCTGAAAAAATCAAAAGGGTTTTATTTTAATGACCTTTAAAAAAATATTTTCTGTGGGTGCTGCACACATTGTAGTGTGGCAGTACAGAAAAGCTGTAGCTAGATTTGTTGGATTATGATTTCAATTAGATTTCAATGCTAAATCTTGTCCTTTCTGAATTTGGGTCTCATTTACTGCTTTGTGCACTTTGATTACAACAGACTAAATCTGCATTCCATATCAATTTGTGCATTCAATAATAACACCTTGAATACATCTTTATTAATCCGCAATTTGTTAATTTAAAAAAAATGCAGTTACTTTATTTACATTAAATTATATCTGGTTCTGCTCCTGTGTGTTGTGAGCTCCATATGCAGAATACAGAATGTTCTCCTGGAATTTCAGCAGTGAACTTTGGCTGTGGGATTAACTTTTAGTGTTATTCTAAAGCACTGTTTGTGCCTCACTGACACAGTGATGGTGTTACTGAGGGCTGAGCTGGCTGCACAAATTTATGTACTTCCCTTTGAACAGCAGAAAGGTGGAGCAGCCTATAAATTCATGGTGCTGAATTTATTAAATTCTTTTTTGAGGCTCACTATTACACCACAGAGAGCAATTTAATTATTTTATCAATTTATAGTTTAGCTACTGAAAAAACCCATTGCATAAACCCAAAGCTACCTTGTTATGACATACAGGGATCAAAGCATTTGGAGCTTACAATAACAAAGAAATCTCACTTTAAACATTTTGTTTGATAGCACAAAAGTGATATTTCCAAGCTGTTCTCAGACTACAGAAATCTTGAGCATGCTGTAGCAACCATTGTATTTTTCTCTGTCCACAGCATAGCTAGGGCTGGGAAGCAAAGATTTTCTTTGAAATTTTATTTGTATTTTTTCACTGCACTTCAGGAAATTATATTGGTCCTTGCATTTGTTTATTTTGATTATTCTACAGGGAGTTTACACAGCTGTTGCACAAACAAAATCAGCTTACATTTCCATCAAATATTACCCATTTTAATAACATTTTTTACCAGCAATCAAACTACATAAAAATTTAAATACTTTCTGAATTTGAGTATGCAGCTGTAAGTTTTATGCCTGGCTCTGATGTGAGGTGATCCAGGTCAGGGTATCTTACCACTCCTCTAGTGAAAGATGTCATGATTTATTCTCTGTGTTAAAATCTCTTGTTCTTTCGAAATTATTAAGTTGACATCTAATCTCTGAGTTAAAATCTCTTTAGAAATTATTTAGTTGACATTTTCTGTGGATATGAGACTTCTATGCACCATATTTCAAAGCTTTACTACAGAATAAATGCAGTTTTGAGACTGTCAGGGTGTAGTTTCAGAACTGGATTCTCTGTCTCAAGGGGTTTTTTTTTGCTTGACCTCCTCCAGCTGAGAGTTTCCTCCAACCTCTTTGAGCAAGCATTATCATTCATGGTGTCCTGCATGAGTCACCAGACCAGAAATGCACCCTCCAAAAATTAAATGCTTTGATTCCATTGGAAAAGTGAATTAACTGCAGGTTCCCCATGGGCCAGGAAATGCCAGCAATAACTCCAGGGTGATGGTGTGGAAGCAGCACCAAGAGAAGGATGGGATGGCTCCTTCTGGTAGCAGAATAGGGTTGGAGAGGCTCCTTGTCTTCTGAGATGGCTTTTGAGCCTTTGCACATTGGAGAGGCTCCTTGTTGCCTTCTGGGATGGTTTTTGAGCCTTTGCACATTGGAGAGGCTCCTTGTTGCTTTCTGAGATGGCTTTTGAGCCTTTGCACATTGGAGAGGCTCCTTGTCTTCTGGGATGGTTTTTGAGCCCTTGAACATTGGAGAGGCTCCTTGCTGCCTTCTGAGATGGTTTTTGAGCCCTTGCACATTGGCTGCCTTGAAAATGTGGCTCACAGACCTGTGGTGGTCACATCATGGGGCCTTCTTTGGACCTGAGCATGAGAGAGCAATTTAGAAGAATTCCTAGGCTGTGCACATTGTTTAAAACAGAGGTTTTGGTGTCATTTGGAGGGAAAAGCCTGATCCAAATGTCTTTTCATATGTTGCAACTTCTTCCCTGCTCTGCTGTACCAGCAGATATGGTTCTAAAGATGCGATTTTTTATCTGCTGCCCCAAACCTGCAACATTTAGTGCCTTAGCAAAATCCCCCTCCTGGGATCTGTGCCAAATATTTAAACTCATGGACCTAATCTGAAAGATCTGAAAGAAAAAATGAGTTAACATTTGGATTTGTGGAAACAATATTTAGCTGGTAATATTGTAGCTTCTATGGGTATAATTTTGCATGCACAGAGCAATGAGTCAAGTTGCAAAAAAGAGGTTTCAAACATAATGAGACTTTGGCTCAACATATATTATTAATTCTGTAGATATGAATACTTGTTTTGAATAATTCATGTCCTCTGTTCATTTTTGTGGGATCCCTGTGTTTTCTGAGAGAATCTCACTCCCTGGCAAGGGAGGGATGAACAGAACAGAAGTTCACAGGTGGAAAATGATCAATTATTGCAACCTTGCAGATCTGAGCTGCTGCTGGGGAAGCCAATAAGTGAGGTGCAGGACAAAAACCCATTTGGAACCTTTAGGCAGCTCAATATGTAATTCTGGTAATATTACAGAGTTTTTTAGCTCCAGTTTCTGCACTGATTTATCAGGCTAAGAGATTGTAGTTAGCTATGGGAGAGCTGCATCTGTTTTTCTTCAGAGCTACATCCTTAATTGCCTTTCTGCACAATGTATTTTTGTCTTTTGTAAGAGAAGCTGCTGTTTTCTGCAGGAGAAGTTTGTCAGGGTGGGTGAGGGTGGCTGTGGAGCAGGTGCTGTGGATCAAGCCAGGCCTGGGCACCAAGGAGCTCCCAGGGAGCTCCCAAGGACAGGGACTGGTTGCAGCAGGGTCTGGGAGCTCTCCCAGTGGGAAGAGACATCCCTGGAGCTGGTCCCAAGCCTCCCCTCCAGAGGGGATGTGCTCAGGACCCTCTCACATTTCACCAGGAAAGAGGAAAATTTCTTCTTTTAGTCAAAAGTCAAATACTGAGAATCAAGCTACAGGAATTTATATTCCATGAGCCAAATAAATTCCTTTTCTCTTGCTTCCCCACTCCTCCCTGCACTGTCCTGGACCATTCCACCCCCTACTTGTGAGAAAAGGTGCCTGTGGTGAAAATACAAAAGAATCCAATCCAAGCTTCTGTGTTCCAAAAATTTCATTATTTTTAAACCAGTGCCATAATTTATGGGTAGCTGTGGGACAGGAGGGTGAATTTTAGCATTAATCTCATGAAAGATGGATTTGCTTCACGCTACCCATTCATCTTTTTGAGCATTGCCCTATTTTACCCTTTCACTTGGAGGCTGTCAGGACTAAGGGAAAAATTCTATTCTGGAAAAGCAGAATCAAAAAGAATTAGGTAACTCTTAGGCATTGCCAGGGTGGAATGAAGGGCTTTTCAAGGACCATCAACATATGAATAGGATTACCTTGGATGCACTGCTGACCAGACATATTTTTAGCCTTTGGCAGAGGAGAAAGGAATCTCTGAAAACAGCAGGACTGCCACTCAGAACGTGGGAATCACTTCAGAGAAAATTACAGAGGGGGAGCTGAAACTTTTGGAGAAGGGGACAATCTTATGTATTTAATTTTTTCCCTTCTTATTTAAAAATCATAAAATAACACCTTCCAAATGAGTGACAAACAAAACTCTGCATGGTGCCACTGCCTATTTGTGATGCACTGATTTTGAAAGGAAGAGAATTATCCTCATTTGGGTCAAGCCTGGGGTCCTGGTGAGAAATCAGGGCTGGGAACTGAGCAACAAGTTATGAGAAGCAGAGATTGCCTAGAATCTAAAACTGAAATGGTGCCCCTGCCACGGGAGAGATTGGCTGCTGTTACAAATGGCAATCTTCAAAAGGAATTTTAGCTCTCTTCTGGAATTCTCCTCCTTTTGCAGCAACACTGAATCATTCCCACTGATTTCTGAACTAAGCTCTGTGTGCTTAAAATAATCTGCTAAAATCTGTGACAAAGCAGAATTCTCCAGGCTTGGCTGCATCCCCTATCAAGATATTGTAAATCAGTTTAAAGGGCCTCTTGTAAGTGCAGTGTCACTCTTAGTGCCAAGTTCATGAGCCTAGGTGTCACAAAACAGACATCTAAGGACCTGATTGAATACAATCCATGCATATTTTTTACTGTGTTTCACAAAGGGATTATTTTTAAGCCTGACTAATGAATGTTGTCAGACTAGCTTAAAACAAGGCAGAAGTGAAATAATAATAAAATAAAAAAAGACAAAATTAGAAAGCATTTTAATCCTCATGGGAATTAAAGCCTTAAATATTTTAATTAACTTCTGTTCATCTGCCTTTATTTTTGTTTTTTTCTGAATAGCATTATAGTCAGCCATATCACCACATATGGACACCTCATCAAGAGATTTATCCCATCATAAAATCTGAATAGACAGCATGGTTCCTCTCTGAAAGTGCTGCTCTTCTACACTGACTGCAAAGGGAGTGTAAATGAACATCTTAAATTACACAACTATGAAATGCAAAATTAAGGTGAAATGAATATCATGTTGAATTCAGATTTTTGGATAAATGTTCAGAGCTAGGGTTTGTTTAAGATCCCAATTTCTAGGAAAGTCAGCTGGGCTTAAATGAAAAATTCTTTTCAGAAAGACTCTTTCTATACCTGACATCATTCATTAATTCTTCCCTATTTGTACTCTGACTTGCCAATATGGACATAAAATTTCTGGACCAGCACTGTTCTTTTTTATATCAACACCATATTAGACAAAACCATTGATTTAATTTTTATTCTCCAATAGCTGTTTGTAATAGGATTTATAAATAGTGTTAAATAGAGTGCATGGCAAATTTTCATGTTGTACTTATTAGCTTATGAACTGCTGTACAGTCTCTGATCTGATACAGTATGGAAATGAAAACAAAAAGAAAAACCCAACAAAAAACTGAATAAAGGTTTGAGGCTGGTTTTACTCTGGATTTCTGTAGCACAGGAGTTGAGTAGGTTTGACCAAATATAATTTATAAAGTAGCAGAAGTTGCTAGGGCAAGACACTCCACAGAATTTCCTGTGAAGTCCAACTTGTAAAAGAGCATAAAAGGGACATCATTTGCTGTAAAATGTGAGCTTTTCCCAAAAAGATTCCTGAAATGTGAGTGGGTTAGTGCAGGAGGGAACAAAAAATAGTTTAGCAACTGGTA
Organism: Serinus canaria; assembly: GCF_022539315.1. Classification (NCBI taxonomy): domain Eukaryota; kingdom Metazoa; phylum Chordata; class Aves; order Passeriformes; family Fringillidae; genus Serinus; species Serinus canaria. Next base: position 30,066,241 of record NC_066320.1, read on the forward strand.
AAGCACTATAGGTAGGTTGCTTTCTTTACTGGTGCATTTTCAGACGTGTTAAATGTTGGAAACACTGAGGAGAAAACACCTACATAACTTTTCTCCTCCCCTTTCCCTGAGTCCCATGAGTGTGAAATGAAAGCAATTCTTCAGTGTATTAAAAAAAAATCGATTCTTATTTGAAAAGTCAAATAGGAACACACTTTTTAAAAATAGTGGCAGCCTCTTAAACCCCATTCATTGACACAGATCTGAGGGGTCTCAGTAAGGAATTAAGTTATGAGCACCTGCAAGAGGCTTTTCTCTGAAAACACCAACAAGCCCTGAGCCCAGGGGCACTGAGGAAATATTGAAAATGTGCTTACTGTAATCTGCAGCCTCTAATAGGGCGAGGAAGAGGCATTGCCCACATTCCCTCCTGCAGCCACCCAGGAGATAAATCAGCCAAGGAACACGGCTTGTTTGTGCTGCTTTTTGTTGACTGATGTTTTATACTGCACTGATCATTAAGCACAAGGCACCAGAGGTGGATCTCATAAAAAGAAGTAATAGGGATGTATTTTTTTTTTCTCTGTGGAAGAAATCCAGATGATTTAAAAAGCCCACGTGTTGCTTGCAGCTGCCACATGCAGTTTCATGACCAAGCAGAGGATGCCATTTATAATTGGCATTAGAGCTCATTAGAGCAGCATTTGCTCTCATCTTCTTTCTGGGATTTGGACTCCAAATCCCAGGGCTTTAGCTAAACCTCTCTGAAAGATTCCCTCTTGTCTCCTGAGCCACTTCTGACCAGTCACTTTAACCTCTCTCTGCACTTAAGTGGCATTTTCCCTTTTGCAGAGGAGATAAAGGTGGTTTTTGTTTATGCTGTTCTCAAACAGGTGTCTGGACTAACATTCCTGTTTTTTCAGTTTTTTGTTTTGTTTTTTTTTTATAGATGATCCACAAGATCTGTATAAATCCTTCAGAACTCCTTCCACTTTTGTTCAGCTCAGTTTTTGCTGCAGATACAATACCAGACACTAACCAAGATATTTACATAAGGTTAGATGGAAAAGAGGTATTAATCTGTATATACCACTGAAATATCTCATTTTCTGTCTGCTTCTTGGCTCTTCTCCACTAGGAAAGGGTTCTCCTTTCAGATTTGAACAAAGCACAAAACAAAACACAGGCAGCCCAATTATAAATGAGGAGAAGCATTTGCTTTTCACAGCCTTTAAATCATCACTCCAGCTGTCTCAGACATCTGTTTTAGCTCTCATTTGGTCAGCAGGTAAATACAGGAAAAGGGATTTTGAGAAGTAGACTATGAATGAACAAGAAACATTGTCTATCATCTCCCTCTCTGGTACCTTGCCTGCTTTTTGTGGAAGGGTGGATGGAGTCAGCAAAGCACCATGTCACAGGAAAAGGGTGTGAAATGTGCCCAGCCAGGGAATATCTGCTGGGCACCCCAGGGGAGTGATGAATTGCCCTGGGGGTTTGGAAAATTGAAAGCCTGAGTGGATGCAGAATCTTTTACTGCCCAGTGCCTGAAGCTGTGCCCTCAGTAGTGCATTAGCACCAGCTTGATGCCTTGTGAAGGCTGACCTAGAACAGAAGCTGGACAGAGCTGAAGAATAAAGCAGGGATTTATTCCAAGGATCTCCTCCATGGATCCACCTTGGGCAGCACCAGAGCCCAGCCAGGGCTGCACCCAAGATGACCCAAAATGGCCCCAAAATGCCCGGCCGGGCGCGGGGTCTCTCCCTGGGATCAGCTCTGCTCCATTCCCACCTTGCAGTTCATTGTCCCAGCCCAGCTTTAGCCCAGGCACTCCCACCCTGCTTGTTTTTCTCTCTCCAGCCCACGGGGTTTGTGCTCCTGGGCTGAGATTTGGATCATTTGTCCTTGGTGCCCAGCTGGAGCAAGAATTGTTTTGTCTCCCTGCTCTGTGCACAGAGCTCACCATCCCCAATATGAAACCCAGACCCACACACTAAAGCAGCACAGAATCTGAAAAATAGAAAAGCTAAAACCTGAGGCATCAAGCTTTGTGAGAGAATCTCCAGACCACTGCCCCTTATCACATTTTGGTGGTGTCCTTGTGTCTCAGCACAGGAACTGAGTTTCATTTGGATGAAACTAACAGGAGCACCCAGCTAAACCATAAACTGGATACTCATCTAATGATCTTTTTTTAAATTAAAAACTCATCTCATGAGTGCTCTCCCAGACATTCAGTCCAGTGCACCAGCCTAGGCACAGTCCAGAACAGCCCCCAAATACACAGACACTGAGTGCTCAGCACAGTTTCACACTCAGACCCCACTCCTGGCAGGCTGTGCTCCCTACAAACACAAACCCACATGTAACACGTGCCAGAAAGGTTTGGAATATTGCTCTGTTTGCAAAACCTTCCCCCAGCACTGCTCATGAAAAGAGCTCCAGGACAACAGACAGATCAACACAGAGGCTAAGCAGGTTTTGCTCTGCTGGGATCCCCTTTATTTACCACAGAACTTCTTTTTCTCTCTTCCAGGCTCCACTGATATAATCACAGCTGAAAGCACAGCACCTTAGCCCCAAGATTTTCCAATTTTGTCTGATCCTGAAATGAATAATTTGTGAGTTTCTGAGCCATCTCCTTCTTTCCTTCTCAAGAAATGTTATGAAATACAAAATCATTTCAGCATCCCATGAAGTTCCCACTCCATTTTTTTTTAAAATTGATTTCTACATTTAATTGCACCATTTTGCAGGGATAAAATGTGTTTTGTGCAACTCCATCTCCCTGTGGGACATTATTCTCCTCCTTCTATGACAGCTTTCAGAGTTTTTATCACTTTGCCATGATGCAAAATTCTGCTTCTTTTGCAGGGGCAGCCTCCCATCTGCTTTGCTATTGGCACTCAGAGGCAAAACACAGATCAGGGGCTGGGGGATGTTGAAAAAGGGAGGAAAAGCTGAATGTTTTACTGTAATCTCCCTTTATTAGACGTGAGATTTTTGCTGTGCAAGCAGAGGAACTGCCCCTCTTCCCTGTGTCTATGCCAAGAGCTGCCAGCTTGGGAAGAGGCTGGGAGTTCATAGAGGAATCTTTGCTTTGGTGAATTCTATATTTTTGTGGAAAACAATTTCTTTTTTTTTCTTTTTTTCTTTTTTTCTTTTTTTCACTGTGAAAAAATTGATTCTGCTGTTTGGCCTTGCACGAAAAATAAAAATAGGTTTCCCAGTAATGAGATCCTTTCAGTGAAGTAATTCATTGAGTCTAAACTCTTCATTTTCCAGTTTTCAGAGAGACCCTTCAGCTTGTTATTTCAACTGTTTTTTTGAAACAGAGAGGAATTTTGAAAAAAAAGTAATTAAATTTACTGAAATTATACATTGACCACACATGAATTACAAATTCTGCTTTACATTTTTATGTGTCTATTTAATAGACACGTAAATTTATTATAAATTGCATCCACTTTTGACATAAGCTCTAAGATTCCTTGGTGTAAATACTTTTAAAATATGGGAATATTTGTGTTCTTTTTTCACAGGTCAGACTTCTGGCTGGGAAAGCTCACCCAGAACTCAAAATCACCTTGGGAGGATCTTGGCTCCCACTAAAGGTACTTGATTTACTTTGAAGACAGATAAATTACTGGGGAGAGAACCCAGATCTTTTGGAATAATTACAGAATTTTGATTCTAAAGGATTTTAATTTTGGTTTGAAACAGCACTGAGTGTCATTGCTGCCTTTGCTCTAACAGAGGCAAATGAAATGCAAGTTTTTGAGAGCACAGATTACAATGTTTGCCCTGGCAGTGATTTTAGCACAGATATGTTGCAGGAAATAACAGTAAATGAAATAATTGGTAGCTTTCCCATATGGCATGACAAGCTTTGATTCATTCAACAGTTTGAGCTAATAGTTTCATAATAGATATATATGCAAAGGAGTGTTATGATTCATTCTGTAATATTCAAGTTCTTTAACATTTATGCAATTCTTTTAATGATTCCTAAGAACTGCTGTTCTTAGGCTGTGGTGCTTTGGTTAAGAGCTGTTATCTTCATCTCACTTTAGACTGTGATGGCTTTTTGTGCTTTGAAATCAATATTTTCTTCAAAGGAAAAAGAGTTTGGTTTGGTTTTTTTTTTTTCTGTCCCTTTCATCTTGTAGCTGTTTTGAAAAAAATAAAACCTATTTTGAGTAAAGAAAGCATTCTAAATTTTAAAGTATTGATGTAAATACTGCAAGGTGTTGGTGTAACAGAGGTGCCCATTGTGCACAGGACTGGTTTTGTCTCTTGAACATCAAAAGTGTCAGACTGCTGCAGCAGGGGCTTTGTGAAGGAGCTGGATGACACAATTAAAGTTATAAAGCATAATGGCAACATCCAGTTTCAGCTCAGGAGCTGAACTTCAGCCTTTTTCACTCCCTCACTCTCATTTTTATCTGCATGTATCATCATTAGCATCTAAACAGAGCTACGATTTTTCAAGAAATACCCGATTTTGATTCCTTTGTATTTTTCTGTTGGCATTTTTTTATCCAAGGCACTTTACACTTCAAAGAGTGAATCAGACACTTTAAACAACCAGGCTGGCTGCTCATACATTTCCTGAGCCTTATTTGCTGTCTTAGATACAAAATAAGTTGCTGCAATAGGTTTATTGTCAAGAAGGAAAACTCCTGAAGCTTTAGCTTTACTTTTCCATTCTCCTGACAGGAATGCAATTTAATATTGCTCTGATTCTTTGGATGGCTTGAAAGGCACAGAAAATTCAAAAGGAGATGCAGCTCTGTGCCAGAGTTGGGAAATATGGATTTCTCCCTTGCAGGAACTTGTGCTTGGACTCCTTTCCATCCTGAGCCTGAGACAGGGGTCAGTGCTGGGGTAATTTTGGGGCTCAGTGATCTTTTCCAGCCTGAAAGATTCTATGACTCCATGGTTTGGATCACCATTACTACAACAGCTTGCACACTCCTAATTTTTTGAAGATTTAAGTCCTCCAGCACAGAAATTCCCTTTCAAATTATTCCTGATAAACCAAAGTTACAAATTTTACTTTCTCCCAGGTCTGTGAAGATCATATTGCAGAAAACCATTGTGTCCTCATTTACTGAAAGAAAAATTCTGAGTAAATATCCAGTGCTCCTGACCTGTAAGGCCTTGCAGATGAAAAAAAATGTGCCTTTTATGCCTATAAAATCACATATTTGTTCTGCAGTATTTGCTAAGTCTTTTTATCACTATATTTTCACAGCTTAAAGTCAGATGATATCATGCTTCTTTTATCTCTCCATCTTGTACATTTATATTTAAACCTTGTAAACTCAGGTCTTAGTGCCATTCTCAAAAGGCACTAATTAAAATTTACAATTGTTGTGTCATAAAACTGCACTAATAGGTGGAAACATTCCAGTACTTCAGAGTCCACTGATGATTCAGTGGTTTGCCCACAAGCAGCTTGTCAAACTGCAATTAAAGACTGCAGATTTCATTAAAAATAAATATTTATACCCCCACACCATAACAAATATACCTTGTGATATTTTCTTCCTGGTACATCCAGATGCTTCCTTCAAAAGCAAGGAAATAATAAACCCAAACAAGTTTTCTGGGCCAGGATCTAAAGGACCTAGTCCTGAAAGCATGGATGGGAATTTCCAGCCCAAATCCATGGATTGAAAGCAGCATTAAAAGAAATCACAAGATTATTCCCTTATTCAAAAGTGGCCTTCTCCACTTCACTGCTAAAACCTTTGTTTGCAACTCTAAATCTCAAGATCTCCTTTTCCCCTGCCTCTGGCAGGATTTAGAGTCAGAGCCTTTCAACTGCTCTTTGCAGTTGCAGAAAATTGCAAATGAGAGCAAGTCATTGTCCCTTCAGAAGTCAGGAGAAATTGAGGTTATTTTGGGATTATATTGATGAGACAACGCTTTGATATTTTTGTACCACTGTGAATCTCAACTTGTCTCCATTCCAGTGCTTGAGCATGAGGAGGAACACTCCTATTAATTATGTTAATGCCAGCACTGAAACATCAGCTTGCAATTTAGCCCTTTTCTCCAGCAGGACCTAAAATGCTGTTCAGTAATGATGTTTTGATTATGCACAAGAAAGAAGATGGGGCTGGGGGAAGATGGTAACTCTTTGAAGGAAGAAAAAAGCAAAGAAGATTGAGAAAGAAGAAGACGAAGAAGAAGACGAAGAAGAAGAAGAAGAAGACGAAGAAGAAGAAGAAAAAGAAGATGAAGAAGATGAAGAAGAAGACAAAGAAGAAGAAGACGAAGAAGAAGAAGACGAAGACAAAGAAGAAGATGAAGAAGACGAAGACAAAGAAGAAGAAGAAGAAGACAAAGAAGAAGAAGAAGAGAAGAGAAGAAGAAGAAGAAGAAGAAGAAGAAGACGAAGAAGAGACGAAGAAGAAGAAGAAGAAAAAGAAGAAGAAGAGGAAGAGGAAGAGGTCAAAGAAGAAGAAGAAGACAAAGAAGAAGAAGAAGAAGAAGAAGACAAAGAAGAAGAGGAAGAAGAAGAAGAAGAAGAAACATGAAAAAGATTTTAAAAAATGACAGAGGATGAAAACTAAGCATAAATTAACTTTTTGTTTGGCTCCAAGGATGCATTAATTCAATTGATTCCACCTGAGTATAGGAGACTTGGATGCAATGCCAGTTCCCAAAAAAACATATCCATATTTAATGCCTGTTGGGCAAAATGGGGATCCACAGTTTTGGAACCACCTAAAAAATTATAAAGTTATTTTTTTCATTTTTTTCATTATTTTTCTAAAGTTAACCTTCCGTTTCCATGTATGCAAATAATGGATAGTTCAAGTCCACTATTCAGAAAACACTCAGTATTTTTTACTACCAGAAAAAAACCCATGAGAATATGAATCCTAAGAGTCAAAATTTACAAGACTAAAAGACAAAATGAAAAAGCTGAGGATCCTAAAAAAAGGGATTATTTAAAAATTTTAATACTTAGAAACTAGTCAGATGTGTTCATGTATAATTTTTTTTGCCTTTTTTTTTTTTTTTTTGTCATATCTAACACAAATCTAGGAAAACTGATTACTCACCACATTTAGAAATCATCATTAACTACACTGGGGACCAAAGAATGATGAATTCAAGAAGAAAATGTATAAATAGATGCTTGAAGGTATTGGGTTTTCTCATGTCTTTCTCTAAAAGTAGTAATTCTCTTTTATTTGCACTCTTCTTTTAAATAAAAAATTCAGTAGGAAATGGAAAAAAATATACCTCAGAATACTCAGGGTAGTCAATCTAATATTAAAAAAAAGAGACTTATTTCTTATTTTTCAATGTGTAAACACCTTCCTGAAGATTTTAAAGCATTGTAGCTCATGTCTTTGCAATTTCAGTGCCAACCCTGTTAAAAAACCTCCAATTTAACTCTGGTAAGAGCCTACTGCTTTCTTGTAGCCCACTGCCACTGAGGTTGAGTTAAATATTCCCTCTAGAACAAATTAAAGCACAGAACATGTCAAGCCTTCCACTAAAGTTCAACAGAAATTCTGTTTTATTTAAGGGCTGAATTGCCAACAGAGCTGCCCTGTTCTTTTCTGTCTGCAGAAATGAAGCATTGAGGGAAATATTAGATTCTTCCCTAAACCCCAACAATAATTAGCTGATTATTACTGCCCTTGTGACTCCACATTGATTATGATAAATGCACAGAACCAACTTTGGTCTGTAAGGAATTCTATAGGAATTGCACAATTTCATTTCGTTTGAGTGGAAATCCTTTCCAAAACCTTGTAATTTGTGGCTGAATCCACAACAGGATCCTTTTGTGGGTACTTGCCCAGCAGAAAGACATCATTTTGCCAAAAGTAGCTCTGCAGTTGAATATTTACACACAGCAGTGTTGGTGTAGCATGATGTTAAACAGCTTCCTTTCTGCCCCCAAACAGCTTAAAGCTCATTATTTAAAACCAGTTGATTAAAATCTGTCTGCAGTCTCAAAAAGTAAAATATGCATGAACTGATTTTGCTCGAGTTTGTTCAATTATCTTTATTTATAAATCAATGCATGAAATTGCATAATATGTTTAAAAAGGCAAATAAATATTTAATATTTTCCTTTGGCTTTCTAAGGGGGAGTTGCCCAGTGACAGAAATTCCTTATTTCTACTTCTGAGAGGAGACAAAGTTGCCTCATAAAATGAAACCTAAATATTGGTGACATAACCAGTGACCAGCATCCGTGCTGGTGGCAGCAAGCTCAGAGGAGATAATCTAAATCAGCTGCCTGTGGTTGGATTTCATCAGTATCAACAGATGTTATCATTCCCCACTTAGATATGGTCAGCAATCTCTGGCTCACCTGGAGAAATTCATTTGGATTTGCCAGCCCAGGGAGCTGCTGGTGTCCAAAATTGTAGGATTATTACAGGAATGCTGTACACCTCCCCTGCTAGGCAACATTAATGACAAAACTGGCTTGGAACATTGACTGCTTGGGTATTCAATCACCCTTTAATTAATTAGCAGTCTTTACTTTGAGGAACTGCAGCAAAATGTGCAAAATTAGCAGTCACACACACACACACAGACTCAATCAGCTCCTTAGCCTACTCAAGCTGCAGAGCTGCTGATTTTTTAAATATAGATAATATAGGAGGCAAAGAAAATGAGGCTGTCACAGTGCAAAAATAAGCACCAAGCTTATCTTTCAGCAAATAATGAAATTGTGAATGCATTTTCCAGGCATCCAGAAGTTAATACTCCTCAATGCTTTCTCTGTCCTTCATCTTCTTGAGCACTGGTAAAGTATTTCCTCTGTATTGAAAATTATACAAACTAAACCAAGTATCTTCATTTGACAGTAGCCTACATCATGCTAGATGGGCCAGACAGAAATTACTTTGGTATTTAAATAAGCACATAAATTATGACTTAATAAGTGCTGAGAAGAATAAATTCCAGGGTTCAAGTAGGGAAACAAAGCTTTGCCACCTCAGTTCCAAACAGCACAAAGGGTTCATGTCTAATTTTAATTTGCCTTCAGTGGCATTCATGGAACCAGGATGTTTCAGCTCTCCTCTGACCTGTGCTATGAGTCTGACAAAACATCATCAATGTATCCCAATTCTCCATGGAATTTAGGGTGCTTCCACTTCTGCACTTACTGACCAGGCACTTCAGGCTGCCACTGATGTGAGGAAAAAGTAAAATGCTCCTTTTGCCACAATGCACTCAGTCTCACAGCATCACAGAATTTTAAGAGGAATCAGGTCCCTGGTGCTGTTTCCTGGGTTAGGAAATCGTTTTTGCAGTTGCTCAGAGCTACAACTTAGAGATTGGTCTCATTCTCATGGAGCAGAAAATCCTGTTTTTCTGCTCCTACAAATCACTGCCATGATCAGTGGCTGAGGAAGCCCCCAGAAGAGCAGCAAGACGTGATTCCTGCTGGGAAACCCCTGGCACATTGCTCTGAAGCCCTCAGGCAGCACTGCAGTGAGCAGAGCCCCCAGAATTCAGTGTTTCCCAGGGCTGGGGATGCAGGTGCTGTGCAGCCACAGTGTGGGATTCCTGGGGCAGAGCAACAAATGGCATTCCTAAAGGGCAGTGCAGCCTGAAAGTGCATTAATACACTGTCTCACCCTACTTTACCCTTCCTGGAGTTATTTCCAGAAAATTTGGGTTAGAACAAATTCCTGCTGTGAGCAGCTTCAAAATTCTGGCTTCTTCATTACACAGAATCCAGGAGAAATGGATAGAGGCTTCCAAGAATCCAAGTGAAAGGTGAACAAACAGCCCTTTATTGTTACCAGTACCAAACCATGAGGCCATGTTCAAACTCTGGAGTGTTCGTTTTGCAGCTCCCTCCTGTCCAAGACAATTGGCCATTTTATTTTGTTTTCCTCTACTCATGTAGAGCTTGTTCTTCCATTTACCTCTTCTATTTAATTATCCTGCATCACTGTGCTCCCTTTTAAGTCAAGAGCAATTTGAAATGACTGCAGCAATGGTTGGCAAGTTTCTACTACATTTAGAAGACCAAAAAAAAAAGGAAAAGAGAAAGAAGTAATTACACAACAATTTCATTGAAGTCAATAAGGCCATTCTTGGCACGAAGTGTTACTCAAGATTAAAGATAGCAGATGTCTGCTTTAAGTCACAGTCTCCTGTTAAACACTGCACAAGAGCCCTAAAAATTGTAAAGGTTAAAGACTTGAATTTATCACAAGTTTATTATGGGAGCATGAATACTTTTACAACAGTAACCCCATAACAATATACACAGTATATTGAGTACTAACAGCACCACTGTTGTAAATGTCAATTGGCTCATAAATAATTTATCTCAGTTTCATGAATTTAATTGTTTAGACTGATCAAATTTCCCCAAGAGGCTGATTATTAGGGGCAGTGGTGTGCTGGCTGAAAATATGTCAGTTCTTGGTCTAGAAGAGTTATAAAGGACACATTTTTAAACAAGCCAGGGTTTAGCAGAGAAATTCCATGGACAGCAGATATAGGAGAGCCCAGAGGGCTGGCTGTTCTGTAGATGCCCTGGAGTGGCCAAGTAAGTCCATAAAGGAGAGCACACAGGGCTGGATGTCCTGGCAGGGTGGGATGTCATAGAATTCACAGAATCACCAGGTTGGAAGAGACCTCCAAGATCACCAAGTCCAGCCCAGCATCAACTCCTCACCTGAACCCTGGCACCCAGTGCCACATCCAGGCTTTATTAAACACACCCACGGATGGGGACTCCACCACCTCCCTGGGCAGCCATCCCACAACTTTATCACCCTTTCTGTGAAAAATTTTTCCTGCTATCCAACCTGTATTTCCCTTGAGGCTGTGAGCTCTGGTTGTGTCAGTGCTGCTGGAGACAGAGCCCAGCCCAGCTGAGCACAGGCACCTTTCAGGAGCTGTGAGAGTGATGAGGGCATCCCTGAGTCTCCTTTTCTCCAGGCTGAGCATCCCCATCTCCCTCAGGGATTCCTTATGCCCGGGAGTGTCCAGGTGAGTCCATAAAGGAGAACACCCTGGGCTGGATGTCCTGGCGGGGTGGGATGTCCGGGATGCTCGGGATGCCCGGGAGTGGCCAGGTGAGTCCGGCCGGGCTGGGCAGCAGCACGTTCCGTGCACTGTGGTTCTGCTCCACCAGATGGCCCCAAGCACATACATTCACCCCCCAAAAAACTCCCAGATGAAACATTCGACACAACTTCATTAACGGCAGCTGCTGAAGCTCGCTGATGCATTAATGTTTAGAACTGTTTAATTAGGCACAATCAGGAGCCAGTTGGAGGCACCTGCACAGTAACTAAACAGAAGCATTAACGATTTGCTTTTATAAATGTTTTAAATATGATATCCAGGGCAATTAAGATGTGCATGGCTGCATCGGGCTGATTGAGGTTTTTAATTCCTTTGGAATTTTATTGCCTGAAGTTTCTGTTGTCCACCAGAACACCAATAACTACTTAGGAAAGAGACCAGCAGCAATATATGTGGAATAGCAGCCAAATCCAATGATAATGGGAAATTCCCATTGCTATATGCATCTGTGTAGACATGTGCAGAATAAATACAATTATGTCAGTCTTGACTCTGACTTTTTTAACAAAATCCTCTGTGGCTTTGGAGCTGCTCTAGAGCTGAATCTCTGGCCAAGGGTTGTGCACTGCATCTGTGTGTGCAGCCCAGATCAGACTGTGCACAGGTGAATGCAGGAAAGGAAGGGAATAAAGGGCTTTTCCCCATTGTGACCTAGGTTTAAATACTCAAACAGGCAGGAGAAGAAGTGGTAAAAGGTAGAAAGAAAAAAATACTGACAGAAGTAACGACAATGTAAGAAAGAGCTAAAATAACCCTTCATTTATATCTTTGAAAGAATAAGTAGAATGTTTAGTGGACTGTAATTGCTAAAGAATAAAAAGCTGCCCTGGTGTCATGTCAGGTTGGATTTTAGCGTTTCTTTGACCAGCAGCTTTTGCTTAAACATCTGGTTGTCTACAGACTCAGGCAATGGAAAACTGGAAATGTTGTTCATCCAGATGTGTCTTAATATTTGATCTCAGTGGATCTGAACCCTCATCAGTTTTATGTCCTGTGACAAATCTGAGTGTAAATCACTCCAAATGAGAGTTGGCTGCCAAGCTGCTCCTGATTTTGTGCCAGAACTATGAAAGGTATGAAAACTTTATTCAACATCCTTTGAATCCTTCTTAAAACATACAAAGTTATTTCACTTTTGTGTGTTGTGTTGAGACTCTTGCCTGGTTTCAGAGTTTCAGGTGTTACTACCACCTATATTTTTGTCATGCCCCTTCTGCTGAAAGCTTGCTATTCCCCACAGCCTTTTGGCAGGATGAAGTTTACCAGCTTTGATAGAAAAATCAACTTTTTTAAGCTCAGCTTACCATGAGCTGTAAGATTTTGCCCCAAGGCAGGTAACAAGCATGCACACATCCTGGCAAAAGGCTGTAATCTCCAGAAAAGCCAGGTCAGCCCTGCTGCTCTTTCTGGCTGTGAACACCTCTTTGAGGACTGAAAGCTGGCTGCCGGTGGCTCAAAGAGAAAAGTCCACATAAAGTGATCAATAGCTGCCTCCATCGGGGTGGGATCAGTCCACTCTCCTCTGCAGTCACTCCTAAAAACATAAATAGCACTGAGGGCACCTGCTGTGACTGATGGAGGGATGGATAAAAATCTGGGATGTTCCCAGGGTCACTGTGGTTTGCTCTAGGAATGTGCTGGAGTGCAGTGGCTGTGCTGTACCTCCTGCTGCCTCAATCTAGCTTAAAATCTTTTTCTTACAATTTAAATGCTCAGTTTAAAAGTCAAAGCAAGTTTTTGTTCAGCAGCCAGCTGCAAGCTGGGTCTAGTTAAAAAAAAATTAAAAATCAGTCTGAAGTATTTATGCTTCATAAATCACCATCAGCTGATACATGTTGGAGAGCCAGAACACTGCAAGCAGATCTCTGCAGCGGGACAAATCTTGTTTCATTTGTAAGGAGAACTCCTTGTTTCATGACTGGCTTGATCCACACAAATTATGATGCTATTTCTGCCTAATAATAAAAACAAAGATTATTCCTGTACACACCTATTAGGAGTGTAGGTACACATTCAGTCCCTGGGGACACAAACCAGAGGAAGTACAAGTATTTGACAAAAGATCAACTGAGTGTCCTCAAAGGAAGGTGGCATGTCCTTTACCCCACCACCAGTTGAATACAGAGACTTCATAATTTAGCTTTGCTTCCTGAGAGTGAATCACATTTTCTACAATCCAGACTATCAGTAGTTGACTGAGCTTTGTCTGGAAATTAATGAAATAAGGTGTACAAAGGAGAGAGATCTCTTTTAAGTAACATTTTTAGTGTTCTCTCCAATGCCAGTCACACATCTGGGTTTTCTGGGTTTGTCATACTCCTTGCAACAAATCTAGCACTGATGTGCTTCTCTGTAGATGAGTGTAGCACAGAATCTCATTTCTCTGTTCTTCCACAAACATGGTCAATAAAAGTTTTACTAGTTTGTAGTTAATTCAGAATTCAAAGCCTCCCTTTAATGCACAGTGCACATATTAGGCAGATAGGTTTAACAAAGCCTCTCTGGCATTCATTCTCCAGCAATAATCATGTAGTAAAGTGGATTGGATTCCTGCTGCAGTCCTGATGGCTGTTTTGTAGCTGTGTGCAGTGTTAATAGCTATGAACACTTTCCTGAAGGACATCCCCTTCAAATGCCCCAAGAAAGCAGATAATTAAATACATTTAAATGTGAATTAGTTTGCTGCATTTCATGACTTAAGGCTGAAATTCTCTTACACTAACGATGTTCAGGAGTCTCTCCATGCTTAGGAAGTTAAAGAAAGAGGAAGTTAAATGAACTCTGTACAAAAGTAGACTAAAGCAATAGAAGGATTTGGGCAGCTCAGAGAATGCCATTGAGAGGAATGGTGGGTGGATGGATTGGAGGGATCACAAGAGCAAACCAAGTCACTGGTTGTTTTGCTGCTGCCTTTCTCCCATCCCAGCAATTTGGGGTCCCATAGAACAACAACCTCTGCCTGTTTAGCTAAACTCATCCCTGAAAGAACAGGCACTGAATTAATGACACCTTTAGGCTGTGATATCACACATTGTGCAGAATCTGACCAGGGCACACCGGGGTGCCACGCTGGGTTATCTGCATTAACAAAGAGGAGTAGGATTTAGAACGGCACGGATGTGCGAGCAGGTGAAAAGCCTGTTACATAAATACATCCAGTAGAACGTGTTTCAAACACTGCTAATCCTTAATACAAAGATAAAGCGAATGAGCCAAGCTCAGCACGGGTGGTGTGTGATTGCCCTTTGCAAACGGGCCGGCAATTCGAGTTTTTATGGACACCTGGTGTTATCTGTGCGCGACGATGCTCCCTCCCGCCAGCCCCATTTATTATTGTTCTTCTCCATCTTTTCGAAGCGCGGGGCTTCATTACGAACCAGGGATGAGCCCCGGAACGCCAGCCCACGGCCGGAGCTGCAATCCAGCATGTGGCAGCGGTGCCCTGGCATGTCAGCCCCTCGCACTGATGGCTTCATGGCCCTCCAGGGAAGGATGGGGAGCTCTGAGCTAAAAAGAGCAGAAAAAGCGCTCTCACCGCGCCCCTTCCCCGCGTTAGGCGGGGACATTATCCCGGTGCCGGCGGTGGCGCAGGGCGGCCCCGAGGGGCGGGCGGGACGGACCCGGCTCGGCTCCGGCTGCGGCTCCGCTCAGCAGCGCCGCGGGGGCGGGCGGGGAGGCGGGGAGGGGAAATCCCCAGGATCCCCGGGACCCTCCCCCGAGCGGGGACACCGCGTTAGTCACCGGGACCCTCCCCCCGAGCGGGGACACCGCGTTAGTCACCGGGACCCTCCCCCGGCGCTCGGCTCCGCCGCGCCAGCGCCGCGCCCCGCACAGCGCGGCGGCCGCGGGATGGCGGGGCCGGGGCCGCGCCCGGCCGGGCTCTGCGCGGTGCTCCGGCGCTCCGCCACCGGCGGCCTCAGGCAGCCTCGCTGCCCCCGGGCGTGAGAGACGGAGGAGGCGGCTGCGGAGAGCCGGCCCCACCATGCGGGAGCTGGCGATCGAGATCGGCATACGGGTGCTGCTCTTCGGGGTCTTCGTGTGAGTAGCGCCGGGCGGCGGCCGCCGGCGGCACCGCGGCAACTTTGCTCCGGTGCTGTCTGACAGCCGAGCCTCGCTCGCAGTGCGGGATGGAGGTGCGGGGATGGAGGGATGCAGGGCGGGATGGAGGTGCGGGGCTCGCCCGGTGGGCTCCGGCGATCCCTCGGGATGCCCGAGCTGCCGCCGGTGCCCTCTCTGGGATGCTTGGGGGTGGAATATTTCGCCCAGGTGAGTCTTTGAGGGAACTCTCCCAGCCCCGACGTTTTGCCGAAGAGCTGAGTGGAATTTTTCTTGGACAAGCTGCTGTTTGTGGGAAAGTGTGCAAAAAGCCACCGGCCAAAGCAGTGCAGCCTCAGAGGTGCTGGTGGGTTGGTTGCAGTCTGTGCGGTAAAGTCGCACCTGGCGGGGCTGTAATTGAGCTCCAACAGCTGGGTCTGGCAGCAGCGGGAGCGCCGGGGCTGCAGCGCCCGTGCTGGGGCTGAGCAAGGACCGCGGGCTGAGCGGGAGGTGGAACGTGTGAGGAAGGGTTTGGGAAGCTTCTCCGCACGCCGTTGGAGAGGGAGGAAAGTCATGAAAATCTGCTTGTAGAAAGATGTGCAGCTATCGCTGCAAGACCATTCTTTCCCTCAGCCTTTTTCTGGAGAAAGCAGTTATGCATCATTTTGCTTTGTGTGTTTCAGCCCTTTCTTCCGTGCAGTTTGTGTTCTGCGTGCATTTGAACAATGAGAAGTTCCACTCTATAAAAGTTTGCATTTCCATTGCTTAATGTTAAAAGATGAGTGCTCTCAGTCTTTGTGATCTCTCAGGAGCATCACAGAACCAGGATCAGATTCTGCAGTTTGCCCGTTTGTTTTCCTGAGGATGGATGCTGTTGGTCACAGGTGCAGGCAGTTTAGGACATCTGTTAAGCTGTGATATTGACTCAGACCCGGGGACACTGAATGCTTTGATGAGTCCTTTCTGAACCTCTCATGGTTAATTAATAACTTGTCCAATTTACTGGTGTTTGATTTTTCCCTCGGTGCTCATTTCTCTCGAATATTGATTCAAATCTTTTGATTTGCAACAAAACCCTGCGAGGTGCCTTTGATATCTGTCAGTTCAGTTGCATCTCACTTTGAAAGTAGACCTGTTCCTGTCAACAGAACTCCTTTCTGGAATACATGGAGCTACAGGGTGAGCAAAGACCTCAGAGGCTGATGCTACATCAGAGCCTTTCAATTCTTCATGATTGTGTGTGTAATTCATCACCTGCACCACCCCTGTAGATCTCCTTATGTAGTTTATTACTATGATCTGGAAATCATGAGCCACCCTAATCAGTCATTTCTTGGTTGTGCTTCTCTTCTGTCTTTATTTCCTCTCTAAAAGATTCCATTTTTTTCACCACTCTTTTTACCTTGGTTCCAAAATCCTCTGAGGAGGGGTAGCTAACAGAAAAGCTCTTGGTAGAGTCACTATAATGGCAAATGCCTATGGAAGAATTTCTGATATTTTCACACAGCTCAGCTCCTGCCTCATTGGGATTCTGGGGAATATTTCTGGTGTTTCAATAGGTCATTCAGAGCTTTCATTGACATCTGGAAGTGATGGGCACAGTAGTGTTCCAAATTCAGTGCAGTGTTTGGCTTCATGAAGAACTGCACTTTATTTGCTGGTAATGGTTGCAAGAATACAATCTCTAGGTAGACCAAAAGAAGAGCTTTCCTATTCAGATATTAGCACAGAAGTGATATTCTGCTCTTGCAATAGTATTCAGTAGTTCTCTCAGTTTTCTAAAGTGGCAATTGCATTTTGAAACTTTTATGTAGCAGAGGTTTAAACATTCTGTTTCCTGTGGTTTTACAGCCAGCCAGTGGAAAGGTTTTTATGGAGCATTGAGTTCAGTGGAATATCTTTTCAGGAGTGAGCATTCACTGGTGAATTTGGAAGCCCTGGGACTGGAATCCAGGAAGAGGCAACTTGAGCTCTGCTGCAGAAGAGATTTCTAGGAATGGAAAGGCTGTACAGGTTCCACCTCCCTTGGAGAGGAGTGCCATTAACAGGAATGAGCTGAGGCTGGGTCTGAGCTCATCTCTGTGCTGAGTGCCAAGAAATGAGGAACTGGACAGAAGAGAGGAGCTGTTTCTGAAAAGGTCTTGATGGCTTTGTGTCATTACTAACCCTTGCAGTGTCAGAAGCCTCCTGACCTTGAAGGGAGTGGCTCCACAGCCACTTGAGAGTTCTGAACCATCTGTGCCTCCCAGATGTCTTTGGGCTTCAATCTAACAGTTCATGTCACTCACAGCAATAGACTGGCATGTTTTGTACCACAGAATGCAAAAGAAAAAGGTGCACATTCCACTCTGGAGCTTTGCTCAGTAATAAATGTCATTTCATAAAAATGGAGGTGTGAAAACTTCTGTTGATGATTGCTGAAATTGAATGTATTGCCAATTTGAACGTTATTTTAGATCAAGAACAACCATGTTTTCTATGTTTAAGACTGGCAATTTTTTTTTCCCTCCAGTTGCCAAAATTATCAACGTCAGTCATTCCATCAAAGGCAGAAACCTGTGCCTGTTATATAAGATCTCTTCTATCCTGCAGATGGACACCCTTAGAAGCAATGCACATTTTTGGTAGTTGGGTATTGATTTGGTTGAATTCAGCAGCCATTTATGGAGGATAATGATAACAACTGACTGAGTGCTAGGTGTTGTGTTCTTGGCAATTGCTGAGAGCTCATTTAGCAATTAAAGACTGGATTAGGTATTGAAATTTAGCAACTCAAGCTTCTCTGCCTTTACAGAGATCTGTGCTAAAGGGCATTTTAGCCCTCAGGATTTAGTGATATTGAAGGAGGGATTAGTTAGAAGAGATTTATTAGAGGGACTGTGTCTGCCTGAAATTGAGAGTTAGGAGCTAAAAAAAAAAAAAAAAAGGCAACAAACCCAAACTCCAAACATCAAAGCCCAAAACCAAGTGGTTGCAGTAAAAAAAAAATATACCTAAATACAAACTTTAAAGCAAAGTTAAATAGGTATTCTTTGAGTACCTTCACCAAAATAGCTCTCAAGCTGCAAGTTACCAACTGCAAGGACAGTGATATTTCTGTTCTGCTCCACAGTTTCTCCCAGTTTCTTAACTATCAAATAACTCTTAGCTTTCAAAATATTTATCCTTGCACCTTTTGATTGGGCTGACCTGATGGAACACAGGTGGTTTGTCAATTCCAAGGTGAAGAAAATTCTCGTGCTATATTTGACTATTACATTATGAAGTTTCAAATATTTTCCAATAAAAGCCTGACTTTGATCAATTCCCACTTCATATTTTTTGTTTAGGTGTTTACTTATTAAGGAATGTTTGTGAGTACAGAACTGTGTTTTATTTTAAAGTGAGATTTTCATGTAAACTCTCAGAAGTCAAAGTGGTCTGTTGTTTAATATACCAGCCATGAGGATGTATGTTTACAGGAAAAATCCAATGCTAATTTGCTAATTTGAAGAATGATTGAATTAGGGTCTTGCAGCTCTGCTTTTCTTCATTTTTATACTTATTTCTATGACATGGAGCATCTTAAAATGCCTGCTTAATGCTAAAACATGTTAAAAATGACCAAACTTTCATCTCTGTGTGTGCAGTGGCATTTGTCACAGGTTGCTGGAAGAAAGCAAATTGTTTTGCCTGACTTGGTTTTATTCAGATCAGCCAATTATAGAAGGATTTGTGAGTGAGTCTGATAGTTTTACACAGGAGTGTTGCCCTTAAAACAAAGTTTTTCATCTGTCCTAAAATGAATTCACTGAGGGGTAGCTCAGAGCGAGCCTGAGGGGTGTCTTTATTTCTCAGTGTTCTGTTTTAGGTGTTTCCTAGGAGGAAAACTTTTTGCACCTGTTTCAGAAGTTTTAGAAGACCACTCTGTTTCCTCCTGGTGGGGAGAGAGGATTTGTGTGTGTTGTTGTATATTTAACCCAAGGACTTGTCAACAGCACGTCACTGATGTTTAGAGAGCTCATTGATTAAAAAGGCAAAGTCTTTCAAGGATTGCTGCATCAAACCTCGAGCTCTTCAGTGCATGTGATGTGATTAAAATATAAATGTCATTTGGAGTAATTGGATATCTTCCCCACAGCAGAATCTCATTAGCAGCCTCCCTAGGGCATAAATGTTTATCTGCAGGCTAATATACAGATATATATTGCAGATGTGTGAGTTTCCAGCCCTGAGTAATGCTGACATCCTTTGTGTGTGTGCCGTGTTCAGTTTCTGGTGTAAGTAAATAAAAGCTGTTCTGCGCCTGTTGTGTTTCTTACAAGTTCACAGTATTAATATTTTAATCAAGTTATGAATATGCATGAAATAATTTGGTGTGCAAAGCTCTTTCAAGTAGCTTTCTTTGTCAGGGGATGTTGTCTTCTGGATATCCTGCATATGTTGCCTTTATAAATGATACTGTGTATTGTCTTGTTAACACAGACAGAAAATCAATTACCCGAGGAAATTCCACTTTTGCATTGCTCTTCTCTCAGACTGGGTTTGCCTTTCATCTCTCCTATGGATGGGGTTATTGGAGGATAGACTGAGCTGAAAATTGTGACTGTAGGTGGCAAAAACAAGTTGGTATTGAGAAGAAATCACCAGAATGAGACATTAAGATTTATTTTCTCATTCTGACTCAAATGCTGCGAATTTACACCAATCAGTTGGACCAAGAATTCAAAGCACCCCTTAAGCCTTGGTTTAAGTGAATGTTTTAAAGTAGGTATTTGACCACTTCTTAGTGGTTTTGTGCCCTCTGTTCTCAATTTGAATATCCCATAATTCTGACTTTGTTTGGAACCTGATCTCTGGCTTCTGTTCCTTCATTTCTGTGTATCCTCATTTCTCATCAAGAAAACAAGGGCAATCCTTTTTTCTCACCCTAATCCTTCAGTTAATTGATAAATTCTTTGTCATGACGTAGCCAAACACATTGAACAGTCTTGGAGCTTTTTCAGTGTTAGTTTCACAAACAGTAATGACAATAGGAAATGAAAACATCAATATGTTTGCTAACCTGCTTAAAAATAGCTGCATCCTTGTAAACTGTAATTTACATGTGATTAAAGTGAGGGAAAGATTTGTTTTGTGGTGCAGGTTGAAGTATAATTCACTGAGTAGGTTTAATGAAGAGGTAAGGACAAGACCTGCTGCAGAAAAGAGCTTTTCTGGTGTTTAGGACCTCAGAGCATCTATCAGAGGTTGCATATTGAGCAGCAGGCTTGTTCCAGGGCTCAGCAGAGTCAGTCACACCTCTGAAGGGATGGCAGAGCTAGAATGGAGCTCCTGTACCTCCCTGAGATACCACAAAGTAGGCTGAATTTTAACTTGGCTCTGTGCCCTGAAGGCCCTAAATACCAGCAATACCTGGTGTCATGGGAGGCACAGCTCAAAATGATTGTGTGCCTGCCCTGTGTATGAATTTCCAGGGAGCTCACAGGGAACTGGGTGCTGTTTTGGGGTTTATGGACAGGTTGTGGTGGCAGGGGCTGCAGGGGTGGCTGTGATGATCTGATCTCTGTCTGCATTCCCCATCCCCTGTACCACTGCAGGGAGGAGGCAGAAAAAATTCCATGTTAAGCCTGGGGAGAAGGGTGGGAAGGTGTTTTAAGGCTCAGGTTTTATTTTCTCATTTTCCTGCTGTGATTAGACTAGTTTCTTTCAGTCAGGTCTGTTTTCCCAAGACAGTGACTGCTGAGTGAGCTCTGCCTGTTCTCACCTCGAGCCAGGTGCCTTGCAGTGAATTTTCTCTCCCCCATCCAGCTGAGGAGGGCAGTGAGGAAGCAGCATCCACTCAGTGCCATCCTGCTGTTCTACTGCTTGGTGTTCCAGCCAGCTGAATCTTCTGATTCCATTGTTCTGTGTTTGATTTATTGGGATAGGGTAGGATTTACTGGCTTGGATAACAGTTATTCAGGAGAAATTGTACCTACCTGTCTTTTTGTGCAGACTCTGGTCTGAGCAAAAGACAGATTGTTTGTACAGACTTCTAGATTGTGGAGCTGCATTATTTTATTTGTCTTCACTGAGTCTGGGGGGAAGAGGGAGTGAAAGGATGGGAAGGGGATTTAATGGCAGGAGTTGTAATTGTCCTGCTAATAGGATAGGATTTACAGTGGATCTCCATGGCTAAACTCCCAGCTGAATACATGCTAAAAGAGGATGTTATTGTAAATGCCAAAGCATCTGCTCCAGAATTTTTGAGGAGTAAATGGTGACTTTGTGTGTCTTGTTGAATCTTGTTGTTGAATCCCATTTACTCACAGGCTTTGCCACTTTGTGTTTATTTGCTTCTAGCCTGATTGAGGATGTTTTATAGGGAGAATGCTACTGATAGGGGAATTTTCCTTTAAAAAATCCATTCTTATACTTTGATCTAAGCACAGTCAAGATACAACAACTGTGGTTCTTATGGGAAAGAATTTAATAAAAATTATAGTCTTACTGCTGAGAATGTACTCATATCTGGCACAGTAAATCAAGATCTTTATGGTCTCCCAATCTGTCAGTGACTTTGAAAAGCCAGTACTTGGAAAGAGCTGGCAGGATTATTGATGCTAAAAATGAATTAAGGATAATATTTAGTGTGTCTTGTAACTTTTTTGTGTGGTGAGGACTGTGCTGGTACTGAACAGGGGATGCCTGAGTGCTGCATTATCATTGGGAGAAGGAGTGAGGGAGGGACAGAGATAACTGAGAGGGGGAGCTTTTGTCCCAGAGAGAAACTCAGCATGGTTGTGAGTTTACCCCAACTTTCACTTTGGGCCCAAACATACTCAGTAGTGTGTGACATGCAGATGTGAAAAAAAGGAAAAAAAAGAAACTTTACCAGACCCAGCTCCATCAATTTCTTGTGAAGCTGTGTAGTTGTGCAGGGAACTGTGGAGAGTTTGACTGAAAACACTTTGAGATGTAATCAAAATAAGCATTAAAAACATCAAGAGGGAAATTTTGCCTGTCTGCAGTGTGTTTGGGTTCATTATTCAGGCGTGTGCTTGGTTAATAAAAGACTGTAGTATAAATTCTGTTTTTCACTTTAGGATGATGTACAGCTGTCATCTTTGACACTTCTAATGGCTGCAGAACTCATTATTTTGTTTTTCTCTACCTTCTCCTCCCCAACACTAAAACACTCCCCAAACATAAAACACTCCCAAACATAAATGGCTTTTGTGAAATATCTTGTATCATAGGGTCTATTTATAAATATAGAGAATAAAGGCAACAACTCATACCATAAATATTTTTTTTTGTAAATAAAATAATAGATGAGATAATGCAATGAAAGCAGGAGCCAATAGTTTTCACTTGGCTGATACTGGTTATTTCTATATTTCTGTTTAAAACTACCACTGTTGATCATTTCTGGTACATTTCTGGATGTCCTGAAGAGCTGCACCTTGACAGCACAAGCAGCAGCTCTGACCTCCTTGCCTTGTTTTCCAAGGGCAGCACTGCTCCATGTGAGCAGGGATCACAAGGACTGAACGCTCTTTCACCCCAGGAGCAGCTAAATGCCAAACAAAGCTGGTTTTGTTTCAGAATGGTTTATTTTATACTCTGCTGACCAGAAAGCAAAGCTGCAAAGATCACTGTCACAGTTATATTTTCTGGGAAAATCCCTCTGCCCAGGATTCTTCTCCTGGGAAGCTGAGAAGCCTCAGAGAAAAAGGAAAACAAGATTATCTCATTTGCTTCTCCTGTGTTTTGCTGCTTTGGAATGTGGTTGGAGATTGTTTACCCACAGGTGGTTGTTTCCTTGGTTTCATGGGAATTGTTTTAACTTAATGACCAATCAGGGCCAAGCTGTGTCAAGGCTCTAGAAAGAGCCACAAGTTTTCATTATTATCTTTTAGCCTTCTGGAAGTATCCTTCTTGTATTCTTTAGTATAGTTTAGCATAGTATTCTTTTATTTAATATAGTATCATAAAATAATAAATTAGCCTTCTCAGAACATGGAGTCAGATTCATCATTCCTTCCTGCCACAGGGCACCCTGCAAATACAAGAGATCACTTTCAATATTAGGTCAAGGAAAGTTGTAAAAATTAAAATTAAATCAAAATGTATAGCTTAGAGTCATTTTGCAGCAGTTTTTGTTTCATGGCTCAGTATAGTCACTCCTGTCTCCTGCTCTCCTGATCAAAGCTGCAATGCTGCATGCCCAACTGTTCCCTCTTTGTTTTCCTTCCACTTCCAAAGATCCCACTTCTGTGAGGAAGATATGATGCTGAAAATGCTGTGTTGAAGCTAATTAAGTACTTTAAGGCCTGGAAACCCATTTCATTCCCATGGAATGGGAGTTTTCTAGATTGACAATGATGATGCTCAGTTATATTTAGCTCTACTTGCTATCAAGGGCTCAGCCCCTAACGAGGAGAATTCATGGACTGCAAGTTTTTGGAATCTTTCAGGTGCACAAGAGCAACTTCCATGCTGTGTTAACCTCTTGTTCTTGCCCTGTTCATGCATGCTCAGATAATCCTTTCCCTTTCCTCTGTGTCACAGGGTGGAAATTTTTTACTTAGGAAGAGTTCAAATGCCAGGGGCTGAGAAAACAGGGACAATATAATTGAAGTGCAAAGAAACCCAACATTAGGTTCTAAAACTCCTCTCCAGGATGTTCTTTCTTTTTTCCAGCATTATGAAAAGATTGTTGTTTTGCTCTTTCATATTATGTATTCTAAGTGTATATCTCATTTAAATGTGATTTCATAAGCTGCAGGACTCCTGTTGTGAGCCTGCATTGTTTTTAGTTTGAGATCTGAGCTTTTGAGTGAGCCCAGGCTCCACAGCTGCTGCCTCCTTGCTGGGTGCAGTGTTGGCTGCAAGGAGGAGAGGCCATTCATCTTTGGGAGAAGTTCTACCCTGATATAAATCTGTAAAATCAGTGTATGTGTCAGGCAAACATGGGAAACCTATCAGTAAGGCTGAAGGAAAATACTGGAAACTCTCCTTTTTTAGAACTTCAGGGAAATGTGACAGCTGTGGTAATGTGTGTGTGTGTTTTAAAACCACATCAGAATTTATTTTCCATCTTTTCTTAATCAAAATGATTTCTTGTATATCTGAAGGGCCAATGGAGGCATATGTGCTAATTGAATGTCACACTGCAGTTGCTAGCTAATTTAAACTATTCAGAAATATTTTCCATCAAGTCATTCTGATTCATCTGAAGCCAAAGCTACCCTCCAGAACCAGTGACATTAAATAAAACCCCCAAAAACATTGTCCATGCCCTTTGTCTTTATCAGTCCCAATAAACCCCTATATGGGATTTCAATTTGTAAATCAGATAAAACAAATTGTTAATCAGGTGTAAACACTGCTCTATGTGGGGTTTTCAAATTGTTAACAAGGTGTAAATGCTGCATGGCCTTGGGAATAAGAAGTTTTTAGCTGTTTAAAAAGGGATAATTTATTGATACTGGTGTTTCTGTGTCAGTGTGAGTGTACACTACTTAATTGGTTTTAGTGCAGTTAAAAAATGATATTTACATATTTCCATAAAAGTCTGTGAGGAAGCAATAAAGCATTAGGTCTGTCCTTGCATTCAGTACCTATTGCAATATAAATTAGGATATATATTCAAAATTAACTCTTTCCTTTTGGTTTCTCTGGAGAAGTTAAAGCTGTTGCTGGGTGTTTGTCAGCAGTGCATGCTTGGCATGTGTAGGTAACAAAGTCCAGTTAATAAACAACCTGCAGAGTTCAGAGTCACTGTGATACTGACCCTGGAATCAAATCTCTTGACACCCAGTGTTGTGCCTGAACTGCAGAGAACATTTCTATCAAAGTAGAGTTTATGTTATTGAAGTTATATTTTTAATTCATGCCAGCTTCTCCCTTGCTCATCATTCCCAATTGAGTCTTGGCCAGATATGTTGTAACCCTGCCTGATGGCTGAGGAGCTGTGGATTTCCCAAATTACTTTAGCTATTAAATGGCTCAGATCTCTTTGCCTGTGCTAACCTCTGAGCTGACACAAAGCTGTCTCATCATGCTGATACACACAGGCAGCAGCATCTCAGAGCCTGAAGTGCTCCAGCTCCTTGGAGAGCAGAATCATGGTGATAAACCACAGGCTTTGCTTCTTATCTCCCCTCATCACTATCCCCTCTCCTTCAGTTCAGTTAATTTTACATGCCAGCCACAGCACTTTTCAAGCTTTTCATATTTTGTCAGTTTTTGCAGGAACTTGTAAAATAACCTCCAAGAAGTTTTGGTTTTGTTTTTTTTGTTTTTTTTTTTTTTTCCCCCATAACATTATTTGTAGGCAGTAAACAAACCTAGGTTTTCTCATGGCTTGAGAATCAGTTATTCTCTCCAGGTACCTCAAATAGCATGACATGAATGCTTCCCCCACTGTTAGGGTGTTTCAGAAAGGGTGAGCTGAAGTCTTGAATTCAAATGTGAACCAAGGTGAGTGAGCAGTGCTCAATGCTGCTGTAAACTCTGGGCTCTCTCTCTCAGCCTGGATCACTTGTGGGAAGCCCCTAAAGCAAATCCTGAGCTATGAACTGTGCACATGCTCTGTAATTAGGGCAGCTATTGCCAACTTCAGCACCACTGGCACTGCTCACAGCCTTGCAGAACAGCTCATTGCACAATTTAACATGGCAGGCACACCAGACAAGCCTTTACTACTAGCTTTGAGACCCAGCTTGGGGGATACTAGAGGAAATATCCATGTAGGAACATGCTAAATGGAGTTCCAGGAGTCCCAGTTAACCTGTGGTTTTGGGAGAGGCAGCAGTGTTTGCTCACACAGAGTTCTGCAGGCAGGGAATGGGGGTCAGAGCCAAATTTATTCCCCACAAGCCTCCAGAGGTGATTTATAAGAGAAGCTGATGAACATCTACCTTTTTGTTGTTTGCCCCAGTGGGGACATGCAGAAAGAGCCATTTGAGGATAAAATCTGCTTATCTGCTTCAGCAGATGAAGCTTAGAAAAGAGGAGGGGCATTCATGAGGTGTCTGGGATGAAAGTCTGGGTGGCACAATCCCAAATTTCCTTCATTCCCTCCTGGTTCTTTGCCATCCCAAGTGTACTGCTCTGTCCTCTCAGTTATTGTCTCTTGGTGTTTGGGACAAGATTTGTCTGTGAGAGGAAAAGTAAAAGGCAAAATTCCCCAATTTCCTCCTTTTCCTGCCAACCAACCAACCAACCAACCAACCCACCCCTCTTTAGGACCAGGCAGAAATTTAAACTTTGCTGTGATTCATGCAGCTGAGGGTCAGGCAGTGGTGGAAACAATGAGGTGAGGTGCCAAACAACATCCTGCTGCTGCTTATGGGGGATGAAAACTCAGGTCAAAACCTCTGTGAAGATATTTATGCTCTGTTTGATTCCTCCACTATCAGAGAATGGTTTCATAAAAAGATAACCCAAGTTATTAGTCCATAGCATCACAGAACTGCTTTCAGTGAGCTGTTACCTGGCTCTGGCTGTGATGTGGTGCTGGCACAAAATGATCCCAAAGGGCTGCACGCTGTGAAATGGAAATGAAGTTAATGTCCCTCGAAGGCCTGGGAAAAGAGCAGCATTTTCACTCAGTGTGGAGCTGTGAGCAGCAGGGCTGGCATGGCCAAAGCTACCCCAGGGACTGGGGCACCTGTGGCTCACTGATGTTTTTAATGGAGTTTGGGCTCCTCTGTCCCATGGGTTCCTTTGAAAGTCACAGCTAAAGGCTGTGGAAGTTACTGGAAATGCTTTTATGCCTTGAAGACGTCATCAGGCTGAAGTGTTTGAGATCTTGCTTGCTAAGCTGTTGGAAATGTTGGGTGAATATGTAAAAATGAAGAAAAAAAGGCCAAAAGGCCAAGACTAAATTTTTCTGTACTAAAACAAAGGAAGTTTTTTTGCCCACCAGGGGACACTTCCATGGCTGAGGTTGTACTTTGGTCCATAGCACAGAAGGATCAAAAGAGTTTTCTCTGTGCAAGACCTGCACTCATTTCTCATCACATCTAGTCCTTTAAACAAGCTGGAGCTGGCTTTTGAATAGTGATAGACTGCACTTTTGGTTGGGACAAAGGAACATAAATCCAAGTGTCAGGCAGCTTAGAATCCAGTATGTCCTCATGACTGTTTAATGGAGAACAAAGGGAATTGCCTTCAAGCTAGTGAAATCTCATATCCACTCACCCATTGGTGATGCTTCAAAAGAGAAGAGAATTGTTCTCTTATGAGTCTTGGCATAAAAATTTAATTAGCAGTTGAGCTCTTTGGGAAGATAAAAAAAAAGTTATTTCTTTTTTTACAGTCTCTTTCCTTTAACTGTTTACTTTCTATTTCTGTATTGTTCTCAGAGACATCTGCTGCCTTCTGCAGCTATTTTTCTTTCTCCTTCAGCAGTGATTCTGAAATTATTTTTCCCACTTTCAGAAAACTTTTTTGTTTGTTTGTTTTCTGGGGTTTTTTTTTGCATTATGTTGCATTAATTTGAACGCAGTACTGGGAAGATATTCAGAACACAGAATTCAAAGAAATAGATGAAAACTTAATCAGACTTAATATATAGTGGATACAAAACTGCTGCTCTTGCATAAAATAATAATTACAGTCATTGATGGATTTGTTGTAATTACTCATTCTGTATGAGTACGGATGAGTATATATTAATCAAAAAATCAGTCCTCATCTGAAATCAGATACTATTTATCTTATTAATTACATTTTCATCTCTTTAGCACATGTTATTTTGTTGTTAAAGGCATTAAACCTTATGACAGTATATGTGTTTCCTGTGAAAACTGAATTTGATTTTTTCAAAATCCCTCAGATTGAAAATACAATCATTTCATCTTTCTTATATCACAAGGGGCAGGAAACAAAAGATCAAGAAGAGCCCCAAACCTTTAACTCTGGTGGCATTTGTTCATAATGTCAAATGTCTCACCATCAAATTAATTACATTTCTGATCCAAAGTGACAAATTTTCCAGAAGTGCACTGGTGTTGTGATCACCTTGAAGCACAGATGTTTGTGTGTGGTTTGCACTCTGCAGTTACCAGAAATACTTCAAATAATATACTTTAGCACTCTCTTAGCTGAAATTTGGAACCAAACCTGCTTGCATTATCTAGGGGTTGACCTTTGTTTTTCCAGTTGAAAACTAGAAAATGAATTTTTCATATGGGTGATATGGAGCTGTTCTTCTTTAGAAATGTTCCCTATTTTCATGTCTAACACAAGCCATTGTCTTTTAAACTTAAAAAGGCTTTGTTTTCAGTTTGAAAACACTGAAACAAATTGTTTTGACACTGCTGAAGGTCACCTTCCTTGGGAGAGCAGGCTCAGACTCTGGGTTGGAGAAGCTGAGTACCACAGCAAATATTCCCTTGCAAAACCAGACTCCTTGAGCTCCCAGAACAGCAAATATTCCCTTTGCAAACCAGACTCCTTGAGCTCCCAGAACAATCTTGTGTCCATGCAGGCCAGTAAGGGAAACAGAAATACTGTTACAAGTGCCAAGGCTGTGCTGGACCTTCTCTGGTCCTTAAATCTGGGTGTTTTCCTTTAGGAAAGTGTCACTGGAGGGCTGCTGGGGACAGCCAAAGGTGATACAGAGACTCCATCATCAGAAGGCTGAAAAGACACTTTATTATTAGAAATCTACAGATTTTATATAAACAATGGTGGACCCAAGACCTGGTTGGCCTTTGGGAATCTTCTCTCCCACTGTTGGTGAATGGCACACTCTGGAGAACCATGCCTATGAACAATGGTTACAGAAAGAGAGACAATCATTGACTGAATTCTTTCCTCTGAAGTTTCCCCCAGCTCCTCACAGCTTCCCAGGATTTCCTGGGAGAGGCATGTCTGTCTCTGGTCAGAGGATATGTAATGACTGCAGGAAAGGAGAGGAAGAGGTCAGGGAGTCTGAGTGTTCTCAGGGAAGGGTTTGGGGTGGAAGAGACCTTTGAAGGTGCCCTAGCTCCTCTCCCTGCCATGGGCAGAGGCTGTGCCTTGCTCCTCTTGAGGAAATTGCTGACCCAGCTGAGTTTTCTGAGGTTTGTCTTCCCTGGGGAGAGCTGCATGTGTGAGTTTATACTATGTGAGTTTAATTTCACTCTGCTCTGCAAATTGCTCTGGGCTTTTTCTCTTTACAAAGTCACCTGAGGTGCCTGCTACTGATGTAAAACCTGGGTTTGGAGAGGTTTAAAGCCCTTGGCTTTGGAAAACTTCCAGCAAATAAAGCTTTGGGCTGCTACACCTCTGAGTTCTGGCTCTGGTTTACCAGGTGAGACCAACCTGCAGAAAACTCCCTGTGCCCTCCCTCAGCACCCATTCCTCAAGGGCTGGTTTGTTACCAGCCCTGAAATGGGCAGTGGAAAGCAAAATCAAACTTCCCAGGCTGTCTGATATTAATTCAAAGCCAAGAAGAGTTAAAGAGCTCTGTGGAAAGAGGAGTTTGGTTTGAATGAAGTGAGACAATTTAGGTAGTCATCAAAGGCTTCTGAAACTTCCACCTGCAGCCACAGGTCACAGTTCTTGCTTTTTATTTCAGTGCATGACAAAAGATACCCACATAAATTGCTTCCTACAGAACAATGGGACCTCAACGTTTTATTTTGATGCTCTTAATTGCAAAATAATGTAATTACAGAGCAATGAGATTTTTTTAGTGTGTTTGTCTGGGTGGATTCTTTTTGGTTTTCTGTTTTTTTAGTTTTCTGTTTTTCTGGGGTTTTTTGCTTTGTAAGAGGGCTAATAGACACAATAATGAAATTAAAACTGTTTTGATAGAATGAGATATTTCTGATAGACTTAGATTCTTCTTCAGCTTGACAGCCCATCCTGTTTTAGAAGTAAGTCTCTTTTGGAGGTATTCTAAAGTTATCTCTTTTTTCTATCAGGAGAAGAAATTTTCTGGACTGCTTCTTTCTTTTGCTTTGTGACCCTGCAAATGCAATTGTCATGCTTCAAACTCATTTGACATTTGAAAAGCATTTAATATATTTACATTTGTCATATAATTTTTTCAGGAATTACAAACAATAATTATAGAAGGCTGGATTGCATGATTGGAAATTGATAATAAATGGCTACATGATTTATTTCAGCTCACAGTGCTATTTGCACACTTTTTCCAAAAAAAAAAGACAAAAATTTATTCTCCACAGTAGTGTTTCTGGAACTTTTATAAAGTTGAAGACTTTAAAGTTGTAGATGTATAAAGTAGTTGCATAAAGTAGATGTAGTTGTAGTTGTATAAAGTTGTAGAACAACTTCAAAGGTGTAGACTTTTAAAACTTATTTTCTGAAGGGTGTATTTATAAAGTTTCTTACTAAAATGCAGTGAGGTAGGATGGCAATGTAACAATTTATTAATAAGGATAATTCATGCATGCTCTGTCATAGTCAAATTTATTCTAAATGAGCAGAACTCTTCTGGGGGTTTTTGGTTATCGCTTCAAATTGTGAAAAAATTGTATCTGTCATTGTTTTTTTTTCAGTTTTACAGAATTTTTGGATCCATTCCAGCGAGTGATCCAGCCAGAGGAGATCTGGCTGTACAAAAATCCCTTGGTGCAATCAGACAACATCCCCACACGACTCATGTTTGTAAGTACCAAAGGCCCCTGGGTCACCTGATGGCTGCAAACTGAGTAAATGTTCCTTTGATAGCAGCAGGAAATATTTCACAAGCAGAGGAAGTTCCTTTCATCCCAAAGGCAATTATTATCCCAGCCAATGTTGTCCAAAATGTAGCAAATGATGGGAGGTCTTTAAAAAGCAGCATTATCTGATGACTGGATTTATGAATGTTGATTTTTCAGTTTAGGATTGAGAGCAGTGTTAGCTGAGAGGGATGTGAGAGAAATGAGTAGAGAAGATTTTTCAATTAGCTGGTTGGGTGACCTGACAAAACCTTGCCATGCTCTTGGAAGGTTAAGTGCTTAAATTTTGAGATCCAATTTGTTTTAGTCGTGTTAGGCACTGAGGTACTGGACTCTGAGTAGTCTCCTTCTTTTCCCTAGAGGCAAAACCTTTGTTTTAGCTTCTGCCAACACTAAATATACCCAGAGCTGCGCTGCTGCCACTGCTCTTCTGGCTCTTCCCTGCTCAGCACTTGCAGACTGGATGGCTGAATTTGGTTATCAAACTTCTTAATTTTGATAATCTTCACTAGCAATGATTAATAATCATGACAATCTCTATATGAAAGAGTGCAGTAGAACAGACAACTCCAGAAATGCAGAAATCATGGCTGCAGTTCAGGCTGTAAAAGTGGCAGTTCAGTCTTTCCAACAGCTGCCTCAAAATCATCTTTTCCTGAGTCTTCAGTGAACCCAGGGTTTTATTCTTCAAAATTGAATTCAGATTCAATGCAAATCAGCTCTGTAATTTCTATTCAACTTTTTTATAAATGCTTTATCCTTCATTTATAATAAAATTTTAATTAAGGGACCATTTAAAGGCACCTCCTGCATATGAGGCAACCATTTATCCCAGCCTTCTCAGACAGAGGCTGAAGGCCTGATTTTTAAATTTGCCTTTATAAACAAGAAACATTTTGTTTATACTGCATTAAGAAGCAGCTCTGTTTTGGACTTTACCATCTTGGATGGATGAAAATATATGTTTTTCCTGAAATGGAAGACAGCTGTGTAAAAAACCTAAAAATCAAAAATCAAACAACAAAGAAACAAAACAACCCCCAAGCCAAACATGAAATTGTTGTGCTGGGAAAGACTGAGTTTAACTGTGTGTTTTTTTTCCTCCTGCTCAGCATTACTTTGCTGCATGGTTCCTCTGATCTGTTTGTAACTGAGGAGTTCAAGATCCAAGAGTGAATCTTTGTACAGGGTTCTGCTGCAGTGCTGAAATGATTTTTGAAACCTCTTGGGATAATCATTTGTCCATCCTCTTCTTCCCCAGGCAACGGGCACTGGGAAGCACAATTCTGGGATATAATTATAATATATTCCCATAATAGTAATTCCCATCTAACATGTTCCATATATCCCCAGATTTTGGCAAAGTTTGTGGTGGGTGGAACTTTGAGGCAACTCTGTGTCAGTAACACTTGCATGGTCTGTGTTCTCTTTCTGACTCAGATTTTAAACAGTCAACAGCTTCTTATCTTAAGAAACATGGGTAATTTCTATATTCTTATTTTTTTAAATTTAAAGGAAGAAATATCTGGCTCTAGCATTGCTCACAAGCTTTCATCATGGAAAGAATTTGTTGCCTCTGCTGTACTCTGATATTGAAATTAGGGCCATGGCTTCTCAGAAAGCAATCTCTAAGACTTTATGAATTGCTGGATTGTTTTATTTACTATGAGAGACTTGAATTCAAGAGAAATGTTATGAATGCACATCCAAATTACACAAAGCTGCCTTCTGCATGGGGAGCAAACACTGGAATGAGCTGAGCCTGGTTCTGTCTCTCTATCAAAGGATATTCCTTGTCTTGGAAAGTGCAGGTAACTGCCAGCTTTCCTTGCAAAAGTGGAATTGTGTCCCTGTAACTTCAGCATTGCCAGGATCAATAATAAATGACAGAGATTTTTATCCATGTTTCACAAAAGCCTGGCAATGCTGGAATATTTCACTGCTGGGAAAGGAAACGTAGCTGAGCTGCATCTGAGGAGAGTATTGCTCATTAGAATGGTGCCAAATCTGTTTTAGATATGAGCCATAGAGAAACTTTTTTGCAAAATAAATAAAAGGGGTCTGTCACAAGCCAAAATTTCTTTGTGTGTGCATTTTGCTGCAGAATAAAAAGCACCTTCCAGCTAATGGTTTTGTGTAAGGAGCAGCAGTACACCATGAACATGAATAGTTCATCTCCCTAAAAAATTCACATGCTTGTAAAATATGGGGAAATCTGCAGTTTTACCAGATTCCTGAAGATGGATGGGGAAGTGGTTTGGAACAAGCTGCCCCTTGAATGCTATTCTTTGTTGATAATTTCTGATGCTCCTGCTTGTTCTAAATATTTCTGACTCCATTAAACCTCCATTATAAGCCTGTCAGCCTTGGCTATATTTCTACATGTTCTTCAGTCCTAGAATGCAGATTTTTTATTTTTTTTTTCCTGGTGGCAATACTTATTTTTAAGAATGAAACTAGAAATTCTAAGATTTGCTTCAACCTTTTTTTTTTTTTTAAATTTCACACTGTCTCTGAAAGCAGAAATTAAATTGTTGATGAGGACAGAGAGAAGTGAATATTTCTGGAGCATTAACGTGGCACTGGCATCCAAACTTGAATTTCACACATAGACAGGGGGAGATTTTAAGTGGAAGTGATTCCTCTTTGCACAAATTCTGGTGCCTGCATTCCTAAATGTAGAAAAAGGGAGCAGACTCCAGCCTTTGTTTTAATCTACATGGTTCACTGAGTTAGTATTTTGGAGATGCAGGCAAGGACAATCTGGTACAAGGTGCACAGCCAAAATGACAAACAGAGCCCATCCTCCTGTTGTTTCCTACTCAGATTGTCTGAAATGATAAAGTGAGGACTGGGATTAATCTGTGGTTTAAAAGGAAGATTGTCACGTGTCTTTTGCCATAATAACTCTGTCTGGTCTGGTTTTTCTGTCACTGGGGCTATTTAAGAGTAAGGCCCAGTTCAGCCTCAGTAAAGAAAGCATAATCCTACTTAAGGCCTGGCACCCCTTGTGCCTTTTACAGCTTAATTTTTGCTTTGTTAAAACAAACAAACAAACAAACCCAAACCTCAACCAGTAATTCTCACTTTTTTTAAAGAGAATGAAATGAGTGCACTGAGGCACTGATGCCATTTCAGGTTCCTGGTAGGAGGATTCCTGTCCTCCAGCACTGACAGCTACAGGATATTCTCTTTTACCAGTGACTAAACCTGGAGATGCTCAGGTGTTGTTTTTCTGAGTCTGAACAAAACAAAGCAGTTTGCTTCACATCCCCACACTTGTAAACGACAGAATCATAAAGACACAATGCATTCAAGCATGACAGTTGAAAAGAAGACAAAAAGTAAGATAAAGAGCATTTTAAAATGCCAGGAGGTTGGTGCTGCAGGCTGTTGTGTTGAGTAGGGACTCACTGAGCCCTCAGCCTGGGTGGGTGGGCTGCCTGAGGAAAAAATGTCTAAAATCTGTATTTTGGAATTTTGTGGACCTTATGGACTGTTACTTTTTCCTTGGAGGAGCTGCCATTTTAAATGCATCTCTGGGCAATTACAAATCAATTATGGCTGAGGGCTACATTGGAATATTAATGTGCCCCTCACCCCGGAGCTGCAAAGACAAATCAGACAAATCGTCCCACTTTGCTTAAGGTCAGGAGTTTGATAAAGATCTTTCAGTTTAAATGGAGCTGGCTGCAGCTCATTATTGATCAGAGGCTCTGAGGAGGGATTGATGCTCTCACACATGGTGTTTGTTATCTCTCACAGGCAATCTCCTTCCTCACGCCGCTCGCTGTCATTTTTGTGGTGAAAATAATCCGGCGAACGGACAAGACTGAAATTAAAGAGGCTTTCCTAGGTAATGTGTGTCATTCCTCAAGGGGGAAGTGTCTGATGGCTCTCAGAGATTGATTCCAAGTGTAGTCCAAGCCCTGAAGAGAACCTGTCTCCATTACAGCCCATTACAGTCGTTTGCAGTGCAGTTTCAGGGCATCTCACAGGAGCCTTTGGCTTTATGTGAGTTTGTAGATGTACAAATTCTGTGCCTTAATTCCACAATCTGGCCAGCAAGGACTGGAATTTGTCCATCTGAGACACTGCTCAGATGTATATTTTTTCTGTCACACCCAGTCTATTACTCACCTCTGATTTATACTTGCAGCTATTCTAAATCAAGGCTTTGACTGGAGGGTCCTGTGCAGCTCAGCTGTTTAGTGTAGGAAATTACTCCTCTCATTGTTTTCTCTGATCTTCTCCTGGAATTTACTGTTAGCCATTGCAAAATCCGTGTTCTTGGCTCAGTTTTTCTAATTGGAAGCTGTTGTTTCATCCTTAACTGCCAATGGAATTAGCTGTGCACTGAATCCTGGGCTGTGAGCAGTAGTGATTGTGCTATGGGTTAGGTCTAATTACAAATGTAGGCAGGACATTGGAGCAGAGGACAATGAAAAGGGTAAGTTTTAAGCTGTTCCAGCTAATTCTGGCTGTGCCTATCTCTATCTCTTGAAATCTTACAGTGATATGTGCTCAGATCCTTTTTATATACAGATATTGCCAGAGACCAATATTGATTCAAGCACTTTCACTAGCAAGGGATACCTTGAAGCACTAAGAACTGTGAATGTTTTTGTTGGCCTTACATTTAAATATTCATAATTCTGAAATCCTGTTTTACTGGCTAATTTAAACTTTATTTACTGCCCCTTACATGGTAAAATGAAAGCAATACTCAACCTTACTGTCATGGTTTGAGCCTGGTGCAATGCCAGTGCCCCCATGAGAATTCCTCTTTCCCTGGGTGTCTGTAGGATTGACTTGTTCTTCCATTTTTGCTGGTAGCTATTGTTATATTTTGAGAAAACCCTTATTTTTGCTTTGATGAAGGTCCCACTTTTTTTTTTTTTTAACTTTAAAAAATAGAACACTATAACATTTTTATGATCTAAAATAGCCTCAGGCAAAGGTTTTATGGAGACAGGATGAGTGCTGCTGAAGTGCAGCATCTGGGGCAGCAGCCCAAGGAGAAAATAGCTCAGTGGCTGTCATAATCAAAGCTATAGAACTGTAAATGTTTGCTGGAAATCAGACATTTGCCTGATAATTTTTTTTTTCTGATGGGAAATAAAATTCTTTGGCTCCTGGTTTGCAACAGGGAGCTACGGTGTGGACTGCAAAATTAAATAATTTTTAATCTAAAATGTGTGTGTGTGTGCAGAATCCAAGTGCCAGTGAAATCAAGGCAAAGATCTCCACAGGCTTGAGATGAGGTTCTTTGGGAAGTCTGGGGACTTGGCATGCAAGCACAAATAGAAGAGATGATTAATTCTCACCTAGTATGACAGTTCCTTTTGTTGTCCAATTTTATTAGAAAAAAAAATTGTTAATCATGGGAGCAAATGTGAGGGAAAAACACTGAAATATTTAATCAAAACATCCAAATCTTTTTGAAAGAGAAATAAAGTCATGCAATTGTAGTTTTGGCCAAAAGGCAATGCTTTAGCCTTAAAGTGAAGTGTTTAATTGCATCACACACACACACACACACACACACACACATATATATATATATACGTACATATACATACAGGTGTGTGTGTAGATATATCTATATATCTTGTGTATTGGTGTGTATAGGAATTCTGCTTGACATAAAGAGCCTGAGAGTTTAATCTGTTAAATTACAAAACTCAAAATTTGCAAACCCACAGTACTTCATTCTCTGTTTTTTTCCTCCTTTATTGACTTATGCCCATGCAAATGGCATGGTAGGAAAACTGGCTTTGTGTAGGGAAATAAGAACAAAGTAAGTCATGATGATTACAATGCTCTGAGGTCTGTCCTTAGTCTGGCTAACAAGAAAACAGTGGGCTAAAAAAAAGATAATTCAGTTTTCAGTCCAGCAGTGGTTTAAGTCTGCAAATCAAATGCTGTAATGCTGCAGTTTATTGCTTGGTACTTAGGTTATTATTGTTCTCTTTGCTCATTTTGTAGCTGTTTCCTTGGCTCTAGCCCTGAATGGTGTCTGCACAAATACTATTAAATTAATAGTGGGAAGGTAAGTCCTGTCATGCTCTAAATGTGGGTTTAACTTGGGAGGAATGGAGACAGGCTGACAGCTCCAGCTGTAAAATCCCAGTAAAGAGAGAGCTGCTGCTCCAGAGCACGTGGAGCCAGAGGGGCCCTGTGGAGCTGTCCTTGGCCTGGGGCAGGTGTTGTACAACCTCATTAGGTGACACCCCACTGTGCCAGGGGTCCGTGCCCTGTGCTCTGCTGCTGGTTTGGCTGGCTGGCAGACCTGGACCAGAGAGGGCTTTGGGAGGAGTGGTGGGAGCTGAAATCAGCTCATTGCACTGGCAGCACGGGGCAGAGGGGAGAGTCACAGTGTGGGGCAGCTCAGGTGGCAGTGCCTTTGTCTGATTAAAGAGGAATCAGTTCATTTTGGGAAAAGCAGATTCTGTGTCCAGGTGACATCAACATCCCTGGCAAAACAAACCTGGGAGCCAAGCAGTAAATGCATTCCAAAGTAGAACATTTCCTTAGGGAAGCATTGGTCTGAATGAAGAGCTCAGAAAATATGTTTTAGGTATTTTTTGTCTCTTTATCAAAATTTTTAATAATTTCAGCTGAAAAATACACATTTGACTTGAGTTCATACACTGTTTGTCAGAGTCCAGTGCTGCTTTTGTTGCTGGGATGTTTTGCAGCATTGAGGAAGCAATATTTGTGTTTGGTTTCTGATGAACCCTCTCTGCTGCAGAGCTGGTGCCCTGGTAATGGCACTTGGCACTTTTATTTGATGAGTGCTTTTAAAATAATTAAGAACACACCCATTTCTTTAAACAGGAATAAGCTCATTTTTCCTGCACTCCAAGCCAGGAGTTTTGCTGTCAGCTTGTCTCTGAGTCTGTGATCACTCACTTTTCTTCTCCATGTGGTTTGTTAGCTCAGGATCAGTGTGACACCAGCCAAACCCACAGGCCCAGCCCACAGCAGGGTCAGCAGAAGCTCAGAGGTTTGCTCAATGCACTGAGACAGCATCAAGGCTAGGTTGGATTTTGGTGGCTGATTCTGGGATATTCTGAGAAGCTCAGAGGTTTGCTCAATGCACTGAGACAGCATCAAGGCTAGGTTGGATTTTGGTGGCTGATTCTGGGATATTCTGAGCTGGGTGTTTTGGCAAGACCTGTGAAAATTTGGGAGTCATTACAGTTTGTGCAAAACTGATCACTCTAGGCAAGAGTAGCCTGCATGTGTGTGATGAGCAGTAAATGTGATAATCACTCTGAGGTTTATTTGTTACTACAGCTTTTGTGTTTTTAATATCCATGGTGTTTTTTGTAGACCGCGTCCCGATTTCTTTTACCGCTGCTTTCCAGATGGAGTCATGAACTCTGAAATGCACTGCACAGGTGATCCAGACCTGGTCTCTGAAGGCAGAAAAAGCTTTCCAAGCATCCACTCCTCCTGTAAGTTCACTTTTAAACACAGTGCCTCTTTTGTAAAAAGCTGTCCTTTCTGTGGTTTGGGGTTGCTGCTCTTCTTCTGGATTGTGAGCCTGATTTTTGCTGGAGGAGTCTGAATTTCTGACTTGCAGAAAGTCAGAAATTTCCTTCTGGAAATAAAATTGTGAGCTTGCAACCCTTCCTCATCTTGGGAACCACCTGAGATCATTCAGAGTCATAGCAGGACTGTCAGCAGAGTGAAGCACGTTCAAGGTTCCAGAACACTGTGATTCAGAGGGGCATCTGTTCCCCAGTGCAGACCTTTGTCTAACAGTAAATATTTATTTTATTATATTCCAGTACAGTCACTCTTTTGGCTTTGAGGTGGTCCTCAGTCTTGGTCTCATGGTTTGATCAGTACCCCCAGTTTGTGCTGTATCCTGACAGATGTTTAGGTGTCTTTTTGAGAATTCATCTACCTGCTTTAATTAGTTGTACTAACTTAGGTGTTTGTAAAGGTTCCTTTCTCTGTCTTGAGAAGCTGATTTCTGTGTGTTTTATGTCATGTCTGATAGAACTTTTTTTCATCTGTAAAATAACTTGATTACTGATTCTTTGGGGTTTTGTTTTTGGCCAGTAAAGTTTGTTGCTTTCAGCTGTTCTGTTTTTAAGAACTGCCAATTGAAAGCCAGTAATTCTCATGTATGGAATTGTTTTTGAAAGTGGTAACTCCAAATTGCCTGATTAGACAGAAGTATATATTGCATACAAGTTGAGTGATGAGATGAATGAAATTGTGAGCTGATTTTGCTCCTTCTTTCTTGAGTTACAGAAATGCATAAGAGAGTATTAGATATTTGTGGCTGTGTTATTAATTTTAGTTCCAAGCCAGTGAGGCAGCCAGAGGAGGAGTCCTGGGGTTTTCCTCTTACCTGGCACTGGTTGTATAAGCTCTGAGTTATGGTGCTGCAGCTCACACCTAATTTATTGGAGCAGAATGATGTCCCAGAGTATTTAGATCTAAATTATGAGAGCAGCTTTCTCCATCACTGACATAGATTAGTGTGGTTGAGTTGAGTGCATTTCCCACCACAAAGCCTTTTATTAAAATGTGATAAGAATGAAGAGATATTAATGTATTCAGTAATTTTATCACTTGGTAAGTGTATGTTAGAGAGGCAATTCTGCAGCTGCTTGAACTACTTAGCTGATTGAAGCCTGATGTTATAATAGCTAAGCCTCTGACAAGCCTTAAAAATCCATGTTTTAGTCTCATAATGGAGAAGGAAAGCATTTAATTTGACAATCATACAATGCTCCTCTGTAGCAAAATTATTTCCATAACCAAAATTGTCAGTTTTATCAAGAACAGTTTATGGCTGTGATCACAAATTTGGTTTCTTGCTATTACTTCATTCCCAGTAGTGTAAAGAGTGGAAATCAAAAAGGTATTATGGGAAGCACACCATTATACAGCTCTCCTACACCTCTGGAGCAATGGGGATGTTTGGGATATAATAATTCATGTTTGCAAATTGTGCTATAGTTTTCCATTTTCTTAGCTCATTTTTTAAAACTATCCTTCCTGTCTTCTTAAGGTGTGAATGTTTATGAACTTTCCTTCCTTAATCTCAGCCCAAAATTTCTCCTTGGCCCCTTTCTCCCTTCCTTCTGCACAAGATTGTTACGAGGTAAAGTGGAGGAGTTCCACTCTTCAGATTTCTGTCATCCTTCACTGTGTGTTGAGAAATTCATGAAACAGCACCAAAAAGGGTTGTTTGTTTAGGATTTTTTTGTTTGTTTGTTTCTGTTAGTGTTTGGGGGATTATTTTTTTCTATTTCATGACTGCAGAAATGTAAGTGTTGAGGATGAGAGTTGACATAAACCGCAGTACCTCTCTTGGTATGATGGTTTACAAGTAGCCCACTACAGTTTGGTATTTCCTACTTCACTTGAACCCATGGGGAAAATAAATCACAAGTAAAAGCTGCCAGGCAGCTCATAAAGAGGGGTTAGAAGCTTCAGTCAAGAGCCATTCTCATCTTCAAAACAGTTTTTCCTAAGGCATTTCTAGGATAGGCTGTCAATCACAAGCTTTGTTATACCAGAATCTAAAACTTCATCCATGCAAGACGAGGCCTTTAAACGAGAAAATCCGTGGTGCCGTAACTGGGGAGCTGTAAGAGTGTAAAACGCAGGGATGTGTGTCAAGAGTGACAGCACTGGCACTCCCAGATGGCCTGGCCTGACCTTGCTTACTCCATAAAAATGTTGTGAACAGCCTGTTTCCACTCTCAGAGCCCTGAAGGAGAGCTCTTCTTTCTTGGAGCTCAGATGATTTCCTTGGCTTCACCTCCCTGGGCCAAGGAGAGCTCGTCATAAAAGAAGAAAAATGTGTGGAGCACAGACTGTTTCCTAAAGCCAGAAAGGCAATTGCACATTCCACTGGATCAAAGAAATCTCTGGATCTTTTGGGTTGTTTGGAACCCATTTTTCTTCTTTTCCAGCGTGTTGCCTTTCTCGTGAGGG